>NC_088224.1:10754595-11109595 GCF_036934945.1 Oncorhynchus masou masou
ATATTAAAAGGCTCTCTAAGGTCAGGGCGTGACAGTTATCAGGTCTACAGTGCGCTAGAAGGATGTACTGCAGATTCCGCCAGGCGCCCCATAGACTAAACCCATTGGTCAAAAGTAGTGCATGAAATAGTCAAGTATGTGTGACCACGTTTAACTTCTTAATCTCACAGTATTTAGGATGCAGGAACAGAGTCACTTTACTGTCTGTCTGGACACAATCAGCTCATTGGTCTCTATGGCTACTCTAGTAGATGATGCCTCTTCACTGATAAGATCAGAGAGATTCTTTAGATTCTTGTCAGAGATCACTTCCTGTCTTTGACAAAAATACCCCACAAAGTGGAGTTTCCTGTGTCTGTAGATGAGTGGATTTCCTAGTACACACTGTCATAGCACAAACTTTTTATGTAAGTGTGTACTTTGTAGTACACATGCATTTCATAGTACACCTCTACTCTTTATGTGAATGTGTAGGTAGGTCTGCTATGACCGCATAGGCTCTGTTTGTACAGTAAAGTATGTGGGTGTGTACATACTGTACCTATGAAATAATGTCTGTGAGACGTCCTAATATTTAGACTCAGTAGGCTCTTACAGTGTATGTCTGAATGCACGAAAACATTAAGGCTGAGTGAATCACTCTATAAGTTGGCACCAGTTCGACCGTCAGACTAAACAAAGGCTCTGCGGGTTGGAACTCTGATGTCTTTTCTATGAAGCCATAGTCATTTCAGGCCGGTTGGGACTCTGATGTCTTTTCTATGAAGCCATAGTCATTTCAGGCCGGTTGGGACTCTGATGTCTTTTCTATGAAGCCATAGTCATTTCAGGCCGGTTGGGACTCTGATGTCTTTTCTATGAAGCCATAGTCATTTCAGTCCGGTTGGGACTCTGATGTCTTTTCTATGAAGCCATAGTCATTTCAGGCCGGTTGGGACTCTGATGTCTTTTCTATGAAGCCATAGTCATTTCAGGCCGGTTGGGACTCTGATGTCTTTTCTATGAAGCCATAGTCATTTCAGGCCGGTTGGGACTCTGATGTCTTTTCTATGAAGCCATGGTCATTTCAGGCCGGTTGGGACTCTGATGTCTTTTCTATGAAGCCATAGTCATTTCAGGCCGGTTGGGACTCTGATGTCTTTTCTATGAAGCCATAGTCATTTCAGGCCGGTTGGGACTCTGATGTCTTTTCTATGAAGCCATAGTCATTTCAGGCCGGTTGGGACTCTGATGTCTTTTCTATGAAGCCATAGTCATTTCAGGCCGGTTGGGACTCTGATGTCTTTTCTATGAAGCCATAGTAATTACAAGCCAGTTGGGATTCTGATGTCTTTTCTATGAAGTCATAGTCATTTCAGTCCGGTTGGGACTCTGATGTCTTTTCTATGAAGCCATAGTCATTTCAGGCCGGTTGAGACTCTGATGTCTTTTCTATGAAGCCATAGTCATTTCAGGCCGGTTGAGACTCTGATGTCTTTTCTATGAAGCCATAGTCATTTCAGGCCGGTTGGGACTCGGATGTCATTCTATAGAGCCATAGTATTTTCCATGCCCTTTCTCTATTCATGTCCACTCTCCTATTAATTTTCCAAAACATGCCACCTATAGCGCCAACATACAGTACGGTACTATGCAACTACACAGGACTGTGCCGTAGCACAACAGGCCACATGATGTAGAGTAGAACAGCCCTTGTCCCTCCCACCTTTGTAAACATACTTAACCAGTTCAAAAGGGACTCAGCACACATTAACTACCTGTACCCCCTCCTCATAGAGAATAGAAACATGAATAGTAACACAGTGAATAGTAACACGAATAGTAACATGAATAGTGACATGAATAGTAACATGAATAGTAACACGAATAGTAACATGAATAGTGACATGAATAGTAACATGAATAGTAACATAGTGAATAGTAACATAGTGAATAGTAACATAGTGAATAGTAACATAGTGAATAGTAACATAGTGAATAGTAACATAGTGAATAGTAACATGAATAGTAACATAGTGAATAGTAACATAGTGAATAGTAACATGAATAGTAACATAGTGAATAGTAATATGAATAGTAACACAGTGAATAGTAACATGAATAGTAACATGAATAGTGACATGAATAGTAACATGAATAGTAATATGAATAGTAATATAGTGAATTGTAAAATGAATAGTAACATAGTGAATAGTAACATGAATAGTAACATGAATAGTAACATGAATAGTAACATGAATAGTAACATAGTGAATAGTAACATGAATAGTAACATAGTGAATAGTAACATGAATAGTAACATAGTGAATAGTAGCATGAATAGTAACATGAATAGTAACATAGTGAATAGTAGCATAGTGAATAGTAACATGAATAGTAACATGAATGGTAACATAGTGAATAGTAACATGAATAGCAACATAGTGAATAGTAACATTGTGAATAGTAACATAGTGAATAGTAACATGAATAGTAACATAGTGAATAGTAACATGAATAATAACATGAATAGTAACACAGTGAATAGTAACATGAATAGTAACATGAATAGTAACATAGTGAATAGTAACATGAACAGTAACACAATGAATAGTAACATGAATAGTAACATGAATAGTAACATAGTGAATAGTAACAGGAATAGTAATGTGAATAGTAACACAGTGAATAGTAACATAGTGAATAGTAACATGAATAGTAACATGAATAGTAACATAGTGAATAGTGAAATGAATAGTAACATAGTGAATAGTAACATAGTGAATAGTAACATGAATAGTAACATAGTGAATAGTAACATGAATAATAACATGAATAGTAACACAGTGAATAGTAACATGAATAGTAACATGAATAGTAACATGAATAGTAACATAGTGAATAGTAACATGAACAGTAACACAATGAATAGTAACATGAATAGTAACATGAATAGTAACATAGTGAATAGTAACAGGAATAGTAATGTGAATAGTAACACAGTGAATAGTAACATAGTGAATAGTAACATGAATAGTAACATGAATTGTAACATAGTGAATAGTGACATGAATAGTAACATAGTGAATAGTAACATGAATAGTAACATAGTGAATAGTAACATGAATAGTAATTTAGTGAATAGTAACATGAATAGTAACATAGTGAATAGTAACATGAATAGTAACATGAATAGTAACATAGTGAATAGTAACATGAATAGTAACATAGTGAATAGTAACCTGAATAGTAACATGAATAGTAACATAGTGAATAGTAACATGAATAGTAACATAGTGAATAGTAACATGAATAGTAACATAGTGAATAGTAACATGAATAGTAATATGAATAGTAACACAGTGAATAGTAACATGAATAGTAACATGAATAGTAACACAGTGAATAGTAACATGAATAGTAATATGAATAGTAACATGAATAGTAACATAGTGAATAATAACATGAATAGTAACACAGTGAATAGTAACATAAATAGTAACATAGTGAATAGTAGCATGAATAGTAACATGAATAGTAACATAGTGAATAGTAACATGAATAGTAACATAGTGAATAGTAGCATTAATAGTAACATGAATAGTAACATAGTGAATAGTAGCATAGTGAATAGTAACATGAATAGTAACATGAATGGTAACATAGTGAATAGTAACATGAATAGCAACATAGTGAATAGTAGCATAGTGAATAGTAACACAGTGAATAGTAACATGAATAGTAACATAGTGAATAGTAACATGAATAATAACATGAATAGTAACACAGTGAATAGCAACATGAATAGTAACATGAATAGTAACATGAATAGTAACATAGTGAATAGTAACATGAACAGTAACACAATGAATAGTAACATGAATAGTAACATGAATAGTAACATAGTGAATAGTAACAGGAATAGTAATGTGAAAAGTAACATAGTGAATAGTAACATGAATAGCAACATAGTGAATAGTAACATGAATAGTAACATAGTGAATAGTAGCATGAATAGTAACATGAATAGTAACATAGTGAATAGTAGCATAGTGAATAGTAGCATGAATAGTAACATGAATGGTAACATAGTGAATAGTAACATGAATAGCAACATAGTGAATAGTAACGTAGTGAATAGTAACACAGTGAATAGTAACATGAATAGTAACATAGTGAATAGTAATATGAATAGTAACACAGTGAATAGTAACATGAATAGTGACATGAATAGTAACATGAATAGTAACATAGTGAATAGTAACACAGTGAATAGTAACATAGTGAATAGTAACATAGTGAATAGTAATATGAATAGTAACACAGTGAATAGTAACATGAATAGTAACATAGTGAATAGTAACATATTGAATAGTAACCTGAATAGTAACATGAATAGTAACATAGTGAATAGTAACATGAATAGTAACATAGTGAATAGTAACATGAATAGTAACATAGTGAATAGTAACATGAATAGTAATATGAATAGTAACACAGTGAATAGTAACATGAATAGTGACATGAATAGTAACATAGTGAATAATAACATGAATAGTAACACAGTGAATAGTAACATAAATAGTAACATAGTGAATAGTAGCATGAATAGTAACATGAATAGTAACATAGTGAATAGTAACATGAATAGTAACATAGTGAATAGTAGCATGAATAGTAACATGAATAGTAACATAGTGAATAGTAGCATAGTGAATAGTAACATGAATAGTAACATGAATGGTAACATAGTGAATAGTAACATGAATAGCAACATAGTGAATAGTAGCATAGTGAATAGTAACACAGTGAATAGTAACATGAATAGTAACATGAATAATAACATGAATAGTAACACAGTGAATAGCAACATGAATAGTAACATGAATCGTAACATGAATAGTAACATAGTGAATAGTAACATGAACAGTAACACAATGAATAGTAACATGAATAGTAACATGAATAGTAACATAGTGAATAGTAACAGGAATAGCAATGTGAATAGTAACACAGTGAATAGTAACATAGTGAATAGTCACATGAATAGTAACATAGTTAATAGTGACATGAATAGTAACATAGTGAATAGTAACATGAATAGTAACATAGTGAATAGTAACATGAATAGTAACATGAATAGTAACATAGTGAATAGTAACATGAATAGTAACATAGTGAATAGTAACATGAATAGTAACATAGTGAATAGTAACATGAATAGTAACATGAATAGTAACATGAATAGTAACACAGTGAATAGTAACATGAATAGTAACACAGTGAATAGTAACGTGAATAGTAATATGAATAGTAATATGAATAGTAACATAGTGAATAATAACATGAATAGTAACACAGTGAATAGTAACATGAATAGTAACATGAATAGTAACATGAATAGTAACATGAATAGTAAAACAGTGAATAGTAACATAGTGAATAGTAATATGAATAGTAACACAGTGAATAGTAACATAGTGAATAGTAACATAGTGAATAGTAACATGAATAGTAACATAGTGAATAGTAATATGAATAGTAACACAGTGAATAGTAACATGAATAGTAACATGAATAGTAACATAGTGAATAGTAACAGGAATAGTAATGTGAATAGTAACACAGTGAATAGTAACATAGTGAATAGTAACATGAATAGTAACATGAATTGTAACATAGTGAATAGTGACATGAATAGTAACATAGTGAATAGTAACATGAATAGTAACATAGTGAATAGTAACATGAATAGTAATTTAGTGAATAGTAACATATTGAATAGTAACATGAATAGTAACATGAATAGTAACATAGTGAATAGTAACATGAATAGTAACATAGTGAATAGTAACATATTGAATAGTAACCTGAATAGTAACATGAATAGTAACATAGTGAATAGTAACATGAATAGTAACATAGTGAATAGTAACATGAATAGTAACATAGTGAATAGTAACATGAATAGTAATATGAATAGTAACACAGTGAATAGTAACATGAATAGTAACATGAATAGTAACACAGTGAATAGTAACATGAATAGTAATATGAATAGTAACATGAATAGTAACATAGTGAATAATAACATGAATAGTAACACAGTGAATAGTAACATAAATAGTAACATAGTGAATAGTAGCATGAATAGTAACATGAATAGTAACATAGTGAATAGTAACATGAATAGTAACATAGTGAATAGTAGCATTAATAGTAACATGAATAGTAACATAGTGAATAGTAGCATAGTGAATAGTAACATGAATAGTAACATGAATGGTAACATAGTGAATAGTAACATGAATAGCAACATAGTGAATAGTAGCATAGTGAATAGTAACACAGTGAATAGTAACATGAATAGTAACATAGTGAATAGTAACATGAATAATAACATGAATAGTAACACAGTGAATAGCAACATGAATAGTAACATGAATAGTAACATGAATAGTAACATAGTGAATAGTAACATGAACAGTAACACAATGAATAGTAACATGAATAGTAACATGAATAGTAACATAGTGAATAGTAACAGGAATAGTAATGTGAAAAGTAACATAGTGAATAGTAACATGAATAATAACATGAATAGTAACACAGTGAATAGCAACATGAATAGTAACATGAATAATAACATGAATAGTAACACAGTGAATAGCAACATGAATAGTAACATGAATCGTAACATGAATAGTAACATAGTGAATAGTAACATGAACAGTAACACAATGAATAGTAACATGAATAGTAACATGAATAGTAACATAGTGAATAGTAACAGGAATAGCAATGTGAATAGTAACACAGTGAATAGTAACATAGTGAATAGTAACATGAATAGTAACATAGTGAATAGTAACATGAATAGTAACATAGTGAATAGTAACATGAATAGTAACATAGTGAATAGTAACATGAATAGTAACATGAATAGTAACATAGTGAATAGTAACATGAATAGTAACATAGTGAATAGTAACATGAATAGTAACATAGTGAATAGTAACATGAATAGTAACATGAATAGTAATATGAATAGTAACACAGTGAATAGTAACATGAATAGTAACACAGTGAATAGTAACGTGAATAGTAATATGAATAGTAATATGAATAGTAACATAGTGAATAATAACATGAATAGTAACACAGTGAATAGTAACATGAATAGTAACATGAATAGTAACATGAATAGTAACATGAATAGTAAAACAGTGAATAGTAACATAGTGAATAGTAATATGAATAGTAACACAGTGAATAGTAACATAGTGAATAGTAACATGAATAGTAACATGAATAGTAACATAGTGAATAGTAACATGAACAGTAACACAATGAATAGTAACATGAATAGTAACATGAATAGTAACATAGTGAATAGTAACAGGAATAGTAATGTGAATAGTAACACAGTGAATAGTAACATAGTGAATAGTAACATGAATAGTAACATGAATTGTAACATAGTGAATAGTGACATGAATAGTAACATAGTGAATAGTAACATGAATAGTAACATAGTGAATAGTAACATGAATAGTAATTTAGTGAATAGTAACATGAATAGTAACATAGTGAATAGTAACATGAATAGTAACATGAATAGTAACATAGTGAATAGTAACATGAATAGTAACATAGTGAATAGTAACATATTGAATAGTAACCTGAATAGTAACATGAATAGTAACATAGTGAATAGTAACATGAATAGTAACATAGTGAATAGTAACATGAATAGTAACATAGTGAATAGTAACATGAATAGTAATATGAATAGTAACACAGTGAATAGTAACATGAATAGTAACATGAATAGTAACACAGTGAATAGTAACATGAATAGTAATATGAATAGTAACATGAATAGTAACATAGTGAATAATAACATGAATAGTAACACAGTGAATAGTAACATAAATAGTAACATAGTGAATAGTAGCATGAATAGTAACATGAATAGTAACATAGTGAATAGTAACATGAATAGTAACATAGTGAATAGTAGCATTAATAGTAACATGAATAGTAACATAGTGAATAGTAGCATAGTGAATAGTAACATGAATAGTAACATGAATGGTAACATAGTGAATAGTAACATGAATAGCAACATAGTGAATAGTAGCATAGTGAATAGTAACACAGTGAATAGTAACATGAATAGTAACATAGTGAATAGTAACATGAATAATAACATGAATAGTAACACAGTGAATAGCAACATGAATAGTAACATGAATAGTAACATGAATAGTAACATAGTGAATAGTAACATGAACAGTAACACAATGAATAGTAACATGAATAGTAACATGAATAGTAACATAGTGAATAGTAACAGGAATAGTAATGTGAAAAGTAACATAGTGAATAGTAACATGAATAGCAACATAGTGAATAGTAACATGAATAGTAACATAGTGAATAGTAGCATGAATAGTAACATGAATAGTAACATAGTGAATAGTAGCATAGTGAATAGTAACATGAATAGTAACATGAATGGTAACATAGTGAATAGTAACATGAATAGCAACATAGTGAATAGTAACGTAGTGAATAGTAACACAGTGAATAGTAACATGAATAGTAACATAGTGAATAGTAACATGAATAATAACACAGTGAATAGTAACATGAATAGTAACATGAATAGTAACATGAATAGTAACATAGTGAATAGTAACATGAATAGTAACATAGTGAATAGTAACATGAATAGTAATATGAATAGTAACACAGTGAATAGTAACATGAATAGTAACATAGTGAATAGTAACATATTGAATAGTAACCTGAATAGTAACATGAATAGTAACATAGTGAATAGTAACATGAATAGTAACATAGTGAATAGTAACATGAATAGTAACATAGTGAATAGTAACATGAATAGTAATATGAATAGTAACACAGTGAATAGTAACATGAATAGTGACATAGTGAATAGTAGCATGAATAGTAACATGAATAGTAACATAGTGAATAGTAACATGAATAGTAACATAGTGAATAGTAGCATGAATAGTAACATGAATAGTAACATAGTGAATAGTAGCATAGTGAATAGTAACATGAATAGTAACATGAATGGTAACATAGTGAATAGTAGCATGAATAGTAACATGAATAGTAACATAGTGAATAGTAACATGAATAGTAACATAGTGAATAGTAGCATGAATAGTAACATGAATAGTAACATAGTGAATAGTAGCATAGTGAATAGTAACATGAATAGTAACATGAATGGTAACATAGTGAATAGTAACATGAATAGCAACATAGTGAATAGTAGCATAGTGAATAGTAACACAGTGAATAGTAACATGAATAGTAACATAGTGAATAGTAACATGAATAATAACATGAATAGTAACACAGTGAATAGCAACATGAATAGTAACATGAATCGTAACATGAATAGTAACATAGTGAATAGTAACATGAACAGTAACACAATGAATAGTAACATGAATAGTAACATGAATAGTAACATAGTGAATAGTAACAGGAATAGCAATGTGAATAGTAACACAGTGAATAGTAACATAGTGAATAGTAACATGAATAGTAACATAGTGAATAGTAACATGAATAGTAACATAGTGAATAGTAACATGAATAGTAACATAGTGAATAGTAACATGAATAGTAACATGAATAGTAACATAGTGAATAGTAACATGAATAGTAACATAGTGAATGGTAACATGAATAGTGACATGAATAGTAACATGAATAGTAACATGAATAGTAACATGAATAGTAACACAGTGAATAGTAACATGAATAGTGACACAGTGAATAGTAACGTGAATAGTAATATGAATAGTAATATGAATAGTAATATGAATAGTAACATAGTGAATAATAACATGAATAGTAACACAGTGAATAGTAACATGAATAGTAACATGAATAGTAACATGAATAGTAACATGAATAGTAAAACAGTGAATAGTAACATAGTGAATAGTAATATGAATAGTAACACAGTGAATAGTAACATAGTGAATAGTAACATGAATAGTAACATGAATAGTAACATAGTGAATAGTGACATGAATAGTAGCATAGTGAATAGTAACATGAATATTAACATAGTGAATAGTAACACAGTGAATAGTAACATGAATAGTAACATAGTGAATAGTAACATGAATAATAACATGAATAGTAACACAGTGAATAGCAACATGAATAGTAACATGAATAGTAACATGAATAGTAACATAGTGAATAGTAACATGAACAGTAACACAATGAATAGTAACATGAATAGTAACATGAATAGTAACATAGTGAATAGTAACAGGAATAGTAATGTGAAAAGTAACATAGTGAATAGTAACATGAATAGCAGCATAGTGAATAGTAACATGAATAGTAACATAGTGAATAGTAGCATGAATAGTAACATGAATAGTAACATAGTGAATAGTAACATGAATAGTAACATGAATGGTAACATAGTGAATAGTAACATGAATAGCAACATAGTGAATAGTAACGTAGTGAATAGTAACACAGTGAATAGTAACATGAATAGTAACATAGTGAATTGTAACATGAATAATAACACAGTGAATAGTAACATGAATAGTAACATGAATAGTAACATGAATAGTAACATAGTGAATAGTAACATGAATAGTAACATAGTGAATAGTAACATGAATAGTAATATGAATAGTAACACAGTGAATAGTAACATGAATAGTAACATAGTGAATAGTAACATATTGAATAGTAACCTGAATAGTAACATGAATAGTAACATAGTGAATAGTAACATGAATAGTAACATAGTGAATAGTAACATGAATAGTAACATAGTGAATAGTAACATGAATAGTAATATGAATAGTAACACAGTGAATAGTAACATGAATAGTAACATGAATAGTAACACAGTGAATAGTAACATGAATAGTAATATGAATAGTGACATGAATAGTAACATAGTGAATAATAACATAGTGAATAGTGACATGAATAGTGACATGAATAGTAACATAGTGAATAGTAACATGAATAGTAACATAGTGAATAGTAACATGAATAGTAACTTAGTGAATAGTAACATGAATAGTAACATAGTGAATAGTAACATGAATAGTAACATGAATAGTAACATAGTGAATAGTAACATGAATAGTAACATAGTGAATAGTAACATATTGAATAGTAACCTGAATAGTAACATGAATAGTAAAATAGTGAATAGTAACATGAATAGTAACATAGTGAATAGTAACATGAATAGTAACATAGTGAATAGTAACATGAATAGTAATATGAATAGTAACACAGTGAATAGTAACATGAATAGTAACATAGTGAATAGTAACATATTGAATAGTAACCTGAATAGTAACATGAATAGTAACATAGTGAATAGTAACATGAATAGTAACATAGTGAATAGTAACATGAATAGTAACATAGTGAATAGTAACATGAATAGTAATATGAATAGTAACACAGTGAATAGTAACATGAATAGTAACATGAATAGTAACACAGTGAATAGTAACATGAATAGTAATATGAATAGTGACATGAATAGTAACATAGTGAATAATAACATGAATAGTAACACAGTGAATAGTAACATAAATAGTAACATAGTGAATAGTAGCATGAATAGTAACATGAATAGTAACATAGTGAATAGTAACATGAATAGTAACATAGTGAATAGTAGCATGAATAGTAACATGAATAGTAACATAGTGAATAGTAGCATAGTGAATAGTAACATGAATAGTAACATGAATGGTAACATAGTGAATAGTAACATGAATAGTAACATGAATGGTAACATAGTGAATAGTAACATGAATAGCAACATAGTGAATAGTAGCATAGTGAATAGTAACATGAATAATAACATGAATAGTAACACAGTGAATAGCAACATGAATAGTAACATGAATCGTAACATGAATAGAAACATAGTGAATAGTAACATGAATAGTAACATAGTGAATAGTAACATGAATAATAACATGAATAGTAACACAGTGAATAGCAACATGAATAGTAACATGAATCGTAACATGAATAGAAACATAGTGAATAGTAACATGAACAGTAACACAATGAATAGTAACATGAATAGTAACATGAATAGTAACATAGTGAATAGTAACAGGAATAGTAATGTGAATAGTAACACAGTGAATAGTAACATAGTGAATAGTAACATAGTGAATAGTAACATAGTGAATAGTAACATGAATAGTAACATAGTGAATAGTAATATGAATAGTAACACAGTGAATAGTAACATGAATAGTAACATGAATAGTAACATAGTGAATAGTAACATGAATAGTAAAATAGTGAATAGTAACATGAATAGTAACATAGTGAATAGTAACATGAATAGTAACATAGTGAATAGTAACATGAATAGTAACATAGTGAATAGTAACATGAATAGTAACACAGTGAATAGTAACGTGAATAGTAATATGAATAGTAATATGAATAGTAACATAGTGAATAATAACATGAATAGTAACACAGTGAATAGTAACATGAATAGTAACATGAATAGTAACATGAATAGTAACATGAATAGTAAAACAGTGAATAGTAACATAGTGAATAGTAATATGAATAGTAACACAGTGAATAGTAACATAGTGAATAGTAACATGAATAGTAACATGAATAGTAACATAGTGAATAGTGACATGAATAGTAGCATAGTGAATAGTAACATGAATATTAACATAGTGAATAGTAACATGAATAGTAACATAGTGAATAGTAACATGAATAGTAACATAGTGAATAGTAACATGAATAGTAACATGAATAGTAACATAGTGAATAGTAACAGGAATAGTAACATGAATAGTAACATAGTGAATACTAACATGAATAGTAACATGAATAGTAACATAGTGAATAGTAACATGAATAGTAACATAGTGAATAGTAACATGAATAGTAACATAGTGAATAGTAACATGAATAGTAACATAGTGAATAGTAACATGAATAGTAACATGAATAGTAACATAGTGAATAGTAACAGGAATAGTAACATGAATAGTAACATAGTGAATAGTGACATGAATAGTAACATAGTGAATAGTAACATGAATAGTAACATGAATAGTAACATAGTGAATAGTAACATGAATAGTAACATGAATAGTAACATAGTGAATACTAACATGAATAGTAACATGAATAGTAACATAGTGAATAGTAACATGAATACTAACATGAATAGTAACATACTGAATGGTAACATGAATAGTAACATAGTGAATAGTAACATGAATAGTTACATGAATAGTAACATAGTGAATAGTAACATGAATAGTAACATAGTGAATAGTAACTTGAATAGTAACACATTGAATAGTAACATGAATAGTAACATAGTGAATAGTAACATGAATAGTAATATGAATAGTAACACAGTGAATAGTAACATGAATAGTAACACAGTGAATAGTAATATGAATAGTAATATGAATAGTAACATGAATAGTAACATAGTGAATAATAACATGAATAGTAACACAGTGAATAGTAGCATGAATAGTAACACAGTGAATAGTAACATGAATAGTAACATGAATAGTAATATGAATAGTAACACAGTGAATAGTAACATAGTGAATAGTAACATGAATAGTAACATAGTGAATAGTGACATGAATAGTAACATAGTGAATAGTAAAATGAATAGTAACATCGTGAATAGTAACATGAATAGTAGCATGAATAGTAACATAGTGAATAGTAACATGAATAGTAACATGAATAGTAACATAGTGAATAGTAACATGAATAGTAACATGAATAGTAACATAGTGAATGGTAACATGAATAGTAACATAGTGAATAGTAACATGAATAGTAACATAGTGAATAGTAACATGAATAGTAACGTGAATAGTAACATAGTGAATAGTAACATGAATAGTAACATGAATAGTAACATAGTGAATAGTAACATGAATAGTAACATGAATAGTAACATTAATAGTAACATAGTGAATAGTAACATGAATAGTAACATAGTGAATAGTAACATGAATAGTAACATGAATAATAACATGAATAGTAACATGAATAGTTCAAATCAAATCAAATCAAATGTATTTATATAGCCCTTCGTACATCAGCTGATATCTCAAAGTGCTGTACAGAAACCCAGCCTAAAACCACAAACAGCAAGCAATGCAGGTGTAGAAGCACGGTGGTTAGGAAAAACTCCCTAGAAAGGCCAAAACCTAGGAAGAAACCTAGAGAGGAACCAGGCTATGTGGGGTGGCCAGCAGCACGGCCAGGTGTACTGGGGACAGCAAGGAGTCATCATGTCATGTAGTCCTGGGGCATGGTCCTAGGGCTCAGGTCCTCCGAGAGAGAAAAGAAAGAGAATTAGAGAGAGCATATGTGGGGTGGCCAGTCCTCTTCCGGCTGTGCCTGATGGAGATTATAACAGAACATGGCCAAGATGTTCAATTGTTCATAAATGACCAGCATGGTCAAATAATAATAAGGCAGAACAGTTGAAACTGGAGCAGCAGCACGGCCAGGTGGACTGGGGACAGCAAGGAGTCATCATGTCAGGTAGTCCTGGGACATGGTCCTAGGGCTCAGGTCCTCCTCCGAGAGAGAAGGAGAGAATTAGAGAACGCACACTTAGATTCACACAGGATACCGAATTGGACAGGAGAAGAACTCCATATATAACAAACTGACCCCAGCCCCCCGACACATAAACTACTGCAGCATAAATACTGGAGGCTGAGACAGGAGGGGACAGGAGAGTTACATGAATAGTAACATAGTGAATAGTAACATGAATAGTAACATGAATAGTAACATAGTGAATAGTAACATGAATAGTAACATAGTGAATAGTAACATGAATAGTAACATGAATAGTAACATAGTGAATAGTAACATGAATAGTAACATAGTGAATAGTAACATAGTGAATAGTAACATGAATAGTGACAGAGTGAATAGTAACATAGTGAATGGTAACATGAATAGTAACATGAATAGTAACATGAATAGTAACATGAATAGTAACACAGTGAATAGTAACATGAATAGTGACACAGTGAATAGTAACATATTGAATGGTAACATGAATAATGACATGAATAGTAACATGAATAGTGACACAGTGAATAGTAACATAGTGAATGGTAACATGAATAGTGACATGAAGAGTAACATGAATAGTAACATGAATAGTAACATGAATAGTAACACAGTGAATAGTAACATGAATAGTAACACAGTGAATAGTAACATAGTGAATAGTAACATAGTAAATAGTAACACGAATAGTAACACAGTGAAAAGTAACATGAATAGTAACACAGTGAATAGTAACATGAATAGTAACATAGTGAATAGTAACGTGAATAGTAACATAGTGAATTAAACAATGCTACCTTATATAATGTTACTTACCCTACAAAATTAATCTCATATGCATACGTATATACTGTACTCTATATCATCGACTGCATCCTTATGTAATACATGTATCACTAGCCACTTTAACTATGCCACTTTGTTTACATACTCATCTTATATGTATATACTGTACTCGATACCATCTACTGTATCTTGCCTATGCTGCTCTGTACCATCTCTCATTCATATATCCTTATGTACATTTTCTTTATCCCCTTACACTGTGTATAAGACAGTAGTTTAGGAATTGTTAGTTAGATTACTTGTTGACTATTACTGCATTGTCGGAACTAGAAGCACAAGCATTTCGCTACACTCGCATTAACATCTGCTAACCATGTGTATGTGACAAATACAATTTGATTTGATTTGATTTAGTAACATAGTGAATAGTAACATGAATAGTAACCTAGTGAATAGTAACATAGTGAATAGTAACATAGTGAATAGTAACATGAATAGTAACATAGTGAATAGTAACATGAATAGTAACATGAATAGTAACATAGTGAATAGTAACATGAATAGTAACATAGTGAATAGTAACATAGTGAATAGTAACATGAATAGTAACATAGTGAATGGTAACATGAATAGTGACATGAATAGTAACATGAATAGTAACATGAATAGTAACATGAATAGTAACACAGTGAATAGTAACATGAATAGTGACACAGTGAATAGTAACATATTGAATGGTAACATGAATAATGACATGAATAGTAACATGAATAGTGACACAGTGAATAGTAACATAGTGAATGGTAACATGAATAGTGACATGAAGAGTAACATGAATAGTAACATGAATAGTAACACAGTGAATAGTAACATAGTGAATAGTAACATGAATAGTAACATGAATAGTAACACAGTGAATAGTAACATAGTGAATAGTAACATGAATAGTAACACAGTGAATAGTAACATGAATAGTAACACAGTGAATAGTAACATGAATAGTAACATAGTGAATAGTAACGTGAATAGTAACATAGTGAATTAAACAATGCTACCTTATATAATGTTACTTACCCTACAAAATTAATCTCATATGCATACGTATATACTGTACTCTATATCATCGACTGCATCCTTATGTAATACATGTATCACTAGCCACTTTAACTATGCCACTTTGTTTACATACTCATCTTATATGTATATACTGTACTCGATACCATCTACTGTATCTTGCCTATGCTGCTCTGTACCATCACTCATTCATATATCCTTATGTACATATTCCTTATCCACTTACACTGTGTATAAGACAGTAGTTTAGGAATTGTTAGTTAGATTACCTGTTGGTAATTACTGCATTGTCGGAACTAGAAGCACAAGCATTTCGCTACACTCGCATTAACATCTGCTAACCATGTGTATGTGACAAATACAATTTGATTTGATTTGATTTAGTAACATAGTGAATAGTAACATGAATAGTAACACAGTGAATAGTAACATAGTGAATAGTAACATAGTGAATAGAAACATGAATAGTAACATAGAGAATAGTAACATGCCCTCTGTCCGACACGACAGAGGGCACTACAGAGGGTAGTGCTAACGGCCCAGTACATCACCGGGGCCAAGCATTCTGCCATCCAGGATCTCTATACCAGGCGGTGTCAGAGGAAGTCTAGGTCCAAGAGGCTTCTAAACAGCTTCTACCCCCAAGCCATAAGACTATTGAACAGCTAATCAAATGGCTACCCAGACTATTTGCTGCTGCTACTCTCTGATATTATCTATGCATAGCCACTTTAATAACTGTAATAACCCGACCTGCATGTACATCATTTTGTTGTGAAATAGGAAGCCGATTCAAGACTTAATTTTGGATTGGAGATGTTTAATGTGAGTCTGGATGGAGAGTTTGCAGTCTAGCCAGACACCAAGGTATTTGTAGTTGTCCACATATTCTAAGTCAGAACCGTCCAGAGTAGTGATGCTAGTCGGGCGGGCGGGTGCGGGCAGCAAACGGTTGAAAAGCATGCATTTGGTTTTACTAGCGTTTAAGAGCAGTTGGAGGCCACGGAAGGAGTGTTTTATGGCATTGAGGCTCGTTTGGAGATTAGTTAACAGTGTCCAAAGAAGGTCCGGATGTATAGAGAATGGTGTCGTCTGCGTAGAGGTGGATCGGGGAATCACCCGCAGCAAGTGCGACATCATTGATATATACAGAGAAAAGAATCGGCCCGAGAATTGAACCCTGTGGTACCCCCATAGAGACTGCCAGAGGTCCGGAAAATAGGCCCTCCGATTTGACACACTGAACTCTGTCTGAGAAGTGAGTTGGTGAGTCAGGCGAGGCAATCATTTGAGAAACCAAGGCCGACTCTAGATTTGATTTTGGATTGGAGATGTTTGATATGAGTCTGGAAGGAGAGTCTAGCCAGACACCTAGGTACTTATAGATGGCCACATATTCTAGGTCGGAACCATCCAGGGAGGTAATGCTAGTCGGGCGTGCGGGTGCAGGCAGCGAACGGTTGAAAAGCATGCATTTGGTTTTACTAGCGTTTCAGAGTAGTTGGAGGCCATGGAAGGAGTGTTGAACGGTATTGAAGCTCGTTTGGAGGTTAGATAGCACAGTGTCTGAGGAAGGGCCAGAAGTATACAGAATGGTGTCATCTGCGTAGAGGTGGATCAGGGAATCGCCCGCAGCAGGAGCAAACATCATTGAAATATACAGAGAAAAGAGTCTGCCCGAGAATTGAACCCTGTGGTACCCCCATAGAGACTGGCAGAGGACCGGACAACATGCCCTCCGATTTGACACACTGAACTCTGTCTGCAAAGTAGTTGGTGAACCAGGCAAGGCAGTCATTAGAAAAACCAAGGCTACTGAGTCTGCCGATAAGAATACGGTGATTGACAGAGTCGAAAGCCTTGGCAAGGTTGATGAAGACGGCTGCACAGTACTGTCTTTTATGGATGGCAGTTATGATATCGTTTAGTACCTTGAGCGTGGCAGAGGTGCACCCGTGACCGGCTCGGAAACCGGATTGCACAGCGGAGAAGGTACGGTGGTATTCAAGATGGTCAGTGATCTGTTTGTTGACTTGGCTTTCAAAGACCTTAGATAGGCAGGGCAGGATGGATATAGGTCTGTAACAGTTTGGGTCCAGGGTGTCACCCCCTAAGAAGAGGGGGATGGCCGCGGCAGCTTTCCAATCTTTAGGGATCTCAGACGATACGAAAGAGAGGTTGAACAGGCTGGTAATAGGGGTTGCAACAATGGCGGCGGATAGTTTTGGAAAGAGAGGGTCCAGATTGTCAAGCCCAGCTGATATGTACGGGCCCAGGCTTTGCAGCTCTTTCAGAACTCCTGCTGTCTGGATTTGGGTGAAGGAGAAGCTGGGGAGGCTTGGTGCAAGTAGCTGCGGGGGGAGCTGTTGGCCGGGGTTGGAGTAGCCAGGAGGAAGGCATGGCCAGTCGTTGAGAAATGCTTATTGAAATTTTTGATTATCATCGATTTATCAGTGGTGACCATGTTACCTAGCCTCAGTGCAGTGGACAGCTGGGAGGAGGTGCTCTTGTTCTCCATGGACTTTAGTGTCCCAAAACCTTTTGGAGTTAGAGTTACAGGATGCGAATTTCTGCTTGAAAAATGTAGCCTTTGCTTTCCTGACTGACTGCATGTATTGGTTCCTGACTTCCCTGAACAGTTGCGTATCGTAGGGACTATTCGATGCTATTGCAGTCCGCCACAGGATGTTTTTGTGCTGGTCGAGGGCAGTCAGGTCTGGAGTGAACCAAGGGCTATATCTGTTCTTAGTTCTACATTTTTTGAACGGGGCATGCCTATCTAAGATGGTGAGGAAATTACTTTTAAAGAATGACCAGGCATCCTTGACTGATGGGATAAGGTCAATATCCTTCCAGGATACCCGGGCCAGGTCGATTAGAAAGGCCTGCTCGCAGAAGTGTTTTAGGGAGCGTTTGACAGTGATGAGGGGTGGTTGTTTGACCACAGACCCATAGCGTATCCTGAGATCCGGATTGAAAACAGCAGAGGTGTATTTGGAGGGCAAGTTGGTAATGTCTATGAGGGTGCCCATGTTTACGGATTTAGGGTTGTACCTAGATGGGGGGAGATCATTTCACAAATGGTGTCCAGGGCACAGCTGGGAGCGGAGGGGGAATGATAGCAGGTGGCAACAGTGAGAGACTGATTTCTGGAGAGGTTCATTTTTAAAATTAGAAGTTCAAACTGTTTGGGTATAGACCTGGAAAGTAGAACAGAACTTTGCAGGCTATCCTTGCCATAGATTGCAACTCCTCCCCCTTTGGCAGTTCTATCTTGACCGAAAATGTTGCAGTTGCGTATGGAAATCTCAGAATTGTTGGTGGCCTTCCTAAGCCAGGATTCAGACACGGCAAGGACATCAGGGTTGGCGGAATGTGCTAAAGCAGTGTCTAAAACAAACTTAGGGAGGAGGCTTCTGATGTTGACATGCATGAAACCAAGGCATTTTCGATCACAGAAGTTAACAAATGAGGGTGCCTGGGGACAAGCAGGGCCTGGGCTTTCCTCCATATCAACCGAGGAACAGAGGAGGAGTAAGGATGAGGGTACGGCTAAAGGCTATCAAAACTGGTTGCCTAGAGCGTTGAGGACAAAGTATAAAAGTAGCAGATTTCTGGGCGTGGTAGAATAGATTCAGGGCATAATGCGCAGACAGGGGTATGGTGGGGTGGAGGTAAGCCCAGGGAGGTAAGCCCAGGCACTGATTGATGATAAGAGAGGTGGTATCTCTGGATAAGCTGGTTATAATGGGTGAAATCATTGCATGTGTGGGAGGTTGGACAAAGGAGGTATCAGAGGTATGATGAATGGAACTAGGGGCTCCATTGTAAACTAAAACAATGATAACTAACCTAAACAATAGTATACAAGGCATATTGACATATGAGAGAGACATACAGCGAGGCATAAAGTAATCACAGGTGTTGATTGGGAGAGCTAGCTAAGACAACGTGTGAGACAGCTAATCAGCTAAAACAACAAAATGTAAAATGGCGATGACTGGGCAGAGAGGGTCGGTTAACTACACAGAGCAGAGCCTGAGTTCATGGCTGGGGCCGGCAGATAAACAAAAAATAAACAGAATGGAGTACCGTGATTAATGGACAGTCCAGCAGGCATCAGCTATGTAGCCAAGTGATCATAGGATCCAAGGGGCAGCAATAGAAGGAACAGGGAAGCGGTGGAGTATTCACTACTACCCTAGCACGCGGGCGATGACACGGCGTCGGCGACACGGCGTGTAAAGTTAGTAGCCCGGGGCTAGTAGAAGCGTCTGCTCCGATGTCCGACGGAGGCCGGTTGCAGGCACAGTGGATGGGGTATTCGTCGGCAGACCAAAGGATCCAAGCCAGATGGCGAAAGAGGTATTGTAGTTGTAGTAATTTAGTTTTCTAGCCGGGAGATGCGCCTGGCTCATGGCTAACTGGTGCTAGCTTCGGGGCAGGGGCGTTAGCCATTATAGCCACTCGGTAGCAGCGGTGATCCATTGCCAAGGTCCAGAGTTTACAGCAAGGATCCAGTGGAGTAGTGTGTTCTAGCCGTGTTTGGGTGGAGTCCGGGTGAACAACTGAGTAGGCCGGGAGGTGGGCCTCAGGGAAAGCTTCGGTACTGGGTAACTGTAGCTGTGAAGATCAGGAGTAATGGTCCGGGGATTAAGGCAGGAATCCGGCGTTGTAGTGGAGAGACAGTCCGTTACTGGTAGGCTGGCGAGTATTATCCAGGCAAAAAAATAGAAAAGGGCTGGTATCTGTGCAGAAGGTAAAGGCCGCTAGCAGTGAATAACAATGACTAAATAGCTTGTAGCTAATTAGCTGGTTAGCTTCTGATGGCTAGGTGGTTCTTGCTATAAGGTTTAAAATTGAAAAATAATAGCAGTTCCGTATCACATTGGGTGAGGCAGGTTACCGGAAGGTATAATTGAACTAAAATGGAGAAGAGATTGAAAATAAAATTGAAATATATACAAAAAAAGACAAAAAAGACAAAAGTACACGAGAGGACGAACAAAAAAACGTCTGCACTGATACGCCATCTTGGTGTTCAATAGATGGCAGGTTGGTGGCAGGACTAGCAACCAGAAGGTTTCAAGTTCAAACCCCCAAGCTGACAAGGTACAAATCTGTCATTCTGCCCCTGAACAGGCAGTTAACCCACTGTTCCTAGGCCTTCATTGAAAATAATAATTTGTTCTTAACTGACTTGCCTTAAATAAAAATAGTGACTTAATCTGGTTTCCAGTACTAAACAGCTACGTCTCTTTGAAAGTCCTGGACTAGACAAACACCTTGTCAGTCCAGTTACCATATAAGGCTATACTGTACTATATTCACACTCAGAGCAAAACATACTTTGTTGTATAAACTCTACTACACAAAATGGACTTCCATTCGGCAAAACATTAAGAGGAGAATGGGAAACAGGAAAAAGATCCTTTGTCATTTTTGGACTTTATCTTTAGAACATAACATGTTGATCCATCTGTTTCTGTGTGTGTCCAATGCTAACAGGTTAAACCGCAACTGTTCCGTGGGTTACAGAAGCCAGGACTGCGTCCCAAATGGAACCCTTTAAAGTGCACTATAGGGAACAGGGTGCCATTTGGGATGCGTGTCCAGAGCACTAGCTGTGCCCAGGGAAAGAGATTACGTCATGGGTACTAGACTGTGCCAGCCAGCCAACCACTGACTGACTGGATGGTTAAAGATTACAGGGCATCTCCGAAGTAAAGCATGGGGTGGGTACTCTGAACAAACAGGAAACATTGGTGGCTGATGAGATCTGTCACTAAAGAATGACAATTTTGTTCTTTCCGTGATCCCCTCTCCGTTCCTATGTTGAGTTTGATTGCAATGGCATTCGACCATGCTGTCTATAATCATAATGCAAACATTAGAGTATATTTGCTAACGAGCTAAAGGGAAGTCAATTATTTGGTCATTTTGGATTCCAGTGTTATACTGTAGTAATGTCATTTGTAATTAGTAATGCCATTTGTAATTAGTCATGTCATTTGTAATTAGTAATGTCATTTGTAATTAGTAATGTCATTTGTAATTAGTAATGCCATTTGTAATTAGTAATGTCATTTGTAATTAGTAATGTCATTTGTATGAAGTGTTATTAATTTGTTTATATTTATTTATTTAGTTTCATTTATTTCTACTCATATCACCTTTGAGGAAATCATTCTGTCTCACCAGGTCAATCACTAATTGGACCTTAATCCACGGAGACATAATATTATGGTATAAGCCCGTGTTTACTAAACCCAGTCGTTCAGGTGTACAGATAATCTAATTTCTAAAACCTTGTTTTCTTACTGTAGATCAGCCGGCAGTGTAGCCTAGTGGTTAGAGTGTTGGACTAGTAACCGGAAGTGTGATAGTTCAAACCCCGAGCTGACAAGGTATAAATCTTTTGTTCTGCCCCTGAACAGGCAGTTTACCCACTGTTCCTAGGCCGTCATTGAAAATAAGAATTTGTTCTTAACTGACTTGCCAGGTTAAATCAAATTAAAATACTGATAGTCTAACTTCTTATTTCTTGCGCTCTCTCTCACTTTCTCTTACTCTCTCTGGGCTCTCTTTCTTTCTTTCTCTCTCTCAACTGTCTCATCTCTCTCTCTCAACTCCTCTCTTTTCCCTGTTTTCTCCCCCCCCAAGTGTATTGAGGCCGGGGATCGGGTAGCAACAACGGATGCCCCCATTTCCCTTGCCTATAGTTTCAGTGCCGAGCTGAACTGCTCTCTCACGTTTTGCTCTTGGGGGGCCTCTTATTTATGGGTTAGTTGACGAGTCTCAGATGAATGATACCGTTTAAGATTCCGGGAAAAGGGGATTCGTCTCAAATGCCACCCTATTCCCTACATAGTGCACTACTTTTGACCAGAGCCCTATGGGGTCAGATCAAAAGGAGTGCGCTATAAAGGGAATAGGGTGCCATTTGGGATGCAGGCAGGAGTCCAAACAGTAAAACAGCTCCTTCCCATCTGTCCTTACCTGTACCTCTGGGACCTGGACACAATGGCTACTTCATCAAGCACTGTGCTCTACTGTTTTTCACCAAGCACATTTCAAAGACCTTTAAATATCCTGGGATTCTCTGACCAGTATAACACGATAGGATGAAACACTGAGGTCTAGACCGATGCATTTACAACCTGACTGTTGTTCCTCCTCTCTCCCTCAGAGAGTTCTAGAATGGGAAGAAACCAGTTGCACTGGGGCAGTTTAATCTGCCTTGGAGTTCAGCAGGTTCCAGCTAAGCTAGCTGACAGTGTTGGAAAGTAGTTTGTGTATTTCAAGTGTTATTAGTTGTATATACGGTATACACATGGTATACATCATCCAAACAAATGCTTACGCACAGGTTCCATCTCGACAATGCAACAACAACACGAAACAGTACAATCTAAGAATAAGAACATAAAGTAAACAGCTCAGTAGAATATAACAGACATTTTAGCATACGTATAATACAGGAAGGCACGATTGATAGTCCAATATTTTAATGTAATATTGTAATGTGTGTGTGTGTGTGTGTGTGTGTGTGTGTGTGTGTGTGTGTGTGTGTGTGTGTGTGTGTGTGTGTGTGTGTGTGTGTGTGTGTGTGTGTGTGTGTGTGTGTGTGTGTGTGGGTGGACGTGTGAGCGAATGTGTGCTAAGGTGTGGAGAATCAGAGCTGGTGGTCTGTCCAGTTCGTGTGTTCAGCAGTCTGAAGGCTTGTAGACAGAAACTGTCTCTGAGCCTGTTGGTATGAGACATCATGCTCCGATACAGTCTGTCCGATGGTAAGCTAGAGAACAAGCTCGTGGCTGGGATGTGTTGAGTAGGTTTCACGTGGATGTCCTGGATGGGAGCACGGTCCCAGTGATGTACTGAGCGTTCTTCACCGCTCGCTGGAGGGCCTTTAGGTCATGGATGGAGCAATAGCCTTACCAGGCTACGATGCAACTGGTCAGGAGGCGCTCGATGGTGCAGTGGTAGTGTCTGGCGAAGACTCAGGGTGACATGCCAGATTTCTTCAGCCACCATAGGAAGTAGAGACGCTGTTGCACCCTCTTGACAAAAGTGGTGATGTTGGTGGCCCATGTCGAGTCCTCAGTGATGTGGACCAGGAGGAACTTGGCTTGCATGTGTGCGTGTGTGTGTTTGAACAGAAGCATTCCAAGGGGTGAGACCGAGACGACCTGACTTCCCCACCATGTTTAGCATATCAGGTCACTGGGCTGAAACCATGTAGGTCCTGATCCCTGGGTCACTGGGCTTAACCCTGCTATGTAAACCATGGTATAGACACCCAGGTAAAGGGGTGTGTGTCCTGTTACAAAGTGTGTAGGGGTGTGAGTAAATGTGTGGGTACATATGTGTTTGTGTGCGTGTGTGTGTGTGTGTGTGTGTGTGTGTGTGTGTGTGTGTGTGTGTGTGTGTGTGTGTGTGTGTGTGTGTGTGTGTGTGTGTGTGTGTGTGTGTGTGTGTGTGTGTGTGTGTGTGTGTATCTGTGTGTGTGTGTGTGTGTGTGTGTGTGTGTGTGTGTGTGTGTGTGTGTGTGTGTGTGTGTGTGTGTGTGTGTGTGTGTGTGTGTGTGTGTGTGTGTGTGTGTGTGTGTGTATCTGTGTGTGTGTGTGTGTGTATACGTTTGTGTGTCCTGAAGAGGCCAGTCCTCTCTCAGATCCCACTGGATCTCTAATGATAGCCTCTGAAGTACGGAGCTGTTCTTCTCTCATCAGAGCCTCAGAGACCTCAGCAGGATGGGACATTGTCCATAATCTACCCACATAGGCAACTCAGGCTCCCATCTCTTGCTGTTAGTGGTGAGCTGGCGAAAACCTTGCACCCAGTGAGCCTTGAAGAGACTCAGGAGACTCAAGAGAGGCACTTCGAGGCCGTGTCCCAAATATCACCTTATTTACTATCCGGTATAGTGCACTACTATCGACCAGGGCCTATAGGACTCTGGTCAGAAGTAGTGCCCTATCTAGGGAAAAGGGTGTGCACTCAGAGAAAGAACACTGACTTAGGATCTGGTGACATCAGATGAGCTGGATGAGGTACGACGGACCGATCAACCACGTTATATAGATGACATCTGTCTAGTGCAGCACCACCACCGCAGAGCCAGATGTCCATCATAGCAGGGTTTCCATGTCAAATTTCCTACATGCAGCGAAGGATCCCACCTCTCTCTAAGTAGTGCACTATGGAGAGGATAAGGGTGCCATTTGGGACACAGGCCTTTTTACATCATGACACTCATGAACCCCAAACCGCAGAGCTTTCACCACGACGACAAACCTCTCGGGGGAAAAAAAACCTTGCTGGTCATCCCGAGAAAGTACAGCTCTGTGGGTTAGTGGAGGAATATGATTAGATAAACATATGACGAGGCTGCAGCTTGTTTAATCATGAAGGGGTGATAAGAAGGGAGGGAGGGAGGGAGAAGGAGGGAGGCAGGGAGGTAGAAAGAGAGACACTGGGAGGCCATCGGGGGGGGGGGGGGCACAGGAATCGCAAGGTACACTGTTCCTGTGAGGCTGGCTGGGCTGGTCAGGGCTCCTGTGAGGCTGGTTGGGCTGGTCAGGGCTCCTGTGAGGCTGGTTGGGCTGGTCAGGGCTCCTGCTCAGTGCTTAAAGAGGATAAAAAAGGACATTCATCTGTGTGAAGTGGCAGCAGCAGTGACGTCCACAGAGATAAAGTTGTTTATTAAACACGGGCTGATCAATGAGTTGAGGCCGCCTGCCTGCCCTGCCTGTCTGCCATCCTGTCTCCCTGCCTGTCTGCCTCTCCATGCCTGCCTGCCTGCCCTCGCCTCAGCCTGTCTTCCTGCCTGTCTGCCTCTCCCTGTCTGCCCTCGCCTCAGCCTGTCTTCCTGCCTGTCTGCCTCTCCCTGCCTGCCCTCGCCTCAGCCTGTCTTCCTGCCTGTCTGCCTCTCCCTGTCTGCCCTCGCCTCAGCCTGTCTTCCTGCCTGTCTGCCTCTCCCTGTCTGCCCTCGCCTCAGCCTGTCTTCCTGCCTGTCTGCCTCTCCCTGTCTGCCCTCGCCTCAGCCTGTCTTCCTGCCTGTCTGCCTCTCCCTGTCTGCCCTCGCCTCAGCCTGTCTTCCTGCCTGTCTGCCTCTCCCTGTCTGCCCTCGCCTCAGCCTGTCTTCCTGCCTGTCTGCCTCTCCCTGCCTGCCTGCCCTCGCCTCAGCCTGTCTTCCTGCCTGTCTGCCTCTCCCTGTCTGCCCTCGCCTCAGCCTGTCTTCCTGCCTGTCTGCCTCTCCCTGCCTGCCCTCGCCTCAGCCTTTCTGAGCTATTTTAGACCACAAGAGAGCCCTGTGTAAGAGGAGAGGAGACAGTGGCTGCAGTCCAAACACATTATTTTTACCCCCTCAGCCCTCGCGCTAGCCACTGTCCCTTGGGAGAATCCCATTCAAAACTGGATGCAGTTTGATTGTCATCTTAAATGGAGGTCCAATTCACTAACGTTGACCCCTCAGCCCTCGATTTAGCTCGAGGGAGCGGGTGAACAACTTCGTCACTTGCGGGGTTGATATGACCCACAATTCAAGGCAAACTGTAGTGACTGTAGTCATTCTATTAAAACACTCACTCCCTGAACTTGCTTCCCAACTCTCAACGCACATCATTACAAAAACATCATTCAACGACTGAGGGTTTAGTGCAGAGGGCTGTCTACTTTGAGTTTAAAACACAGCCAGTTTATAGGGGACAAGTCACACCTGGCCGTGCTCTCAGCGATCATTGTTTCATTTGGCATCTCTTTTAAGTCTATGATAATCCTAAGAAGTGAGAAATGGTTAATGTACCCCCATCTCATGCTTTGAAGAGTGTGTGTGTGTGTTTGTGTTCGTGTGTGTGTGTGTGTGTGTGTGTGTGTGTGTGTGTGTGTGTGTGTGTGTGTGTGTGTGTGTGTGTGTGTGTGTGCGTGCGTGCGTGCGTGTGTGTGCGCGCGTGTGTGTGTGTGTGTGTGTGTGTGTGTGTGTGTGTGTGTGTGTGTGTGTGTGTGTGTGTGTGTGTGTGTGTGCTGTGTGTGTGTGTGTGTGTGTGTGTGTGTGTGTGTGTGTGTGTGTGTGTGTGTGTGTGTGTGTGTGTGTGTGTGTGTGTGTGTGTGTGTGTGCGCGTGCGCGTGCGCGTGCGCGTGCGTGTGTGTGTGTGTGTGTGTGTGTGTGTGTGTGTGTGTGTATTATGCAACTCCTTGTAGTAGCCCTTATTATAAGAACTTTCCCTCTCATAAAAGCCAACTCTTACATTCCCCAAGACGTCTTCCCGGTTTCATCTTAACTCCTCGTTGTTTTTGACAGTTCATCCATTACATGATCGATGCAGGTTTTTCCCAGAAGCTTGAATCTGATGTGGGCAATGAAAGGCGTCCTTCAACAAAAAATCCACTACATTGTCGTTAGCGTTGGCTAGCCATTCTGGTAGAGAAAACTGCACTCTGGTAGCTAGCTAGCTACTTTCTACTAAACTTAGCAAGGTAAATTGAAATAAATTGCACAAACTCAAGACAAAACTTTTCTAAAATGGTCTAAAACCAAGAACCATATATAATCTACTTTGTCCATCTCCTGTAGTTTGAAGAAACTAATTTGAATTGAATAATATCCAACGGTCACTATTCACTATCTAAATCTCAATCTATTCAACAATGTCACCATCTCACCAAGCTTCTAAAATTACACACTACTGCAGACCTTCAATGCTAAACCGTGTGTTTTTGACAGGTATTTGGTAACGTGAATGTATTTAGGGATGGATGAACCTTTTACCGCAGTGGGCTGAATCAGGGTCACACAGAGTGATTCTTGGTAGTCTTAAACAAATCTACTTTGAAACCTAAGTATACGCCCGTATACACACATGGAAATGGGCTTAAGAAAATAAGACACCTGTAAAATGTCAGGTATAGAGTTGAAATATATTGGAGTTTGCATCCCAATATTACACATTTTATACAGTACGACAGAGAGGACTGAAATATAACATATAAGAGTTTGACATAGAAACACCGGATTTTTCATCGGGTTTTGTTGAAAGAACATTATAAATGATAAAATTATGATTTTGGTCATTGACTGCAAGAAAGGGCTACATCCGTATCACAGGAACATTGCCTTTAAATTTAAATCAAGATATAACACGGGAACATTGCCTTTAAATTTAAATCAAGATATAACACGGGAACATTGCCTTTAAATTTAAATCAAGATATAACACAGGAACATTGCCTTTAAATTTAAATCAAGATATAACATGGGAACATTGCCTTTAAATTTAAATCAAGCTATAACACAGGAGCATTGCCTTTAAATTTAAATCAAGCTATAACATGGGAACATTGCCTTTAAATTTAAATCAAGCTATAACATGGGAACATTGCCTTTAAATTTAAATCAAGCTATATAACAACATTGCCTTTAAATTTAAATCAAGATATAACACGGGAACATTGCCTTTAAATTTAAATCAAGCTATAACACGGGAACATTGCCTTTAAATTTAAATCAAGATATAACACAGGAACATTGCCTTTAAATTTAAATCAAGCTATAACATGGGAACATTGCCTTTAAATTTAAATCAAGCTATAACATGGGAACATTGCCTTTAAATTTAAATCAAGCTATAACATGGGAACATTGCCTTTAAATTTAAATCAAGATATAACACAAGAACATTGCCTTTAAATTGAAATCAAGCTATAACAGAGGAACATTGCCTTTAATTTTAAATCAAGATATAACTACCAACTACCAATAATTACCAACAACGACGAGACGGCCTACAGGGAGGAGGTGAGGGCCCTCGGAGTGTGGTGTCAGGTAAATAACCTCACACTCAACGTCAACAAAACTAAGGAGATGATTGTGGACTTCAGGAAACAGCAGAGGGAACACCCCCTATCCACATCGATGGAACAGTAGTGGAGAGAGTAGCAAGTTTTAAGTTCCTTGGCATACACATCACAGACAAACTGAATTGGTCCACTCACACAGACAGCATCGTGAAGAAGGCGCAGCAGCGCCTCTTCAACCTCAGGAGGCTGAAGAAATTCGGCTTGTCACCAAAAGCACTCACAAACTTCTACAGAGGCACAATCGAGAGCATCCTGGCGGGCTGTATCACCGCCTGGTACGGCAACTGCTCCGCCCTCAACCGTAAGGCTCTCCAGAGGGTAGTGAGGTCTGCACAACGCATCACCGGGGGCAAACTACCTGCCCTCCAGGACACCTACACCACCCGATGTTACAGGAAGGCCATAAAGATCATCAAGGACATCAACCACCCGAGCCACTGCCTGTTCACCCCGCTATCATCCAGAAGGCGAGGTCAGTACAGGGACCGAGAGACTGAAAAACAGCTTCTATCTCAAGGCCATCAGACTGTTAAACAGCCACCACTAACATTGAGTGGCTGCTGCCAACACACTGACACTGACTCAACTCCAGCCACTTTAATAATGGGAATTGATGGGAATGATGTAAATATATCACTAGCCGCTTTAAACAATGCTACCTTATATAATGTTACTTACCCTACATTATTCATCTCATATGCATATGTATATACTGTACTCTATATCATCGACTGCATCCTTATGTAATACATGTATCACTAGCCACTTTAACTATGCCACTTTGTTTACATACTCATCTCATATGTATATACTGTACTCGATACCATCTACTGTATCTTGCCTATGCTGCTCTGTACCATCACTCATTCATATATCCTTATGTACATATTCTTTATCCCCTTACACTGTGTATAAGACAGTATTTTAGGAATTGTTAGTTAGATTACTTGTTGTTTATTACTGCATTGTCGGAACTAGAAGCACAAGCATTTCGCTACACTCGCATTAACATCTGCTAACCATGTGTATGTGACAAATAAAATGTGATTTGATTTGATTTGATTTGATTTAGCATAGGAACATTGCATTTAAATTTAAATCAAGCTATAACATGGGAACATTGCCTTTAAATTGAAATCAAGCTATAACATGGGAACATTGCCTTTAAATTTAAATCAAGCTATAACATGGGAACATTGCCTTTAAATTTAAATCAAGCTATAACATGGGAACATTGCCTTTAAATTGAAATCAAGCTATAACATGGGAACATTGCCTTTAAATTGAAATCAAGCTATAACATGAGAACATTGCCTTTACATTGAAATCAAGCTATAACATGGGAACATTGCCTTTAAATTGAAATCAAGCTATAACATGGGAACATTGCCTTTAAATTTAAATCAAGCTATAACATGGGAACATTGCCTTTAAATTTAAATCAAGCTATAACACGAGAACATTGCCTTTAAATTTAAATCAAGCTATAACACGGGAACATTGCCTTTAAATTTAAATCAAGATGTAATATAGGAACATTGCCTTTAAATTTAAATCAAGCTATAACGTGTAACATTGCCTTTACATTTAAATCAATCTACAGATTAAATCCAGCCCTAGCATAGTTTTATGTTTTAGATTTATCTAAAAAAAGTCTAACTTTTTTAATGTAATTTTCTTTTACTGTATATTTCAGAACGTCACTGAGTAGGATTGTCCTCCCCTTTCTCCTCTAAGGAGCCTCCACTGGTGTGTGTGTGTGTGTGTGTGTGTGTGTGTGTGTGTGTGTGTGTGTGTGTGTGTGTGTGTGTGTGTGTGTGTGTGTGTGTGTGTGTGTGTGTGTGTGTGTGTGTGTGTGTGTGTGTGTGCTGTATGTGCTTGTGTGCATTCATGTGGCAGGTAGCCTGGCGGATAGGGGCGTTGGGCCAATAACTGAAAGGTTGCTGGATCAAATCTCTGAGCTGATAAGGTAAAAATCTGTCATTCTGCCCCTGAACAAGGCAGTTAACCCCCTGTTCACCCGGCGCTGAATACGTGGATGTCAATTAAGGCAGCCCCCCGCACCGCTCTGATTCAGAGGGGTTGGGTTAAATGTGGAAGACGCATTTCAGTTGAAGGCATTCCGTTGTACAACTGACTAGGTTGTCCCCCTGTTCCTGTGTGCGTTGTGTGCATGCATGTGTCTTACAAAAACACGAGGAAACGATCAAAAGAGTGAACCACCAACCTTATAAAGATTCTCCTCATACTCTTTCCTGAGTATTTTTACCTTTCATAGATTCTGTTGTTTGGCCACAGCCAGGCCTTGTGAGGACAGAACAGTCCATCGATAAACCCCCTAAGAGACATGCCCATCTGGGCTGGAGGCTGGCATTGCCACTTTGAAGTGCATCTTGGGTCGTAGGAAGTTGTTGTTTTAGGAAGGGACAGAAGCCCAGAGACTATATTTGTCCTCAGTTGGTGAAGCCAAATAAACAAATGAGTCAGGCTGTGTTCCACATGGCCCCCTAGTCACTAGATATTACACCAGGGGCACAACTTTCACCCAGTTTTATAATTAGAATGTGATACAAAATAGGGCAACGGTGTGCTTTAGGACCATGCGGACGCCTCCGAGCGGTCGGGTAGGCTGTTGAGAGTGTTCATCTGACTGGATAAAAAAATTATTTAAAAAAATGAAAAATACTTCCTCCCCACTTCTAAAATCAAAGCTACACCCCTGTATTGAACTACTTTTACCCAGGCTCTGGTTATACTATGGTCTCTGGTCAAAAGTAGTGCACTATATAGGGAATAGGGCTCTGGTCAGTAGTGCACTATATAGGGGAAAGGGCTCTGGTCAGTAGTGCACTATATAGGCAATAGAGTGCCATTTGAAACATTGACAAACTCATCAGTCGGTCTCTCAAATGAAACCCCAGCTGTAGCTGCCAGCCTGCTAGCCTCTCATCAGTCAGTCTCCCAAATGAAACCCCAGCTGTAGCTGCCAGCTTGCTAGCCTCTCATCAGTCAGTCTCCCAAATGAAACCCCAGCTGTAGCTGCCAGCCTGCTAGCCTCTCATCAGTCAGTCTCCCAAATGAAACCCCAGCTGTAGCTGCCAGCCTGCTAGCCTCTCATCAGTCAGTCTCCCAAATGAAACCCCAGCTGTAGATGCCAGCCTGCTAGCCTCTCATCAGTCAGTCTCCCAAATGAAACCCCAGCTGTAGCTGCCAGCTTGCTAGCCTCTCATCAGTCAGTCTCCCAAATGAAACCCCAGCTGCAGCTGCCAGCCTGCCAGCCTCTCATCAGTCAGTCTCCCAAATGAAACCCCAGCTGTAGCTGCCAGCTTGCTAGCCTCTCATCAGTCAGTCTCCCAAATGAAACCCCAGCTGCAGCTGCCAGCCTGCCAGCCTCTCATCAGTCAGCCTCCAAAAACAATCCCAGCTCTAGCTGCCAGCCTAACAACCTGCCTCATCAGTCAGCCTCCAAAAAAATCCCTAGCTGTAGGTGCCAGCCTGCAAGCCTGCCTCATCAGTCATAGCTGCCAGCCTAACAACCTGTCTCATCAGTCAGCCTCCAAATGAAACCCAAGCTGTAGCTACTAGCCTGCCAGCCTGCCTCATCAGTCATAGCTGCCAGCCTGCCAGCCTGTCCCATCAGTCATAGATGCCAACCTGTCTCATCAGTCATAGCTGCCAGCCTGCCAGCCTGTCCCATCAGTCATAGATGCCAACCTGTCTCATCAGTCACAGATGCCAGCCTGCCAGCCTGTCTCAGTCATAGATGCCAGCCTGCCAGCCTGTCTCCTCAGTCATAGATGCCAGCCTGTCTCAGCAGTCATAGATGCCAGCCTGCCAGCCTGTCTCCTCAGTCATAGATGCCAGCCTGTCTCAGCAGTCATAGCTGCCAGCCTGTCTCATCAGTCAGAGATGCCAGCCTGCCAGCCTGTCTCATCAGTCATAGATGCCAGCCTGCCAGCCTGTCTCATCAGTCATAGATGCCAGCCCGCCAGCCTGTCTCATCAGACATAGATGCCAGCCTGCCAGCCTGTCTCATCAGTCATAGATGCCAGCCCGCCAGCCTGGCTCATCAGTCATAGCTGCCAGCCTGTCTCATCAGTCATAGATACCAGCCTGCGAGGCTGTCTCATCAGTCATAGATGCCAGCCTGTCTCATCAGTCATAGATGCCAGCCTGCCAGCCCGTCTCATCAGTCATAGATGCCAGCCTGCCAGCCTGTCTCATCAGTCATAGATGCCAGCCTGTCTCATCAGTCATAGATGCCAGCCTGCCAGCCTGTCTCATCAGTCATAGATGCCAGCCTGTCTCATCAGTCATAGATGCCAGCCTGCCAGCCAGCCAGTCAGTCTCCCAAATGAAACCCCAGCTGTAGCTGCCAGCTTGCTAGCCTCTCATCAGTCAGTCTCCCAAATGAAACCCCAGCTGTAGCTGCCAGCTTGCTAGCCTCTCATCAGTCAGTCTCCCAAATGAAACCCCAGCTGTAGCTGCAAGCCTGCTAGCCTGTCTCATCAGTCAGTCTCCCAAATGAAACCCCAGCTGCAGCTGCCAGCCTGCCAGCCTCTCATCAGTCAGTCTCCAAAAACAATCCCAGCTCTAGCTGCCAGCCTAACAACCTGTCTCATCAGTCAGCCTCCAAAAAAATCCCTAGCTGTAGGTGCCAGCCTGCAAGCCTGCCTCATCAGTCATAGCTGCCAGCCTAACAACCTGTCTCATCAGTCAGCCTCCAAATGAAACCCAAGCTGTAGCTACTAGCCTGCCAGCCTGCCTCATCAGTCATAGCTGCCAGCCTGCCAGCCTGTCCCATCAGTCATAGATGCCAACCTGTCTCATCAGTCATAGCTACTAGCCTGCCAGCCTGCCTCATCAGTCATAGCTGCCAGCCTGCCAGCCTGTCCCATCAGTCATAGATGCCAACCTGTCTCATCAGTCACAGATGCCAGCCTGCCAGCCTGTCTCAGTCATAGATGCCAGCCTGCCAGCCTGTCTCATCAGTCATAGATGCCAGCCTGTCTCAGCAGTCATAGCTGCCAGCCTGTCTCATCATTTCATAGATGCCAGCCTGCCAGCCTGTCTCATCGGTCAGAGATGCCAGCCTGCCAGCCTGTCTCATCAGTCATAGATGCCAGCCCGCCAGCCTGTCTCATCAGACATAGATGCCAGCCTGTCTCATCAGTCATAGATACCAGCCTGCCAGCCTGTCTCATCAGTCATAGCTGCCAGCCTGTCTCATCAGTCATAGATACCAGCCTGCGAGGCTGTCTCATCAGTCATAGATGCCAGCCTGTCTCATCAGTCGTAGATGCCAGCCTGCCAGCCCGTCTCATCAGTCATAGATGCCAGCCTGCCAGCCTGTCTCATCAGTCATAGATGCCAGCCTGTCTCATCAGTCATAGATGCCAGCCTGTCTCATCAGTCATAGATGCCAGCCTGTCTCATCAGTCATAGATGCCAGCCTGCCAGCCTGTCTCATCAGTCATAGATGCCAGCCTGTCTCATCAGTCATAGATGCCAGCCTGTCTCATCAGTCATAGATGCCAGCCTGTCTCATCAGTCATAGATGCCAGCCCGCCAGCCTGGCTCATCAGTCATAGCTGCCAGCCTGTCTCATCAGTCATAGATGCCAGCCTGCCAGCCCGTCTCATCAGTCATAGATGCCAGCCTGTCTCATCAGTCATAGATCTAGCTGCCAGTGTTAACGTTCTCCTCTCTGTTTCTTCTTCTCTTTTTCTAAACATTCTAATCAGATGGAGTCATTAGCATGTGATTCTGCAGCTGTCAGCCGTCTGATGTCCTTTATGACAGGGACAAGAGATGTGAAAGTCATCTGCCTTTAGTTGAGAGCAAATCTCATTTAAAATGCAAATCAGTAGTGTAATTAAGTCGGCGATGCAGTAGTACTCACGGCACAGCTGTGGAAGAGCCAATCAGCTGCCTCCCCATGCATTCTAATGGAGCCTCCCAGAACAAATAGAAATGGACTGTTTGCCACAAAATCTGAGATTACACACACACACACACAGACTCACACACGGAATCACACACCGGCGCACACACACACACACACACACACACACACACAAACGCTGCTGCTAAGCCAGATATGATGCTTGCACTAAGATGAGAGTTAGTTTACTGATTAGCCTGGCTTAGGGAAAGTCAACTTTGTGAAATGTGGTTCAAAGCAACAGGGTATTTGCCAGCTTGGTGTGAGAGTGTGTTCAGAGTAGCCACGTAAACCAGAGATATATACAGTGCCTTCGGAAAGTATTCAGACCCCTTGACTTTTTCCACATTTTGTTACGTTACAGCCTTATTCCAAAATGGATTATATAAATGAACATTCTCAGCAATCTACACACAATATCCCATAATGACAACGCGAAAACAGGTTTTTAGAAAAAAATATATTTCCATAAAAAACATAAATACTTTATTTACATAAGTATTCAGACCATTTGCTGTGAGATTTGAAATTGAGCTCATCCTGTTTCTTTGAGATGTTTCTACAACTTGATTTGAGTCCACCTATGGTAAATTCAACTGATTTGACACGATTTGGAAAGGCACACACCTGTCTATATAAGGTCCCACAGTTGACAGTGCATGTCAGAGCAAAAGCCAAGCCATGAGGTCGAAGGAATTGTCCGAAGAGCTCCGAGAGGCACAGATCTGGGGAGCTGTGTCGAGGCACAGAGCTGGGGAAGGGAACCAAAACACTTCGGCAGCATTGAAGGTCCCCAGGAACATAGTGGCCTCCATCATTCTTAAATGGAAGAAGTTTGGAACCACCAAGACTCTTCAAAGAGCAGGCCGCCCGGGTCAAAATGAGCAATCAGGGGGAGAAGGGCCTTGGCCAGGGAGGTGTGAAAACTTTCAGACGACACTGTAGCCTCCACTATTCCTGTGTCTCCAGACTAGACCATGGGAGAAAGGCCTCAAAATCAAAGATGAGAATCAAGTTCTTAATGGAAGTATCAGTGTCTGAGTCATAATTCTGATACATGGCAGTGATAGAGCCTCTTTCCAAAAATGGCCTTGTTTATAGAGGCATTTCACAGTGTCGGACAGGACAGACCATCTCTCTGTGATTCTAATGATGGGGGTTTGCTTGCTCAGGTGGAACCACACACAGCCATTAGGTCATTCACAAACACAGCCGCTCCTATCTGTCTGTTCTTCCACTCACTCACTCCCCTCCTCCTCCTCCTCTCCCACTCCCAATGGTTCCTCTCTTCCTTCTCCTACTCAACCACTCCCAATGGTTCCCCTCTTCCTTCTCCTACTCAACCACTCCCAATGGTTCCTCTCTTCCTTCTCCTACTCAACCACTCCCAATGGTTCCTCTCTTCCTTCTCCTCCTCTCCCACTCCCAATGGTTCCTCTCTTCCTTCTCCTCCTCTCCCACTCCCAATGGTTCCCCTCTTCCTTCTCCTACTCAACCACTCCCAATGGTTCCTCTCTTCCTTCTCCTACTCAACCACTCCCAATGGTTCCTCTCTTCCTTCTCCTACTCAACCACTCCCAATGGTTCCTCTCTTCCTTCTCCTACTCAACCACTCCCAATGGTTCCTCTCTTCCTTCTCCTACTCAACCACTCCCAATGGTTCCTCTCTTCCTTCTCCTACTCAACCACTCCCAATGGTTCCTCTCTTCCTTCTCCTACTCAACCACTCCCAATGATACTTCAGAGTGTCCCCAGTGTTGTACCCCTACAGGGAGAGAGGGAACCAGGTGGACCACTCCAACAATTAGAAACACACACACACACACACACACACACACACACACACACACACACACACACACACACACACACACACACAGCGGGAACTGCAGCTAATCCTTCCTAAAAAGCTACCAGTATGAGTCAAGCCTGTGGGTGGTCTGTGAATGGTCAGGAACTGCTGTTCTTCGGGCTAATTGGTTTTCATGCAGTCTGACCACCATCTCCTCTGTGCTTAACTGAACAGTGAACTCAAAATCCCCATCTCCTCTGTGTTGAACTGAACAGTGAACTCAAAATCACCATCTCCTCTGTGTTTAACTGAACAGTGAACTCAAAATCCCCATCTCCTCTGTGTTGAACTGAACAGTGAACTCAAAATCACCATCTCCTCTGTGTTCAACTGAACAGTGAACTCAAAATCACCATCTCCTCTCTAAGAAAGAGAGATTCTCTCCTCCAGTGCTCTTTTCGTTACGTTTATTATCTTTAAATCCACAGACAGCAGAATTAGCCCCCATCCCCCAATATTCTCCAGTGAACCCCTAGGGCTCGGCCCATGGTTCTCTCCAGGACAGCGTTCCAAATGGCACCCTATTTACTATGTAGGTAAGCTGGGACGATAGACCCGAAAATGATTGACAACGACCACACATCGCAGGCATTTTTGCTGATATCGTCCCATTACAGTAAGTAGCCTATCTTAGAGAAATGTGAAGTTTGAAATTAAAATAAGTTTTGCTAACATGGATGATTGTTAACGGCCATAACCATTAAACATTAGAAGTTTAAAGGACGAATAATACAAGACTGTAACATTAAATGTTAAACTTCTCATTCTATCTATTGTCATCAGATCAGTTCAGGTCATTTATCACCATATAGATTTGTCTCTGTACTGTATATAGTGCACAGCTTCAAATCAAATCAAATGTTATTGGTCACATACGTGTTTAGCAGATGTTATTGCGGGTGTCACGAAACGTATGTGTTTCTAGCTCCAACGGTTCAGTAATATCTAACAATCCACAACAATACACACAAATCTAAAAGTCAAAGAATAGAACGAGCAATGTCAGAGTTGCATAGACTAAAATGACTTTTGACCGGAGGCCCATAATAGTGCACTAGATAGGGAATAAGGGGAATATTTGGGACGCTGACCTCAATTTCCCACCGCGTCCCCCGTAAATGTCTCGTCCCCACTAGTAAATCTCCTGCAGCAGGACAGGCCAAGAACGTGACCATGAGGAATTACAAACGTCTGGGTAGCGTCTCCTGGAGAAACTACCCGTCCCCAGCCAGCCAATGGTTTAAAAGAATTGCCTCAGCCAGCCAATGGTGTACAAGAGTTGTTTAAGAAGATGAGTAGAGGATAATGGCTACTGTAGGTCAAATGTTCTCACACCGAAACTGGATGACAGACTGTATAACTGTGCAGTTTCTATGGCCAGGACTCATCTAACATGTTGGTCTGTTATATGGCTGAGAGGGTCATAACTCTGCAGTTTCTATGGCCAGGACTCATCTAAAATGTTGGTCTGTTATATGGCTGAGAGGGCATTAACAGTTATAGGGACTGTATAGCTTTCAATCAAACACTATTACGAGTAATCATTTCCATCAATTCTGTTAATTTTTTTTGTGCAGATAGAATGAACACGTTCATTTATACAACCTATGCTTTCTTTCAGTATATCAATAGTGTTTTTATATTTGACTTGATTTTCTTTTTTGTTCTTTTTTTTTTTACCAATCAGTGTTGGCCAGTGTTACCATGCAACAATGATGTCACACTGTGAGACGGTCAACTGTAAACGGTTTCTCTCCCTCTGTCACACTGGGCTTCTACGGAACGGCAGCTCGGACACGGTGCAGCTGTGGAAAACAGCCATGTCAGACTCCTTCCTCTCGTCACCGTGGCAACATCTGTAGCAGCATAACCCTGCTGATCTTCACAGAAGAATACATCAGAAAGGAAACCATGTCTGTATCTCAAATGACTACCCTCTTCCCTACACTGTAGTGCACTATTGTAGGGTATAGTGCGCCATTTGGGACACACTACATCGTTCTAGTCTGCCAGCTCAACAACAACTTTCCCGAAAACATACTCCCAGGCTAGTGCGTAGTCCCAGAGCAGCTATGGGAACATGGTGTGCTGTCAGTCAGTCAATATGAGGTGAAGAGACTGATCCTCAGGGCTTGTCTGTCTGTCTGGAAGAGGAGGGGTGTGGGAGATAGATATGTGTTGAGAGGCGGGGGATTGGGGGCCAGAGGGGGGGGATGGTTGGGAGGGGAGAGATTGGGTTGTAAGTTTCACAGACTCTCCATAGCTACATGTCTAGACTGTAGATTACATTTGTACAGTTTGTCTCTCACTTCATATGTTGCAGACACACAAACAGAGGTTTAGAAAAACAGGTCAACTTTACGTAGAAACAGCCACCATGTATTTACATTATAGAACATGCTTACACACTCTTTCATACACACACACGTCACAGCTATACTCTTGCTGGGGTCAGACTAAATGTCAGTGCAGTATGATGTGTCACAGAGTGTCACACGGAGTATGACGTGGCACTTGACCCGAGTCATGACACCATGCCACAGGCCATCTCTCCACTCCATAAGCCTGTGATTCATCCGAACAAACCGAATGTCCCTCCGTACCTCCGTACCATGTGTCACCAGACACCTGGGACATCCAACGGACGTTGGTGTATTGGGTGACAGTCATCCATGCTCCTCACCACACCTATACTAATCCCTATTCCCAAGGGGGGGGGGGGGGGGCACGTCACCACCTCACAGTGTAGAACAGTGGGCATATGTCATCCCTGTTCTCTGTGTCTGCATCCCAAACGGCACCCTATTCCCTATGTAGTGAGCTGCTTTTGACCGGGGCCCATAGGTGTCTGACCAAACGTAGTGCACTATATAGATGAAGAGGGTGCAATTTGGGACTCATCCTTTGTGTTCCCACCAGGACCCTTGGGCCGACTAATAACCAAGTGACGGACAGGCAGACACCTCACCTCTCTTGTGTTTCAAAGTGGATCTGTGTAAGGTTACGTTCTCTTCTGCAGGGTAGGGAATCTTTTTTTATTTATTCCCAGAATAGGGAGGGGAATGGGTATAGCCCCTGTCTGTGTTGTCATGGGCAGACCATTGGGAAGTTAAGATACTTGAGATCTTTCCCGCTCTCTGCGCAGGATCCAGGCTGTAGTGATCACAGCACGCTAGGATATCACCTTTCAGTACCACAGGTCCTGGAAGGCGGTTTTACGCTGGAGAGAGTCTTTTCGCTTATCAGACACTGATTATAAAAATGGCCTCTCATAGTTGATTTGCCTGGGCACACCTGGGGCATGTGTACGTACCATCATACTACATTACACAGTCATTGTAAGTAAGCAGCTTTGTCTGAGCCAGAAAGACCCAGAAAATTGTCATTTATAAAGGTTTATCCTTTGGTACAAGATTTAAGACAAATCTGTTATAAAATATTGAAATGATCAAATTTACTGGTACCAAAGCCACAGAACAAAAAAATGTATGAGGGAAACCGCTCTTCTACAAGGCCTATATTAGATTATTATTAATATTAATACTTATTAATATATTAATATTATCTGTGAACATAGGGGCCCCAGCCCAGACATCACCAACATGTGGTTTTCTCTTCTGAGATGCCTCTCTGATGCTCCTCTCCTCCAACTTCTCCTGTGTCTGAGACTACAGCTCTTCTCCTCCAACATCTCCCGTCTCTGAGACAACAGCTCATCTCCTTCAACATCTCTTGTCTCTGAGACAACAGCTCATCTCCTCCAACATCTCCTGTCTCTGAGACAACAGCTCATCTCCTTCAACATCTCTTGTCTCTGAGACAACAGCTCATCTCCTTCAACATCTCCTGTCTCTGAGACAACAGCTCATCTCCTCCAACATCTCCCGTCTCTGAGACAACAGCTCATCTCCTTCAACATCTCTTGTCTCTGAGACAACAGCTCATCTCCTCCAACATCTCCTGTCTCTGAGACAACAGCTCATCTCCTTCAACATCTCTTGTCTCTGAGACAACAGCTCATCTCCTCCAACATCTCCTGTCTCTGAGACAACAGCTCATCTCCTTCAACATCTCTTGTCTCTGAGACAACAGCTCATCTCCTCCAACATCTCCCGTCTCTGAGACAACAGCTCATCTCCTTCAACATCTCCTGTCTCTGAGACAACAGCTCATCTCCTCCAACATCTCCCGTCTCTGAGACAACAGCTCATCTCCTTCAACATCTCTTGTCTCTGAGACAACAGCTCATCTCCTCCAACATCTCCTGTCTCTGAGACAACAGCTCATCTCCTTCAACATCTCTTGTCTCTGAGACAACAGCTCATCTCCTCCAACATCTCCTGTCTCTGAGACAACAGCTCATCTCCTTCAACATCTCCTGTCTCTGAGACAACAGCTCATCTCCTCCAACATCTCCTGTCTCTGAGACAACAGCTCATCTCCTCCAACATCTCCTGTCTCTGAGACAACAGCTCATCTCCTCCAACATCTCCTGTCTCTGAGACAACAGCTCATCTCCTTCAACATCTCTTGTCTCTGAGACAACAGCTCATCTCCTCCAACATCTCCTGTCTCTGAGACAACAGCTCATCTCCTTCAACATCTCCTGTCTCTGAGACAACAGCTCATCTCCTTCAACATCTCTTGTCTCTGAGACAACAGCTCATCTCCTCCAACATCTCCTGTCTCTGAGACAACAGCTCATCTCCTTCAACATCTCCTGTCTCTGAGACAACAGCTCATCTCCTCCAACATCTCCTGTCTCTGACACAACAGCTCTTCTCCTCCAACATCTCCTGTCTCTGAGACAACAGCTCTTCTCCTCCAACATCTCCTCTCTGAGACAACAGTCTCTGAGACAACAGCTCATCTCCTTCAACATCTCTTGTCTCTGAGACAACAGCTCATCTCCTCCAACATCTCCTGTCTCTGAGACAACAGCTCATCTCCTTCACATATCGCTCCATATACAAGCTCCTCCACTCTGGAACTGCAGTGGTCCCTAATCCATCCATCCAAAGAGACACTAAACAGTGAACCGCAACCCAGTTGGCAGGAGGGATTGTCCATGTAGTCTATGGACTGGAACGTCTATCCTTTCTCTGATGGAAGGTTTTTCCTCAAACTGGGAATATCAGAATGTTTTTTCTTGTGATGAAAATTACATGAATTTATGATCTGCATCCTGATTGAGACAAATAAAGACAACATGTATTGCTGTATTCTTGACTAGTGATACTGTAATGCAGCCTTGCTTAAGATAATACTCTAAGATCGATAGTTTGTATTTTTCAACTTCACGTATGAACAATAAAAAATGTCATGCATGTATGAACAATAAAAAATGTCATGCATGTATGAACAATAAAAAATGTCATGCATGTATGAACAATAAAAAATGTCAAACGAAAATGTTTATTTCTTGGGGGGGTCGTGGTGTTCTTAGTATGGATGTGTGTTGCTGTTATTGTCAATTTGTGTTCTGTATTTGGTCAAGTTTAATATAATGTGTGAACCCCTGGACGACGAGCTGCTGCTTCTTCAACAGCTGACAGGGATGTGAATTAAAATCATAAAATCATAGGAGAGGGATTAATAACCCACATCCCTCTACCATTACACTGGAAGGACTGAGGCCCACCCTCCGCCACTAGACTGGTAGGACTGAGGCCCACCCTCTACCATTAGACTGGAAGGACTGAGGCCCACCCTCCGCCATTAGACTGGTAGGACTGAGGCCCACCCTCCACCATTACACTGGTAGGACTGAGGCCCACCCTCCGCCTCTACCATTAGACTGGTAGGACTGAGGCCCACCCTCCGCCTCTACCATTAGACTGGTAGGACTGAGGCCCACCCTCTACCATTACACTGGTAGGACTGAGGCCCACAATCCACCACTAGACTGGTAGGACTGAGGCACGCCCTCCACCACTAGACTGTTAGGACTGAGGCCCACCCTCCACCACTAGACTGTGAGGACTGAGGCCCACCCTCCACCAATAGACTTGTAGGACTGAGGCCCACCCTCTACCATTAGACTGGAAGGACTAAGGCCCACCCTCCACCATTACACTGGTAGGACTGAGGCCCACCCTCCACCATTACACTGGTAGGACTGAGGCCCACCCTCCACCATTAGACTGGTAGGACTGAGGCCCACCCTCCACCATTAGACTGGTCGGACTGAGGCCCACCCTCCACCATTAGACTGGAAGGACTGAGGCCCACCCTCTACCACTAGACTGGTAGGACTGAGGCCCACCCTCCACCACTAGACTGGTAGGACTGAGGCCCACCCTCCACCACTAGACTGGTAGGACTGAGGCCCACCCTCTACCACTAGACAAGTAGGACTGAGGCCCACCCTCTACAATTAAACTGGTAGGACTGAGGCCCACCCTCCACCACTAGACTGGTAGGACTGAGAACCCACCCTCCACCATTAGACTGGTAGGACTGAGGCCCACCCTCCCCCACTAGACTGGTAGGACTGAGGCCCACCCTCTACCATTAGACTGGTAGGACTAAGGCCCACCCTCCAACATTACACTGGTAGGACTGAGGCCAACCCTCCACCATTACACTGTTAGGACTGAGGCCCACCCTCCACCATTAGACTGGTAGGACTGAGGCCCACCCTCCACCATTAGACTGGTAGGACTGATGCCCACACACCACCCTTAGACTGGTAAGACAGAGGCCCACCCTCCACCACTCGACTGGTAGGACTGAGGCCCACCCTCCACCATTAGACTGGTAGGACTGAGGCCCACCCTCCACCATTAGACTGGTAGGACTGATGCCCACACACCACCCTTAGACTGGTAAGACAGAGGCCCACCCTCCACCACTCGACTGTTGGGACTGAGGCCCACCCTCCACTATTAGACTGGACGGACTGAGGCCCACCCTCTACCACTAGACTGGTAGGACTGAGGGCCACCGTCCACCATTAGACTCGAAGGACTGAGGCCCACCCTCTACCACTAGACTGGTAGGACTGAGGCCCACCCTCCACCACTAGACTGGTAGGACTGAGGCCCACCCTCCACCACTAGACTGGTAGAACTGAGGGCCACCGTCCGCCACTAGACTGGTAGGACTGAGGCCCACCCTCCACCACTAGACTGGTAGGACTGAGGCCCACCCTCCATCACGAGACTGGTAAAACTGAGGCACACCCTCCACCACTTGACTGGTAGGACTGAGGCCCACCCTCCACCATTAAACTGTTAGGACTGAGGCCCACCGTCCACCACTAGACTGGTAGGACTGAGGCCCACCCTCTACCACTAGACTGTTATGACTGAGACCCACCCTCCACCACTAGACTGTTAGGACTGAGGCCCACCCTCCACCATTAGACTGGAAGGACTGAGGCCCACCCTCCACCACTAGACTGTTATGACTGAGACCCACCCTCTACCACTAGACTGTTATGACTGAGACCCACCCTCCACCACTAGACTGGTAGGACTGAGGCCCACCCTCCACCATTAGACTGGAAGGACTGAGGCCCACCCTCCACCACTAGACTTGTAGGACTGAGGCCCACCCTCTACCATTAGACTGGAAGGACTAAGGCCCACCCTCCACCATTACACTGGTAGGACTGAGGCCCACCCTCCACCATTACACTGGTAGGACTGAGGCCCACCCTCCACCATTACACTGGTAGGACTGAGACCAACACTCTACCACTAGACTGTTAGGACTGAGACCCACCCTCTACCACTAGACTGTTATGACTGAGGCCCACCCTCCACCACTAGACTGGTAGGACTGAGGCCCACCCTCCCCCACTAGACTGGTAGGACTGAGGCCCACCCTCCACCATTAGACTGGTAGGACTGAGGCCCACCCTCCACCATTAGACTGGTAGGACTGATGCCCACACACCACCCTTAGACTGGTAAGACAGAGGCCCACCCTCCACCACTCGACTGTTGGGACTGAGGCCCACCCTCCACTATTAGACTGGACGGACTGAGGCCCACCCTCTACCACTAGACTTTTAGGACTGAGGCCCGCCCTCCACCATTAGACTGGAAGGACTGAGGCCCACCCTCCACCACTAGACTGGTAGGACTGAGGCCCACCCTCCACCACTAGACTGGTAGGACTGAGGCCCACCCTCCACCACTAGACTGGTAGGACTGAGGCCCACCCTCCACCATTAGACTGGTAGGACTGAGGCCCACCCTCCACCACTAGACTGGTAGGACTGAGGCCCACCCTCCACCATTACACTGGTAAGACTGAGGCCCACACTCCACCATTAGACTGGTAGGACTGAGGCCCACCCTCCACCACTAGACTGGTAGGACTGAGGCCCACCCTCCACCATTACACTGGTAAGACTGAGGCCCACACTCCAACACGAGACTGGTAGGACTGAGGCCCACCCTGAACCACTACACTGTTATGACTGAGACCCACCCTCTACCACTAGACTGTTACGGACTGAGGCCCACCCTCCACCACTAGACTGGTAGTACTGAGGCCCACCCTCCACCACTAGACTGGTAGGACTGAGGCCCACCCTCTACCATTAGACTGGTAGGACTGAGGCCCACCCTCCACCATTAGACTGGTAGGACTGAGGCCCACCCTCCACCATTAGACTGGTAGGACTGAGGCCCACCCTCCACCATTAGACTGGTAGGACTGAGGCCCACCCTCCACCACTCGACTGTTAGGACTGAGGCCCACCCTCCACCATTAGACTGGAAGGACTGAGGCCCACCCTCTACCACTAGACTTTTAGGACTGAGGCCCGCCCTCCACCACTAGACTGGTAGGACTGAGGCCCACCCTCCACCACTAGACTGGTAGGACTGAGGCCCACCCTCCACCACTAGACTGGTAGGACTGAGGCCCACCCTCCACCACTAGACTGGTAGGACTGAGGCCCACCCTCCACCATTAGACTGGTAGGACTGAGGCCCACCCTCCACCAATAGACTGGTAGGACTGAGGCCCACCCTCCACCATTACACTGGTAAGACTGAGGCCCACACTCCACCATTAGACTGGTAGGACTGAGGCCCACACTCCACCATTAGACTGGTAGGACTGAGGCCCACCCTCCACCATTACACTGGTAAGACTGAGGCCCACACTCCAACACGAGACTGTTAGGACTGAGGCCCACCCTCAACCACTAGACTGTTATGACTGAGACCCACCCTCTACCACTAGACTGTTATGACTGAGACCCACCCTCTACCACTAGACTGTTATGACTGAGACCCACCCTCTACCACTAGACTGTTAGGACTGAGACCCACCCTCTACCACTAGACTGTTATGACTGAGGCCCACCCTCCACCACTAGACTGGTAGGACTGAGGCCCACCCTCCACCACTAGACTGGTAATACTGAGGCCCACCCTCCACCATTAGACTGGTAGGACTGAGGCCCACCCTCCACCACTAGACTGGTAGGACTGAGGCCCACCCTCCACCACTAGACTGGTAGGACTGAGGCCCACCCTCCACCATTAGACTGGTAGGACTGAGGCCCACCCTCCACCACTAGACTGGTAGGACTGAGGCCCACCCTCCACCATTACACTGGTAAGACTGAGGCCCACACTCCACCATTAGACTGGTAGGACTGAGGCCCACCCTCCACCATTACACTGGTAGGACTGAGGCCCACCCTCCACCACTAGACTGTTATGACTGAGACCCACCCTCTACCACTAGACTGTTAGGACTGAGACCCACCCTCTACCACTAGACTGTTATGACTGAGGCCCACCCTCCACCACTAGACTGGTAGGACTGAGGCCCACCCTCCACCACTAGACTGGTAGTACTGAGGCCCACCCTCCACCATTAGACTGGTAGGACTGAGGCCCACCCTCCATCACTAGACTGGTAAGACTGAGGCACACCCTCCACCATAAGACTGGTAGGACTGAGGCCCACCCTCCACCACTAGACTGGTAAGACTGAGACCCACCCTCTACCACTAGACTGTTAGAACTGAGACCCACCCTCTACCACTACACTGTTATGACTGAGGCCCACCCTCCACCACTAGACTGATAGTACTGAGGCCCACCCTCCACCATTGGACTGGTAGGACTGAGGCCCACCCTCCATCACGAGACTGGTAAAACTGAGGCACACCCTCCACCATTAGACTGGTAGGACTGAGGCCCACACTCCACCACTTGACTGGTAAGACTGAGGCCCACCCTCCACCATTACACTGGTAGCACTGAGACCCACCCTCCACCATTACACTGGTAAGACTGAGGCCCACACTCCACCATTAGACTGGTAGGACTGAGGCCCACCCTCCACCACGAGACTGTTAGGACTGAGGCCCAACATGATACTGGTAGGACTGAGGCCCATCCCTCCACCATTACACTGGTAGGACTGAGGCCCTCCCTCTACCATTAGACTGGTAGGACTGAGGCCCACCCTCTACCACTACACTGGTAGGACTGAGGCCCACCCTCCACCATTAGACTGGTAGGACTGAGGACCACCCTCCACCATTAGACTGGTAGGACTGAGACCCACCCTCTACCATTATACTGGTAGGACTGAGACCCACCCTCTACCACTAGACTGTTATGACTGAGGCCCACCCTCTACCACTAGACTGGTAGGACTGAGGCCCACCCTCTACCATTAGACTGGTAGGACTGAGGACCACCCTCCACCATTAGACTGGTAGGACTGAGGCCCACCCTCCACCACTAGACTGGTATGACTGAGGCCTACCCTCTACCATTAGACTGGTAGAACTGAGGCCCACCTTCTTCCACTTGACTGGTAGGACTGAGGCCCACCCTCTACCATTAGACTGGTAGGACTGAGGCCCACTCTCTACCACTAGACTGGTAGGACTGAGGCCTACCCTCTACCACTAGACTGGTATGACTGAGGCCTACCCTCTACCATTAGACTGGTAGGACTGAGACACCCTCTACCACTAGACTGGTAGGACTGAGGCCATCCCTCCACCATTACACTGGTAGGACTGAGGCCCACCCTCCCCCACTAGACTGTTAGGAATGAGGCCCACCCTCTATCATTAGACTGGTAGCACTGAGGCCCATCCCTCCACCATTACACTGGTAGGACTGAGGCCAAACATTAGACTGGTAGGACTGGGGCCCACCCTCCCCCACTAGACTGTTATGACTGAGACCCACCCTCTACCACTAGACTGGTAGGACTCAGGCCCATCCCTCCACCATTACACTGGTAGGACTGAGACCCACATACCACCATTAGACTGGTAGGACTGAGGCCCACCCTCTACCATTAGACTGGTAAGACTGAGGCCCACACTCCACCATTAGACTGGTAGGACTGAGGCCTACCCTCCACCACTAGACTGGTAGGACTGAGGCCCACCCTCTACCACTAGACTGGTAGGACTGAGGCCCACCCTCTACCACTAGACTGGTATGACTGAGGCCTACCCTCTACCATTAGACTGGTAGGACTGAGGCCCACCCTCCCCCACTAGACTGTTAGGAATGAGGCCCACCCTCTATCATTAGACTGGTAGCACTGAGGCCCATCCCTCCACCATTACACTGGTAGGACTGAGGCCAAACATTAGACTGGTAGGACTGGGGCCCACCCTCCCCCACTAGACTGTTATGACTGAGACCCACCCTCTACCACTAGACTGGTAGGACTCAGGCCCATCCCTCCACCATTACACTGGTAGGACTGAGACCCACATACCACCATTAGACTGGTAGGACTGAGGCCCACCCTCCACCACTAGACTGGTAGGACTGAGGCCTACCCTGCACCACTAGACTGGAAGGACTGAGGCCCACACTCCACCACTAGACTGGTAGGACTGAGGCCTACCCTCCACCACTAGACTGGTAGGACTGAGGCCTACCCTCCACCACTAGACTAGTAGGACTGAGGCCCGCCCTCCACCACTAGACTGGTAGGACTGAGGCCCACCATCTACCACTAGACTGTTATGACTGAGACCCACCCTCTACCACTAGACTGTTAGGATTGAGGCCTACCCTCCACCACTAGACTAGTAGGACTGAGGCCCGCCCTCCACCACTAGACTGGTAGGACTGAGGCCCACCCTCTACCACTAGACTGTTCGGACTGAGGCCCACCCTCCACCATTAGACTGTTCGGACTGAGGCCCACCCTCCACCACTAGACTGGTAGGACTGAGGCCCACCCTCTACCACTAGACTAGTAGGACTGAGGCCCACCCTCTACCATTAGACTGGTAGGACTGAGGCCCACCCTCTACCATTAGACTGGTAGGACTGAGGCCCACCCTCCACCATTAGACTGGCAGAACTGAGGCCCACCATCTACCACTAGACTGTTATGACTGAGGCCCACCCTCCACCATTAGACTGGTAGGACTGAGGCCCACCCTCCACCACTAGACTGGTAGGACTGAGGCCCACCCTCCACCACTAGACTGGTAGGACTGAGGCCCACACTCCACCACTAGACTGGTAGAACTGAGGCCTACCCTCCAACATTTTACTGATAGGACTGAGGCCCACCCTCCACCATTTTACTGATAGGACTGAGGCCCACCCTCCACCATTAGACTGGTAGGACTGAGGAACACCCTCCACCACTAGACTGGTAGGACTGAGGCCCACCCTCCACCACTAGACTGGTAGGACTGAGGCCCACCCTCCACCATTAGACTGTTAGGACTGAGGCCCACCCTCCACCACTAGACTGGTAGGACTGAGGCCCACCCTCCACCACTAGACTGGTAGGACTGAGGCCCACCCTCCACCACTAGACTGGTAGGACTGAGGCCCACCCTCCACCACTAGACTGGTAGGACTGAGGCCCACCCTCCACCATTAGACTGGTAGGACTAAGGCCCACCCTCCACCATTAGACTGGTAGGACTGAGGCCCAACATTAGACTGGTAGGACTGAGGCCCACCCTCCACCACTCGACTGTTATGACTGAGACCCACCCTCTACCATTACACTGGTAGGACTGAGGCCCACCCTCCAACATTACACTGGTAGGACTGAGGCCCACCCTCTACCATTAGACTGGTAGGACTGAGGCCCACCCTCCACCATTAGACTGGCAGGACTGAGGCCCACCCTCTACCACTAGACTGTTAGGACTGAGGCCCACCCTCCACCATTAGACTGGTAGGACTGAGGCCCACCCTCCACCATTAGACTGGTAGAACTGAGGCCCACCCTCCACCATTAGACAGGTAGCACTGAGGCCCACCCGCCACCATTAGACTGGTAAGACTGAGGCCCACCCTCCACCACTAGACTGGTAGGACTGAGGCCTTCCCTCCACCACTAGACTGGTAGTACTGAGGCCCACCCTCCCCCACTAAACTGGTAGGACTGAGGCCCACAATCCATCACGAGACTCGTAAGACTGAGGCACACCCTCCACCATTAGACTGGTAGGACTGAGGCCCACACTCCAACACTTGAATGGTAAGACTGAGGCCCACCCTCCACCATTACACTGGTAGCACTGAGACCCACACTCCACCATTACACTGGTAAGACTGAGGCCCACACTCCACCATTACACTGGTAAGACTGAGGCTCACCCTCCACCGCGAGACTGGTAGGACTGAGGCCCAACATTGGACTGTTAGGACTGAGGCCCACCCTCCACCACAAGTCTGTTATGACTGAGACCCACCCTCTACCATTATACTGGTAGGACTGAGACCCACCCTCTACCACTAGACTGTTATGACTGAGACCCACCCTCTACCATTATACTGGTATTACTGAGACCCACCCTCTACCACTAGACTGTTAGGACTGAGGCCCGCCCTCCACCACTAGACTGGTAAGACTGAGGCCCACACTCCACCATTAGACTGGTAGGACTGAGGCCCACCCTCCACCACGAGACTGGTAGGACTGAGGCCCAACATTAGACTGGTAGGACTGAGACCCACCCTTCACCACTAGACTGTTATGACTGAGACCCACCCTCTACCATTATACTGGTAGGACTGAGGCCCATCCCTCCACCATTACACTGGTAGGACTGAGGCCCTCCCTCTACCATTAGACTGGTAGGACTGAGGCCCACCCTCCACCATTGGACTGGAAGGACTGAGGCCCACCCTTCACCTCTAGACTGGTAGGACTGAGGACCACCCTCTACCATTAGACTGGTAGGACTGAGGACCACCCTCCACCATTTGACTGGTAGGACTGAGGCCCACCCTCCACCACTAGACTGGTATGACTGAGGCCTACCCTCTACCATTAGACTGGTAGAACTGAGGCCCACCTTCTTCCACTTGACTGGTAGGACTGAGGCCCACCCTCTACCACTAGACTGGTATGACTGAGGCCTACCCTCCCCCACTAGACTGTTATGACTGAGACCCACCCTCTACCACTAGACTGGTAGGACTGAGGCCATCCCTCCACCATTACACTGGTAGGACTGAGGCCCACATACCACCATTAGACTGGTGGGACTGAGGCCCACCCTCTAACATTAGACTGGTAGGACTGAGGCCAAACATTAGACTGGTAGGACTGAGGCCCACCCTCCCCACTAGACTGTTATGACTGAGACCCACCCTCTACCACTAGACTGGTAGGACTGAGGCCATCCCTCCACCATTACACTGGTAGGACTGAGGCCCACATACCACCATTAGACTGGTAGGACTGAGGCCCACCCTCCACCATTAGACTGTTCGGACTGAGGCCCACCCTCCACCATTAGACTGGAAGGACTGAGGCCCACCCTCTACCATTAGACTGGTAGGACTGAGGCCCACCCTCCACCATTAGACTAGCAGGACTGAGGCCCACCATATACCACTAGACTGGTAGGACTGAGGCCCACCCTCTACCACTAGACTGGTAGGACTGAGGCCCACCCTCCACCACTAGACTGATAGGACTGAGGCCCACCCTCCACCACTAGACTGGTAGAACTGAGGCCTACCCTCCAACATTTTACTGATAGGACTGAGGCCCACCCTCCACCATTTTACTGATAGGACTGAGGCCCACCCTCCACCATTAGACTGGTAGGACTGAGTAACACCCTCCACCACTAGACTGGTAGGACTGAGGCCCACCCTCCACCACTCGACTGGTAGGACTGAGACCCACCCTCTACCACTAGACTGTTACGGACTGAGGCCCACCCTCCACCACTAGACTGGTAGTACTGAGGCCCACCCTCCATCACAAGACTGGTAAGACTAATGCCCACCCTCCACCATAAGACTGGTAGGACTGAGGCCCAACATTAGACTGGTAGGACTGAGGCCCACCCTCCACCACTCGACTGTTATGACTGAGACCCACCCTCTACCATTAGACTGGTAGGACTGAGACCCACCCTCTACCACTAGACTGTTCGGACTGAGACCCACACTCCACCACTAGACTGGTCGGACTGAGGCCCACCCTCTACCATTAGAGTGGTAGGACTGAGGCCCACCCTCCACCATTAGACTGGTAGGATTGATGCCCACCCTCCACCATTAGACTGGTAAGACTGAGGCCAACCCTCCACCACTAGACTGGTAGGACTGAGGCCCACCCTCCACCACTAGACTGGTAGTACTGAGGCCCACCCTCCACCATTAGACTGGTAGGACTGAGGCCCACCCTCCATCACTAGACTGGTAAGACTGAGGCCCACCCTCCACCATAAGACTGGTAGGACTGAGGCCCACACTCCAACACTTGAATGGTAAGACTGAGGCCCACACTCCACCATTACACTGGTAAGACTGAGGCCCACACTCCACCATTACACTGGTAAGACTGAGGCCCACCCTCCACCATAAGACTGGTAGGACTGAGGCCCAACATTAGACTGGTAGGACTGAGGCCCACCCTCCACCACTCGACTGTTATGACTGAGACCCACCCTCTACCATTAGACTGGTAGGACTGAGACCCACCCTCTACCACTAGACTGTTATGACTGAGACCCACCCTCTACCATTAGACTGGTAGGACTGAGACCCACCCTCTACCACTAGACTGTTAGGACTGAGGCCCACCCTCCACCACTAGACTGGTATGACTGAGGCCCACCCTCCACCACTAGACTGGTAGGACTGAGGCCCACACTCCACCATTAGACTGGTAGGACTGAGGCCCACCCTCCACCATAAGACTGGTAGGACTGAGGCCCAACATTAGACTGGTAGGACTGAGGCCCACCCTCCACCACTCGACTGTTATGACTGAGACCCACCCTCTACCATTATACTGGTAGGACTGAGGCCCATCCCTCCACCATTACACTGGTAGGACTGAGGCCCTCCCTCTACCATTAGACTGGTAGGACTGAGGCCCACCCTCCACCATTGGACTGGAAGGACTGAGGCCCACCCTTCACCTCTAGACTGGTAGGACTGAGGACCACCCTCTACCATTAGACTGGTAGGACTGAGGACCACCCTCCACCATTTGACTGGTAGGACTGAGGCCCACCCTCCACCACTAGACTGGTATGACTGAGGCCTACCTTCTACCATTAGACTGGTAGAACTGAGGCCCACCTACTTCCACTTGACTGGTAGGACTGAGGCCTACCCTCTACCACTAGACTGGTATGACTGAGGCCTACCCTCCCCCACTAGACTGTTATGACTGAGACCCACCCTCTACCACTAGACTGGTAGGACTGAGGCCATCCTTCCACCATTACACTGGTAGGACTGAGGCCCACATACCACCATTAGACTGGTAAGACTGAGGCCCACCCTCCACCATAAGACTGGTAGGACTGAGGCCCAACATTAGACTGGTAGGACTGAGGCCCACCCTCCACCACTCGACTGTTATGACTGAGACCCACCCTCTACCATTAGACTGGTAGGACTGAGGCCCATCCCTCCACCATTACACTGGTAGGACTGAGACCCACATACCACCATTAGACTGGTAGGACTGAGGCCCACCCTCTACCATTAGACTGGTAGGACTGAGGCCCACCCTCCACCATTAGACTGGAAGGACTGAGGCCCACCCTCCACCACTAGACTGGTAGGACTGAGGCCCACCCTCTACCATTAGACTGGTAGGACTGAGACCCACCCTCTACCACTAGACTGTTCGGACTGAGACCCACACTCCACCACTAGACTGGTCGGACTGAGGCCCACCCTGTACCACTAGACTGTTATGACTGAGGCCCACCCTCCACCACTAGACTGGTAGGACTGAGGCCCACCCTCCACCATTAGAGTGGTAGGACTGAGGCCCACCCTCCACCATTAGACTGGTAGGACTGAGGCCCAACATTTGACTGGTGAGGCCCACTGAGGCCCACTCCACCACTAGACTGGTAGGACTGAGGCCCACCCTCCACCATTTCACTGGTAGGATTGAGGCCCACCCTCCACCACTAGACTGGTAGGACTGAGGCCCACCCTCTACCACTAGACTGGTAGGACTGAGGCCCACCCTCCACCACTAGACTGGTAGGACTGAGGCCCACCCTCTACCACTAGACTGGTAGGACTGAGGCCCACCCTCCACCACTAGACTGGTAGGACTGAGGCCCACCCTCCACCATTAGGCTGGTAGACCTGAGGCCCATCCCTCCACCATTAGACTGGTAGGACTGAGTATCACCTTCCACCACTAGACTGGTAGGACTGAGGCCCACCCTCCACCATTAGAGTGGTAGGACTGAGGCCCACCCTCCACCATTAGACTGGTAGGACTGAGGCCCAACATTTGACTGTTAGGACTGAGGCCCACCCTCCACCACTAGACTGGTAGGACTGAGGCCCACCCTCCACCATTTCACTGGTAGGATTGAGGCCCACCCTCCACCACTAGACTGGTAGGACTGAGGCCCACCCTCTACCACTAGACTGGTAGGACTGAGGCCCACCCTCCACCATTAGACTGGTAGAACTGAGGCCCATCCCTCCACCATTAGACTGGTAGGACTGAGTATCACCTTCCACTATTAGACTGTTAGGACAGAGGCAAATCAGGCTTATCAACACCTGGCATTGGGTTGTATTGTGGTTGGGCCACAGCAGTGTGGTGGTTTAACCACGCATGATGATTCACTGGTGTGCGTGTGTGTGTGTGTGTGTGTGTGTGTGTGTGTGTGTGTGTGTGTGTGTGTGTGTGTGTGTGTGTGTGTGTGTGTGTGTAGCTTTAGTTATCCTTCACAATAATGTGTGACTGAAAGCTGTTTTTAGTGTTAGCTGACTGTGTCTCAGCAGCTGTGGATTTTAAGGAAGGAAATGACCCACTGGAAGACGTCATTTATAAAGGTTTATCTAATGGGGGAGGGATGAATCTGTGATCTGCATCTGTAACAAACAACCCATTGGAAGACGTTAGTGTCTGGCTCATCATTTCTGAATGGCTGGTTGGTGAGACACAGAAGGGCACACACTGAGGTCCACTCTCTCACCATCGTGTTACATTTGACCTTTGGGTTGACCTTTGAGTCGTTTCCGCTTCCATGTCAGAGTGAGCGTTTCCTGAACGTCAGTTGTCACAGAGGATGGGTACTCCTGACATTCATTGGTATTTTTAATGCAGTCACTCCCACCATCTCAAACAGGCTTAATAATGTAGTCAATCCCATCAGAAATAAAGACCCATAAATGGTCATTCATAAAGGTTGTCCTTTGGTGAGCAATTAAGATAAATCTATAGTTAAAATTTTAAATTGTCCAATTTCCTGGTTGTAAAGCTATAGAACAATCTCAAATGAGGGTGTCACGTAGAGGAGGCCAGAAGGCTCTACTGGAAAACCTAACCTCTATCACAGAGGAGGCCAGAAGGCTGTACTGGAAAACCTAACCTCTATCACGTAGAGGAGGCCAGAAGGCTATACTGGAAAACCTAACCTCTATCACGTAGAGGAGGCCAGAATGCTAAACTGGAAAACCTAACCTCTATCACGTAGAGGAGGCCAGAAGGCTCTACTGGAAAACCTAACCTCTATCACGTAGAGGAGGCCAGAAGGCTCTACTGGAAAACCTAACCTCTATCACGACTTCCGGTTCCGGGTTGGAGCGAGCGGTCGCATCTACACTTCGGTCCGCAGGCAGTATAACTTTTCATTACATTTTCATTACATTTCATTATAGTACAACGGTTTGATTTGTCTAATCTTAGCAACTTCTTCTTAGCTAGCTACATAGCCGTCTTTGTATCAAAGATAATTGCGTAATTATCGTATTTCGTCATTCTAACGTATCTGCCCAGCAGCTAGCTAACGTCCACTAGCACTGTAGAAACTATTACACTCAACGACTCGATTAGTGTAGTGTTAGCTAGCTACATAGTTGTCTTTGCTGTCTTCGTATCCAAGGTAATTGTGTAGTTTAGAGTGTGTAGACTTAGAGTGATTATCTTAATTTACCGAGGTTAGCTAACCAGCTACTTGTCGTCCTTAACGTAGGAGTTACTGCTAGCTAGCTAGCCAACAGCTAGCCAACGTCTTCCGATTTGAACTTCAACAACCCGGTCAACATTCCGCCTCGCTCCACAGGTAGTATCACATTTTCATTTCACTTCATTACAGTGCAACGGTTTGATTTGTTTGATCGTAGCTAGCTAGCTACATAGCCGTCTTTGTATCTAAGACAATTGTGTAGTCTGGAGCGATTTTCTAGGTTAGCTAGCCAGCTATTGTCGTTCTTTTAACGTAACGTTACGTAATCAACACTGCTAGCTAGCCAGCTAGCCCCCGAATAGCAGCACTGTAGAAACTATTACACTCGACGGAACGACTTGATTAGTGTAGTGTCAACAACGTAGCCACTGCCAGCTAGCCTACTCCAGCAGTACTGTATCATTTCAATCATTTTAGTCAATAAGATTCTTGCTACGTAAGCTTAACGTTCTGAACATTCGATAAGTGTAGTCCACTTGTCATTCCAATCTCCTTTGCATTAGCGTAGCCTCTTCTGTAGCCTGTCAACTATGTGTCTATCTATCCCTGTTCTCTCCTCTCTGCACAGACCATACAAACGCTCCACACCGCGTGGCCGCGGCCACCCTAATCTGGTGGTCCCAGCGCGCACGACCCACGTGGAGTTCCAGGTCTCCGGTAGCCTCTGGAACTGCCGATCTGCGGCCAACAAGGCAGAGTTCATCTCAGGCTATGCCTCCCTCCAGTCCCTCGACTTCTTGGCACTGACGGAAACATGGATCACCACAGACAACACTGCTACTCCTACTGCTCTCTCTTCGTCCGCCCACGTGTTCTCGCACACCCCGAGAGCTTCTGGTCAGCGGGGTGGTGGCACCGGGATCCTCATCTCTCCCAAGTGGTCATTCTCTCTTTCTTCCCTTACCCATCTGTCTATCGCCTCCTTTGAATTCCATGCTGTCACAGTTACCAGCCCTTTCAAGCTTAACATCCTTATTATTTATCGCCCTCCAGGTTCCCTCGGAGAGTTCATCAATGAGCTTGATGCCTTGATAAGCTCCTTTCCTGAGGACGGCTCACCTCTCACAGTCCTGGGCGACTTTAACCTCCCCACGTCTACCTTTGACTCATTCCTCTCTGCCTCCTTCTTTCCACTCCTCTCCTCTTTTGACCTCACCCTCTCACCTTCCCCCCTAGTCACAAGGCAGGCAATACGCCGACCTCATCTTTACTAGATGCTGTTCTTCCACTAACCTCATTGCAACTCCCCTCCAAGTCTCCGACCACTACCTTGTATCCTTTTCCCTCTCGCTCTCATCCAACACTTCCCACACTGCCCCTACTCGGATGGTATCGCGCCGTCCCAACCTTCGCTCTCTCTCCCCCGCTACTCTCTCCTCTTCCATCCTATCATCTCTTCCCTCTGCTCATACCTTCTCCAACCTTTCTCCTGATTCTGCCTCCTCAACCCTCCTCTCTTCCCTTTCTGCATCCTTTGACTCTCTATGTCCCCTATCCTCCAGGCCGGCTCGGTCCTCCCCTCCCGCTCCGTGGCTCGACGACTCATTGCGAGCTCACAGAACAGTGCTCCGGGCAGCCGAGCGGAAATGGAGGAAAACTCGCCTCCCTGCGGACCTGGCATCCTTTCACTCCCTCCTCTCTACATTTTCCTCCTCTGTCTCTGCTGCTAAAGCCACTTTCTTCCACTCTAAATTCCAAGCATCTGCCTCTAACCCTAGGAAGCTCTTTGCCACCTTCTCCTCCCTCCTGAATCCTCCTCCCCCTCCCCCTCCTCCCTCTCTGCAGATGACTTCGTCAACCATTTTGAAAAGAAGGTCGACGACATCCGATCCTCGTTTGCTAAGTCAAACGACACCGCTGGTTCTGATCACACTGCCCTACCCTGTGCTCTGACCTCTTTCTCCCCCTCTCTCCAGATGAAATCTCGCTTCTTGTGACGGCCGGCCGCCCAACAACCTGCCCGCTTGACCCTATCCCCTCCTCTCTTCTCCAGACCATTTCCGGAGACCTTCTCCCTTACCTCACCTCGCTCATCAACTCATCCCTGACCGCTGGCTACGTCCCTTCCGTCTTCAAGAGAGCGAGAGTTGCACCCCTTCTGAAAAAACCTACACTCGATCCCTCCGATGTCAACAACTACAGACCAGTATCCCTTCTTTCTTTTCTCTCCAAAACTCTTGAACGTGCCGTCCTTGGCCAGCTCTCCCGCTATCTCTCTCAGAATGACCTTCTTGATCCAAATCAGTCAGGTTTCAAGACTAGTCATTCAACTGAGACTGCTCTTCTCTGTATCACGGAGGCGCTCCGCACTGCTAAAGCTAACTCTCTCTCCTCTGCTCTCATCCTTCTAGACCTATCGGCTGCCTTCGACACTGTGAACCATCAGATCCTCCTCTCCACCCTCTCCGAGTTGGGCATCTCCGGTGCGGCCCACGCTTGGATTGCGTCCTACCTGACAGGTCGCTCCTACCAGGTGGCGTGGCGAGAATCTGTCTCCTCGCCACGCGCTCTCACCACTGGTGTCCCCCAGGGCTCTGTTCTAGGCCCTCTCCTATTCTCGCTATACACCAAGTCACTTGGCTCTGTCATAACCTCACATGGTCTCTCCTATCATTGCTATGCAGACGACACACAATTAATCTTCTCCTTTCCCCCTTCTGATGACCAGGTGGCGAATCGCATCTCTGCATGTCTGGCAGACATATCAGTGTGGATGACGGATCACCACCTCAAGCTGAACCTCGGCAAGACGGAGCTGCTCTTCCTCCCGGGGAAGGACTGCCCGTTCCATGATCTCGCCATCACGGTTGACAACTCCATTGTGTCCTCCTCCCAGAGCGCTAAGAACCTTGGCGTGATCCTGGACAACACCCTGTCGTTCTCAACTAACATCAAGGCGGTGGCCCGTTCCTGTAGGTTCATGCTCTACAACATCCGCAGAGTACGACCCTGCCTCACACAGGAAGCGGCGCAGGTCCTAATCCAGGCACTTGTCATCTCCCGTCTGGATTACTGCAACTCGCTGTTGGCTGGGCTCCTGCCTGTGCCATTAAACCCCTACAACTCATCCAGAACGCCGCAGCCCGTCTGGTGTTCAACCTTCCCAAGTTCTCTCACGTCACCCCCGCTCCTCCGCTCTCTCCACTGGCTTCCAGTTGAAGCTCGCATCCGCTACAAGACCATGGTGCTTGCCTACGGAGCTGTGAGGGGAACGGCACCGCAGTACCTCCAGGCTCTGATCAGGCCCTACACCCAAACAAGGGCACTGCGTTCATCCACCTCTGGCCTGCTCGCCCCCTACCACTGAGGAAGTACAGTTCCCGCTCAGCCCAGTCAAAACTGTTCGCTGCTCTGGCCCCCCAATGGTGGAACAAACTCCCTCACGACGCCAGGACAGCGGAGTCAATCACCACCTTCCGGAGACACCTGAAACCCCACCTCTTCAAGGAATACCTAGGATAGGATAAAGCAATCCTTCTCACCCCCCCTTAAATGATTTAGATGCACTATTGTAAAGTGGCTGTTCCACTGATGTCAGAAGGTGAATTCACCAATTTGTAAGTCGCTCTGGATAAGAGCGTCTGCTAAATGACTTAAATTTAAATGTAAATGTACGTAGAGGAGGCCAGAAGGCTATACTGGAAAACCTAACCTCTATCACGTAGAGGAGGCCAGAAGGCTCTACTGGAAAACCTAACCTCTATCACGTAGAGGAGGCCAGAAGGCTATACTGGAAAACCTAACCTCTATCACGTAGAGGAGGCCAGAAGGCTATACTGGAAAACCTAACCTCTATCACGTAGAGGAGGCCAGAAGGCTATACTGGAAAACCTAACCTCTATCACATAGAGGAGGCCAGAAGGCTATACTGGAAAACCTAACTAAATTACATCACTACTGACAGTGTCTTTCAATATGCACATTTACATAAATGAGCCATTTGGGACAGGCACTACAAAGTCAGCCCAATTCCCTGAGCTCGGGTCCTTATCCAGCATACCCGGGAGCTACAGAGATAGAGCGAGGAACAGAACAAACATAGATAAGTATAAAACATATTACTTATATTAAAAATAAACACTGACAAGTGTGAAATGTATGTACGAAGACAGAACTTAACTTGTGCGTCGACCCACAGTGTTAACTTATCTGATAATGGAGCAGGGAGGAGTGATGATTGTGTGCGTGCGTTTAAGTACCAAATGCGGCCAGTGACGGACTTCTACGTCACAGAGGGGAAACCCATATTCCAGTGGAGGCTGCTGAGGGGAGGACGGCTCATAATAATGTCTGGAACAGAGCAAATGGAATGGCATCAAACACCTGGAAACCATGGAAACCATGTGTGTTTAATGTATTTGATACCATTCCACTTATTCCACTCCAGCCATTACCACGAGCCTGTCCTCCCCAATTAAGGTGCCACCAACCTGTGTCTTTCTACAATCCCACCATCTTCTAACAGGCTTAATACAGTCAATCCCACCATCTTCTAACAGGCTTAATACAGTCAATCACACCATCTTCTAACAGGCTTAATACAGTCAATCCCACCATCTTCTAACAGGCTTAATACAGTCAATCCCACCATCTTCTAACAGGCTTAATACAGTCAATCCCACCATCTTCAAACAGGCTTAATACAGTCAATCCCACCATCTTCTAACAGGCTTAATACAGTCAATCCCACCATCTTCTAACAGGCTTAATACAGTCAATCCCACCATCTTCTAACAGGCTTAATACAGTCAATCCCACCATCTTCTAAAAGGCTTAATACAGTCAATCCCACCATCTTCTAACAGGCTTAATACAGTCAATCCCACCATCTTCTAACAGGCTTAATACAGTCAATCCCGCCATCTTCTAACAGGCTTAATACAGTCAATCCCACCATCTTCTAACAGGCTTAATACAGTCAATCCCACCATCTTCTAACAGGCTTAATACAGTCAATCCCACCATCTTCTAACAAGCTTAATACAGTCAACGCCACCATCTTCTAACAGGCTTAATACAGTCAATCCCCCCATCTTCTAACAGGCTTAATACAGTCAATCCCACCATCTTCTAACAGGCTTAATACAGTCAATCCCCCCATCTTCTAAAAGGCTTAATACAGTCAATCCCACCATCTTCTAACAGGCTTAATACAGTCAACGCCACCATCTTCTAACAGGCTTAATACAGTCAACGCCACCAGTCAATCTTCTAAAAGACAATACCACACACCAACCTGCCCACATTCAGTACATTCACAGGATATCAGTTAGTTCAAGTCGAAAATTGTTTTACTGCAAGGAACCTAAGAAATCTGTTCAACCGATAGAAGGTTTAACCACAGGCCTAACAAGGAACCTAAGAAATCTCAAATCTCTTCACCCGATAGTAGACTTTCCTACAGGCCTAACAAGGAACCTAACAACCAACCATCTTCTGCATGTTGCTTAGTAACACAAACATCTTCTGCACGTTGAATAGTAACACAAACATCTTCTGCATGTTGCCTAGTAACACAACCATCTTCTGCATGTTGCCTAAGTAACACAAACATCTTCTGCACGTTGAATAGTAACACAACCATCTCCGTCATGTTACCTAAGTAACACAAACATCTTCTGCATGTTGCCTAAGTAACAAACATCTTCTGCATGTTGCCTAAGTAACACAAACATCTTCTGCATGTTGCCTAAGTAACAAACATCTCCTGCATGTTGCCTAAGTAACACAAACACAGGTGCAAGAGGCGATAGAGGCGCGAAGGAAACAAACACATCTCTCTCTTAAAGGACACACCTTTAACCTTGACTTTAATAGCGTCCCAAATGGTACCCTATTCCATATGTAGTGCACTGCTTTTGACCAGAGTCAATAGGGCTTTGGTCAAAAGTAACACACTATTTAGGGAAAAGGGTGCCATTTGGGACACAGCCTTGGTGGTTTGTTTTAATGAGTTTACATCACACTAATAATTAGATATTAAACTGATTATGGCAGTAGGCTGAGTATGGAGATAGAAAGGTCATAGTCTAAGTATTCTGAGCAATGTTTCAAATCATCAGGACATATGAACAAACATCTTAATCGGTGTTCCAGCGGTTTATTTGATCTCTGCATGAGCTAGCATCAGCCGAGCGGGATTCCCTCTATTACAGGTGAAGTGAGTTCGTAAGAATAAAGTATGCATCCGAGAAAAGAGTTTCCACATACAAACTGTACATAGTCAGAAAAACAGTCACTGAAATAAGTCACTGTGGTAGAACATTTCTTTTGACTGGTGATTTTCTGCATTTATCAAAAGTCCCATCAGGTAGCCTGATTTCAGATGTAAACAGGATTATTCGGGACAGCGTTCATATATATAGGGAAGGAACCAAAGGGGGTGACATATATAGGGAAGGAACCAAAGGGGGTGACATATATAGGGAAGGAACCAAAGGGGGTGACATATATATAGCGAAGGAACCAAAGGGGGTGACATATATATAGGGAAGGAACCAAAGGGGGTGACATATATATATATATATAGGGAAGGAACCAAAGGGAGTGACATATATAGGGAAGGAACCAAAGGGGGTGACATATATATATATATAGGGAAGGAACCAAAGGGAGTGACATATATAGGGAAGGAACCAAAGGGGGTGACATATATATATATATATAGGGAAGGAACCAAAGGGAGTGACATATATAGGGAAGGAACCAAAGGGGGTGACATATATATATATAGGGAAGGAACCAAAGGGAGTGACATATATAGGGAAGGAACCAAAGGGGGTGACATATATATATATATATAGGGAAGGAACCAAAGGGGGTGACATATATATATATATATAGGGAAGGAACCAAAGGGAGTGACATATATAGGGAAGGAACCAAAGGGGGTGACATATATATATATATATAGGGAAGGAACCAAAGGGGGTGACATATATATATATATAGGGAAGGAACCAAAGGGGGTGACATATATAGGGAAGGAACCAAAGGGGGTGACATATATAGGGAAGGAACCAAAGGGGGTGACATATATATAGGGAAGGAACCAAAGGGGGTGACATATATATAGGGAAGGAACCAAAGGGGGTGACATATATAGGGAAGGAACCAAAGGGGGTGACATATATAGGGAAGGAACCAAAGGGGGTGACATATATATAGGGAAGGAACCAAAGGGGGTGACATATATAGGGAAGGAACCAAAGGGGGTGACATATATATATATATATATATATAGGGAAGGAACCAAAGGGAGTGACATATATAGGGAAGGAACCAAAGGGGGTGACATATATAGGGAAGGAACCAAAGGGGGTGACATATATAGGGAAGGAACCAAAGGGGGTGACATATATAGGGAAGGAACCAAAGGGGGTGACATATATAGGGAAGGAACCAAAGGGGGTGACATATATATAGGGAAGGAACCAAAGGGGGTGACATATATAGGGAAGGAACCAAAGGGGGTGACATATATATATATATATATAGGGAAGGAACCAAAGGGGGTGAGATATATATAGGGAAGGAACCAAAGGGAGTGACATATATAGGGAAGGAACCAAAGGGAGAGACATATATAGGGAAGGAACCAAAGGGGGTGGCATATATAGGGAAGGAATCAAAGGGGGTGACATATATAGGGAAGGAACCAAAGGGGATGACATATATAGTGAAGGAACCAAAGGGAGTGACATATATCAGGAAGGAACCAAAGGGGGTGACATATATATAGGGAAGGAACCAAAGGGCGTGACATATATAGGGAAGGAACCAAAGGGGGTGACATATATAGGGAAGGGACCAAAGGGAGTGACATATATAGGGAAGGAACCAAAGGGGGTGACATATATAGGGAAGGGACCAAAGGGAGTGACATATATAGGGAAGGAACCAAAGTGGGTGACATATATAGGGAAGGAACCAAAGGGGTGACATATATATATAGGGAAGGAACCAAAGGGGGTGACATATATATAGGGAAGGAACCAAAGGGGGTGACATATATATAGGGAAGGAACCAAAGGGGGTGACATATATATATAGGGAAGGAACCAAAGGGAGTGACATGAATATAGGGAAGGAACCAAAGGGAGTGACATATATAGGGAAGGAACCAAAGGGAGTGACATATATAGGGAAGGAACCAAAGGGAGTGACATATATAGGGAAGGAACCAAAGGGAGTGACATAAATAGGGAAGGAACCAAAGGGCGTGACATATATAGGGAAGGAACCAAAGGGATTGACATATATAGGGAAGGAACCAAAGGGAGTGACATATAAAAATATGTAGGGAAGGAACCAAAGGGGGTGACATATATAGGGAAGGAACCAAAGGGAGTGACATATATAGGGAAGGAACCAAAGGGAGTGACATATATAGGGAAGGAACCAAAGGGAGTGACATATATAGGGAAGGAACCAAAGGGAGTGACATATATAGGGAAGGAACCAAAGGGAGTGACATATATAGGGAAGGAACCAAAGGGAGTGACATATATAGGGAAGGAACCAAAGGGCGTGACATATATAGGGAAGGAACCAAAGGGAGTGACATATATAGGGAAGGAACCAAAGGGAGTGACATATATAGGGAAGGAACCAAAGGGAGTGACATATATAGGGAAGGAACCAAAGGGAGTGACATATATAGGGAAGGAACCAAAGGGAGTGACATATATAGGGAAGGAACCAAAGGGAGTGACATATATAGGGAAGGAACCAAAGGGAGTGACATATATAGGGAAGGAACCAAAGGGAGTGACATATATAGGGAAGGAACCAAAGGGAGTGACATATATAGGGAAGGAACCAAAGGGAGTGACATATATAGGGAAGGAACCAAAGGGAGTGACATATATAGGGAAGGAACCAAAGGGAGTGACATATATAGGGAAGGAACCAAAGGGGGTGACATATATAGGGAAGGAACCAAAGGTCGTGACATATATAGGGAAGGAACCAAAGAGAGTGACATATATAGGGAAGGAACCAAAGAGAGAGACATATATAGGGAAGGAACCAAAGGGAATGACATGAATATAGGGAAGGTAACCAGGGAAGTGATAGAGTCCAGGTGAGCGTAACGATGGTGACAGGCCTGCGCCGTAAGGAGCAGCCTGGAGACCTAGAGGTCAGAGAGGGAGCACACGTGACACAGATAAACTGATATGAAAACACATGTAAGTGATTACTTCTCCTCAGATTCAATCCAATGAAATGCTTTTTGTTAATCAAAACTAGCAAAACGACTCCTAGTTCCAGGTTAAAAACCACATCGTCTGTTCATTGTGACTCAGAGACCCACAGGACAACACTCAAATCAAAAAATGTATTTATATAGCCCTTCATACATCAGCTGATATCTCAAAGTGCTGTACAGAAACCCAGCCTAAAACCCCAAACAGCAAGCAATGCAGGTGTAGAAGCACGGTGGCTAGGAAAAACTCCCTTGAAAGGCCAAAACCTAGGAAGATACCTAGAGAGGAACCAGGCTATGTGGGGTGGCCAGTCCTCTTATGGCTGGCACGGGTGGCGATTATAACAGAACATGGCCAAGATGTTCAAATGTTCATAAATGACCAGCATGGTCAAATAATAATAATCACAGGCAGAACAGTTGAAACTTGCGCAGCAGCACGGCCAGGTGGACTGGGGCTCAGGTCCTCCGAGAGAAAGAAAGAGAGAAAGAGAGAATTAGAGAGAGCATAGTTAAATTCACACAAGACACCGGATAGGACAGGAGAAGTACTCCAGATATAACAAACTGACCCTAGCCCCCCGACACATAAACTACTGCAGCATAAATACTGGAGGCTGAGACAGGAGGGGTCAGGAGACACTGTGGCCCCATCCGAGGACACCCCCGGACAGGGCCAAACACCTCATTGACAGCAAAAGCTTGTGGCCAGAGCCATTCATTTACACTAATGTGGATATATATATATATATGTATGAATGTGTATGTGTGTGTGTGTGTGTGTGTGTGTGTGTGTGTGTGTGTGTGTGTGTGTGTGTGTGTGTGTGTGTGTGTGTGTGTGTGTGTGTGTATATGTCTGTGTGTGTGTGTGTGTGTGTGTGTGTGTGTGTGTGTGTGTGTGTGTGTGTGTGTGTGTGTGTGTGTGTGTGTGTGTGTGTGTGTGTGTGTGTGTGTGTGTGTGTGTGTGTGTGTGTGTGTGTGTATGTGTGTGTATGTGTGTGTGTGTGTGTGTGTGTGTGTGTGTGTGTGTGTGTGTGTGTGTGTGTGTGTGTGTGCGCTTGGGACCAAACACACTGTGTCTGTTAACCTCTGACCTCCTGTGGGTGTTAACCTCCGACCTCCTGTGGGTGTCTACATGGGGCTCTGCACACAGCCTTTGACAGGGGACAGTGCGTGTTGGAAGCATTTGTTGCGACCCAAATGGCACCTTATTCCCTATGTAGTGCACTACAATAGGGATCTGGTCAAAAGTAGTGCACTACAGTGCCTTCGGAAAGTATTCAGACCCTTAGACTTTTTCCACATTTTGTTATGTTACAGCCTTCTACTAAAATGTATTAAATAGTTTATTTTTCCTGAACAATCTACACACAATACTCCATAACGACAAAGTAAAAACAGGTTTTAGACACTTTTGCTAATTTATAGTATTCTGACCCTTTACTCAGTACTTTGTTAAAGCACCTTTGGCAGCGATTACAGCATCGATTATTCTTGGGTATGACACTACAAGCTTGGAACACCTGTATTTGGGGAGTTTCTCCCATTCTTCTCTGCAGAACCTCTCGATCTGTCAGGATGGATGGTGAGCGTTGCTGCACAGCTATTTTCAGGTCTCTCCAGAGATGTTTGATTGGGTTCAAGTCCAGGCTTTGGCTGGGCCACTCAAGGACATTCAGAGACTTGTCCCAAAGCCACTCCTGCATTGTCTCGGCTGTGTGCTTAGGGTCGTTATCCTGTTGGAAGGTGAACCATTGCCCCAATCTGAGGAGCGCTCTGAGGAAGGTTTTAATCAAGGATCTCGCTGTACTTTACTTTTCAAGGGACTAGTCTCCCAGTCCTTGCTGCTGAAAAACATCCCCACCGCATGATGCTGCCACCACCATGCTTCACCGTAGGGATCTTGCGAGGTTTCCTCCAGATGTGAAGCTTGGCATTTAGGCCAAAGAGTTTTATCTTGGTTTCATCAGACCAGAGAATCTTGTTTATCATGGTGTGAGAGTCTTTGGTGCCTTTTGGCAAAACTCCAAGCAGGCTGTCATGTGCCTTTTACTGAGGAGTGGCTTCTGTCTGGCCACTCTACCATAAAGCCCTGATTGGTGGAGTGCTGCAGAGATGATTGTCCTTCTGGAAGGTTCTCCCATCTCCAAAGAGGAACTCTGGAGCTCTGTCAGAGTTACCATCAGGTTTTTGTTCACCTCCCTGACCAAGGCCCTTTTCTCCCGATTGCTCAGTTTGGCCGGACTACTGTGTTCTTGGGGACCTTCAATGCTGCAGACATTTTTTGGTACCCTTCCACAGATCTGTGCCTCAACACAATCCTGTCTCGGAGCTCTACAGACAGTTCCTTCGACCTCATGGCTTGGTTTTTGCTCTGACATGCACTGTCAACTGTTGGACCTTATATAGACAGTGCGCCTTTCCAAATCATGCCCAGTCAATTGAATTTACCGCAGGTGGACTCGAATCAAGTTGTAGAAACATCTCAAGGATGATCCACCTGAGCTCAATTTCGAATCTCATAGCAAAGGGTCTGAATACTTATGTAAATAAGGTATTTGTGGTTTTTTTTTTTTATAGATTTGCAAAAATATCTAAAAACCTGTTTTCACTTTGTCATTATTGGGTATTGTGTGTAGATTGATGCAGATTTTTATTTATTTAATCCATTTGGTAATAAGACTGTGACGTGACAAAATAGGGAAAAAGTCATGGGGTCTGAATAATTTTTCCAAAGACACTGTATATAGGTATTAAGGTGCCATTTGGGACAAAGCCTGGGTCGGTGGACCAGACCGTGAGCCTGAGGCTTTGCGATTTACCCTTGTCTGGAAGAGGGTAATGACACACAGGACAACTGTTATGTAAAACTTCAGGGACAATGAATGTCCCATAATCAACATATTTAGATGTGATAGATTCAACCACCAAATCTGGTACCTGATTTTATTGATTTATTTACCTTCAGGATGCCCTGCCCACATGGTCTAAGAAACTGTAATCAAATCAAATCAAAGTGTATTTGTCACATGCGCCGAATACAACAGGTGTAGACCTTACAGTGAAATGCTTACTGACAGGCTCTAACCAATAGTGCAAAAAAGGTGGTTGGGCGTCATTTTAACTTATACCTGTTCACCTTAAACAACTGTCGAAAGAAAACATGGGTTCATAGCAGTGTGCTGGTTGGCTTTCTAAAACCTTTTTTTCCAGTTATAGAGGCTTCCTGACAGCTGGGCTAGCTCTGACGATGAGCTCATGTCTGAAGGAGACGACACCTGCGAGGGTAAAAAAAACACTTCCTGTTTAAGAACTCTTTTTATTTTTTTTATTTTTTTTATATATATATAGACTTTCAATATATAGACTTTTTTAAAATATATATATATATATATATATATATATATAGACTTTCAATATATATATATAGACTTTCAATATATAGACTTTCAATTTAGCAAGTGGAGTGCTCCAAGATCTAGTCTCATAAAAGGTGGAAATCAGGAGTAAATCAGGTATGAATTCCAGCCGTCCTCTGAGGATTCCATTTACACAGTTCTCTCAAGACCTGGACATTATTTTACAACATTTTCCCCATTTCTATAACAGCCAGAGGGAGTAATGTTTGGCTGGCCTGGAGCCTTGCCGTGAGGGGTACAGACTGGCTGAAAAAGAGAGCAGGACGGCCTCCGTGACCCACTTCTCTCCTCCTCATAGACAGTTTTGATCTGCACCAAGAAGCTGAGCAGACGGAAACAGAACCCAGGGTAGAGCCTTGACTCAGATGTTTTCTACAGTATGTGATATGAATCTCTACAGCATTACATTGAACTACTGAGGTGAACTGTGGGTTGATAAAATAGTTCATCTGTGTCCCAAAGGGCCTCTATTCCCCATGGGGCTCTAGCCAAAAGTAGTGCACTAAAAAGGAATAGGGTGTCATTTAGGATACAGGCCTCATGTTGCTGCCTAGCCGTTGTTGGGAGAGCGCAACATGCTGTACATTCTCTAATGGACCTGGTCTACTCTGCCCTGACAGCAGGGTGGGGTTGAGGTGGAGAACATAATGGACCTGGTCTACTCTGCCCTGACAGCAGGGTGGGGTTGAGGTGGAGAACATAATGGACCTGGTCTACTCTGCCCTGACAGCAGGGTGGGGTTGAGGTGGAGAACATAATGGACCTGGTCTACTCTGCCCTGACAGCAGGGTGGGGTTGAGGTGGGGTTGAGGTGGGGTTGAGGTGGAGAACATAACTAATGGACTGGGTCTACTCTGCCCTGACAGCAGGGTGGGGTTGAGGTGGGGTTGAGGTGGAGTCAGGTGGAGAACATAACTTCCACCACTATAGACAACAATCAAAGGACAGGTGGATCACCCCAAGTGGTTAGGAAGACGTGAGGTAAAGAGTGCAGTACTGTACAGCTTACCAATTTACATGTGGAGCATCACGTACATGTAGTGCTGTGTGGGGTAATGTATTGGGGAAAAGACATTGAAACAAACAAATGAGATAGCAGTGTAGGTATACCAGCACCTTGAGGCAGTATAGCTGCTTGACTCATAAGGTTATTGGTCATGTTTGTTGCAGGGTTTGGAATGATGACACACTGAAATATTGTTTTATGCCCCTCAATGAACCCAGGGAATATCATGGATGTGAAATGCTATTTCCAAAAGGACAGAGTTATCTGAGCTCTGCGTGACAATGATTTGGCACAGCACCAGGATTGCATTATCTCTTAGGGAAATGTTCTCTGATAAACTCTCCATTACTCAAATTCACCCAGAGGAGTAAAAACAGTCTGAACAGAGGATAGTTCACTGGGTAGTCCAAACAACAGTCTGAACAGAGGATAGTTCACTGGGTAGTCCAAACAACAGTCTGAACAGAGGATAGCTCACTGGGTAGTCTAAACAACAGTCTGAACAGAGGATAGTTCACTGGGTAGTCTAAACAACAGTCTGAACAGAGGATAGTTCACTGGGTAGTCTAAACAACAGTCTGAACAGAGGATAGTTCACTGGGTAGTCTAAACAACAGTCTGAACAAACAATAGTTCACTGGGTAGTCCAAACAACAGTCTGAACAGAGGATAGTTCACTGGGTAGTCCAAACAACAGTCTGAACAGAGGATAGTTCACTGGGTAGTCTGAACAGAGGGATAGTTCACAGGGTAGTCTAAACAACAGTCTGAACAGAGGATAGTTCACTGGGTAGTCTAAACAACAGTCTGAACAGAGGATAGCTCACTGGGTAGTCTGAACAGAGGATAGCTCACTGGGTAGTCTAAACAACAGTCTGAACAAACAATAGTTCACTGGGTAGTCCAAACAACAGTCTGAACAGAGGATAGTTCACTGGGTAGTCTAAACAACAGTCTGAACAGAGGATAGCTCACTGGGTAGTCCAAACAACAGTCTGAACAGAGGATAGCTCACTGGGTAGTCTGAACAGAGGATAGCTCACTGGGTAGTCTAAACAACAGTCTGAACAGAGGATAGTTCACTGGGTAGTCTAAACAACAGTCTGAACAGAGGATAGTTCACTGGGTAGTCTAAACAACAGTCTGAACAGAGGATAGTTCACAGGGTAGTCTAAACAACAGTCTGAACAGAGGATAGTTCACTGGGTAGTCTGAACAGAGGGATAGTTCACTGGGTAGTCTGAACAACAGTCTGAACAGAGGATAGTTCACTGGGTAGTCTAAACAACAGTCTGAACAGAGGATAGTTCACTGGGTAGTCTAAACAACAGTCTGAACAGAGGATAGCTCACTGGGTAGTCTAAACAACAGTCTGAACAGAGGATAGCTCACTGGGTAGTCTAAACAACAGTCTGAACAGAGGATAGTTCACTGGGTAGTCTAAACAACAGTCTGAACAAACGATAGTTCACTGGGTAGTCTGAACAAAGGATAGTTCACTGGGTAGTCTAAACAACAGTCTGAACAAACGATAGTTCACTGGGTAGTCTAAACAACAGTCTGAACAAACGATAGTTCACTGGGTAGTCTGAACAAAGGATAGTTCACTGGGTAGTCTAAACAACAGTCTGAACAGAGGATAGTTCACTGGGTAGTCCAAACAACAGTCTGAACAAACAATAGTTCACTGGGTAGTCTAAACAACAGTCTGAACAAACGATAGTTCACTGGGTAGTCCAAACAACAGTCTGAACAGAGGATAGTTCACTGGGTAGTCTAAACAACAGTCTGAACAAACGATAGTTCACTGGGTAGTCTAAACAACAGTCTGAACAAACGATAGTTCACTGGGTAGTCTGAACAAAGGATAGTTCACTGGGTAGTCTAAACAACAGTCTGAACAGAGGATAGTTCACTGGGTAGTCTAAACAACAGTCTGAACAGAGGATAGTTCACTGGGTAGTCCAAACAACAGTCTGAACAAACGATAGTTCACTGGGTAGTCTAAACAACAGTCTAAACAGAGGGACAGTTCGCTGGGAAGTCTAAACAACAGTCTGAACAGAGGATAGTTCACTGGGACACACTATATGAATATAAATAGTTGTAGCAGGGATGACTGTATCAATAACGAATCAGATTGGCTGTGGTCAGACGTCAGGGTAGCCTAGTGGTTAGAGCGTTGGACTAGTAACTGGAAGGTTGAAAGTTCAAACCCCTGAGCTGACAAAGTACAAATTTGTTCTTAACTGACTTGCCTAGTTAAATAAAGGTCAAATACATTTAAATAAGACTTTGTCTCTCTTTTGGCAACAACAAAAATTGGGTGAATCAGGTAATACCGTCCTGTCTATGAAGTGCATGTATCACTCTGATCAGCTGACCAAGGCAAGCAGGAGCTTACTTGAGCTTATATTTCAAAGGTTCGTAAAGTTTCTGTGTAACATCAAACATCTGGAGTAATTTGCAAAACCATGCAGAAAACTTATCACGTGCAGACTGAATGTCCCTGGGTGAAATGATGGAAGAGCAAAGTCTCCTCACAGATGTAAATAAACTATAGATTGTCCGGTGTCTCTACACATCTAAAGATTAGCATCGTTTACCCTAAAGGTTCTCATTGAGGCATTCCTAGAAAGCGTGCAAAATCTATATATTTTTCTTTGTGTTGTTGTCTATGCTGTTTACATGGCATTCCTATGTTCTAGCCTCTGAAGATGTTGAAGAAGTCTGGTTGGATTCAGAGTGAGGTGTAGTGGTGCATGGTGGTGGGGGGGTTGTTAGTTAGCTGGCAGCCAGAGTGGAGTTGCAATATCATGGAGCCTCAGCACCACAGGGGAGCTATGTAGCGCACAATGTGGGAATAGGGTGCCATATGGGACACACACCAGGTTACCTCAGGTCAGGGTTAACATTTTATTTCTCAGGGGTCTTACAGCTGTTACCGTGCCCCTGTTTTCATTCCACCTTTATGGCTGTGTCCCAGGATGGCACCTTATTCATAACATATTACACTACGTTTGAACAGGGTTTATAGGAATCTGTGTGCACTATATAGGGAATAGGGTTTCATTTGGGGGACAGTGCTGGTTCAGCCCAATGTAGTGTTTTTATGAGGATTCCATATTTTTAGCTGACTGGGGGAAAAAAGGCCTCTCTGCAGTTTAATGACCTCTCCTCCAGTTCGTTGATGAGGCGATGCAGTCAGCCAGTCTCAGAGAATAAGGGGGTTTTTGCTACTGGGTTACGCTGGGAAGAAACAGACCTAGGACCGTTTTTTAAAATAAATAATCTGAGTTTTTAAATAATCTGAATGTATATTTTTATTTTATTTAACCTTTATTTAACTAGGCAAGTCAGTGAAGAACAAATTCTTATTTACAATGACGGCCTACCAAAAGACAAAAGGCAAAATAAAGATATAAGACAAAACACACATCACGACAAGAGAGACAACACAACACGACATAAAGAGAGACCTAAGACAACAAGTAGGAGTGCTGATCTAAGATCAGTTTTGAATGTAGAATATAATGAATAAGATTACATGGACAGGGTGGTGGTGGGAGGGGGGGGGGGTCTGATCCCAGATCAGCCCTTCGTCTCTGAGATACCCAGAGATGAGGGATGGGTTGTGCTGAGGTTAGTCATGATACACAGCAATGGATCTTGATAAGAGATCTCGTAGCGTATGATGAGCAGCAGTAAGTCAACACAATGAATATGGTATGATGTGTTCCTGAATTTCAAAAAGGTATATTTGATATGAATATTGTTGTGACAAAGTATTGCTTCCCGGAATATTTCCCACAGTTCTGGCTCAACTTGTGTTGGTCCGTGATTTGGAAATATAAAGTGATTTCTGATGACAGACATGTTTGCTGAAAAGAAACATTAAAGAGTGATCCCTTTCCGTGGTCAGAAGCCTACGAACATAAACATCATATACGTTTCCTGTGCCCAGTTAAACTCAATAGCAAAAACAAATGGTTGGCTAAATCCAGGCACTATGCCTGATATGAATTCCTTTCCAAATCTATTTTTCCTCTGCTATAAAAGTTTTGTCTATTTTACAGCTTTTGTTACTTGGATCTCTTCCTTAACTCCACAGCATCTGTCTCAAGTCCAGGAGAAGCTTCTGGAAAGTCTATTGTGATGTCAGTGTACACCAATTTGATGGGGATTGGGATTGTAAACGAAGGCTACGTCCTGTTCCTTTTGTAGTGCACTACTTTTGACGAGTGTTGCAAAGAAAGGGCATATTACTGGAGACTTGCAAAGTTTACCAGTAGACTAGCAGAATTGTGGTATCTTTCAAGAATTTTATGTGATCTATCACAGCACATCTAGTGGCCCTTTTGGGGTACTTCAGATTATCACAGGTGTCTTCGGGACCTCTCTCCAGCCTTATCACGTGTAAAGAAATATTTGAAATAATCAAATAAGATTATATAAAAATATAAATAGATAGAATGACAAAGCCATAAAACACTGTCCCAAATACAAAATCAATTTATTAAATACCATCGGTGTTTAGTGTGATTGTTTTCAGCATGAATTATCCTTTAGATGTTGTATTTATTTTACTATGGCAGTATGTATTTGTTGTCAAGGTTTATGCCGTCAAACTGGTGGCAGTTGTGGAAAAAAAGTAAATAGTTAGAAGAGTTGCAGAGTTATTTGAAAATAAAGCCATTGTCGATTAGATGCTTTTTTTTCATGAATTAGGCTAAATACTCTTGAACCATATGGTCTATCTGCTAGAAACAATATGACACGGATATTTAAAAAAATGATACTATATATGAATAAAACATTTTATTCAAGTATAAATTACCAAAATGACGATAGATTGCCATAGATTTTCTGTTAATTACCCAAATTACTGAAGATTACGGTAACTTTGGGATAATACAGGTAGCTTTGCAACCCTACGTTTGACCAGAGCCCTATGGGGACAAAAAGAACCCTGTAAAGGGAATAGAATGCAATTTGGGACGCAGATGAAAAGTTTGGTCAGTCAGTGATACAGTATATGTGTCCAAATCAAAAATAAAATGGCCACAGAATAAAATAGGGGGAATTATATTGTTTGCATGGTTTAAAACCCTTCAGATTTAGTTTGTTTAAGGAATGTAAAAAGTATTTCACAGTAAACAATCCCATTCTACCATAGTATTTTATTTTTATTTTTAGGAACGTTGAATAAACCATTGTGAATTTGAAGTTACTGACAAATGTTACTTCATTGAAGCAGGTTAATCTTACATCATCAACAAGTGACTTTTACTTGAGAACAGCAACACATTGTCGGCATTTTACTGTATTTCAGAGGTGCGTCTGTTTTTTTTTTACTTCTGTAAATGTCCTAAACTGTACTATTCCTAAATGTACTGTACTTCTGAACTATTATCGTACGTCCATAACATAGTTCCAAGGAAACTGTCATCTAATCTATAGCTAAATATTGTTGCCAGGAAGCGAAATGCTGAAACTCTTATCTGTTGCTGTTGTTGTGATATGTTCAGCAATCAAAAGAAGTGCTATTTGCTTTTCCATGTTTTTAAACGGGTTGTATCGGCTTCCATGCCTCTGTATCAAAATGTCAATATTATGACTGAATGGGGTCTCAATGTTTATTTTATTTCACCTTTGTATGACCATATTAGAGAGACATATTTCCCTCAGATTACACAGATACACAAAGAATTTGAAAACAAACCCGATTCTGATAAACTCCCATATCTACTGGGTGATGTACCACAGTGTTCCATCACAGCAGCAAGAGTTGTGACCTGTTGCCACAAGAAAAGGTCAACCAGTGAAGAACAAACACCATTGTAAATGCAACCCATATTTGTTCATTTATTTTCCCTTTTGTACTAACCCTAACCATTTTTTTTACTTTAACCACACTGTATATACATAATATGACATTTGCAATGTATTTTGAAACTTCTAGGAGTGTAATGTTTACTGTTAATTTTTATTGTTTATTATCTACTTCACTTGCTTTGGCAATGTTAACATATGTTTCCCATGCCAATAAAGCCCATTGAATTGAATTGAGAGAGAGAGACGGGAGAGGTAGAGAAAGCGAGAGGTAGAGAAAGCGAGAGGTAGAGAAAGCGAGAGGTAGAGAAAGAGAGAGAGGTAGAGAGAGGTAGAGGTAGAGAGAGGTAGAGGTAGAGGTAGAGGTAGAGGTAGAGGTAGAGAGAGGTAGAGAGAGAGGTAGGGGTAGAGGTAGAGAGAGAGGTAGAGGTAGAGAGGTAGAGAGAGAGGTAGAGGTAGAGGTAGAGAGAGGTAGAGAGAGAGGTAGAGAGAGGTAGAGGTAGAGAGAGGTAGAGGTAGAGAGAGAGGTAGAGGTAGAGAGAGGTAGAGGTAGAGAGAGGTAGAGGTAGAGAGGTAGAGGTAGAGAGGTAGAGGTGTAGAGGTAGAGAGGTGTAGAGGTAGAGAGGTGTAGAGGTAGAGAGGTAGAGAGGTAGAGAGGTAGAGAGGTAGAGAGGTAGAGGTAGAGGTAGAGGTAGAGGTAGAGGTAGAGGTAGAGGTAGAGGTAGAGGTAGAGGTAGAGAGAGGTAGAGGTAGAGAGAGGTAGAGGTAGAGGTAGAGGTAGAGGTAGAGGTAGAGGTAGAAAGAGGTAGAGGTAGAGAGAGGTAGAGGTAGAGGTAGAGAGAGGTAGAGGTAGAGGTAGAGAGAGGTAGAGGTAGAGGTAGAGGTAGAGAGAGGTAGAGAGAGGTAGAGAGAGGTAGAGAGAGGTAGAGAGAGGTAGAGAGAGGTAGAGAGAGAGGTAGGTAGAGGTAGAGAGAGAGGTAGAGGTAGAGGTAGAGAGAGGTAGAGAGAGAGGAGGGTGCTCATGGTGCTGTACCAGGGAAGCTTACGTGGATTAGAATACGGCAGTGAGGCGAAACCACTCCGGATGGCAGGGAGAAGTAATTAAATTACAGTGCTCACCACAGACCGGTGGCTCTTTGTGTGTGTGTGTGTGTGTGTGTGTGTGTGTGTGTGTGTGTGTGTGTGTGTGTGTGTGTGTGTGTGTGTGTGCACAGCTTTAGTTATCTTTCACAATAATGTGTGACTGAAAGCTGTTTTTAGCATTAGCTGACTGTTTCTCAGCAGCTGTGGGTTTTAAAGGAAGGAAATGACCCATTGGAAGACGTTAGTGACCGGCTCGTCATTTCTGAATGGCTGGTTGGTGAGACACAGAAGGGCACACACTGAGGTCCACTCTCTCACCATCGTGTTACATTTGACCTGACCTTCTCCCTGGGCTGTGTGTGAGTGTGTGTGCATGTGAAATAGAGAGAGGGAGAATACACTCTCACAACATTGATAAAGCATTGCCTCAGTAAGCCCAGCCATCTCATCCAAACACACCCTCACCAGAAAACTGGGACACAAACAACAGGATTGTGCCATTCATTACTAAACCCAAAATGGCTCTTAACAACAACCACGACAACAGTCAGACTCTTTCACAAGATATCTAGTTTTCACAGAGACGGTCCCGAGCAATAGTCATCCTGGGCTATGTCCCAAATGGCAAACTATTCCCTATATGGTGCACTACTTTTGAACCAAATGGCACCCTTTTCCCTATATAGTGCACTACTTTTCAACCAAATGGCACCCTCTTCCCTATATAGGGGTGGCAGGGTAGCCTACTGGTTAGAGTGTTGGACTAGTAACCGGAATGTTGCAAGTTCAAATCCCCGAGCTGACAAAGTACAAATCTATCGTTCTTCCCCTGAACAGGCAGTTAACCCACTGTTCCTAGGCCGTCATTGAAAATACGAATTGATTCTTAACTGACTTGCAGAGTTAAATAAAGTTACAAAATAAAATAGTGCACTACTGGAATAGAGTGCCATTTGTGACGCAACTCTGGTCTTCTAGAAAACCAGACTACACCCAATGAGTTCATGAAGAACTTCCCCCAGACTACACCCATTCATCAGAGTGACCAGAGTATATGCAGGAAACCCAGTTTCCACCAACCGCCACTCGTACCAGAGACAGCACAGTGAGCCTTGAAGAACGGATGGTTTGCATTGCCTATGAGAATAACATGAATGTATACATTGACTAATTGACTGAGTTCATCAGGAAGTGCATAGAAGATGTTGTTCCCACTGTGACGATTGCAACTTATCCAAACCACCCCCCAAAAAAGTGGATAGATTGAAAAGCGCGAACCACTACGGTTAACCATGGCAAGGTGACTGGGAACATTGACGAGTACAACCAGTCGAGCTATGCCCTCCGTAAGGCAATCACACAGGCAAAGCATCAGTATAGAGACAAAGTGGAGTCGCAATTCAACAGCTCAGATACGAGACGTATGTGGCAGGGACTCCAGACCATCACGGACTGTAAAGGGAAAACCAGCCATGTCGAGAACACCAAAGACTTGCTCCCGGAACAGCTAAACGCCTTCGCCCGCTTCGGGGAAAACACAGTGGCGCCGACGTGGGCCATCGCCGCTCACGTCCTCCGTGGCCGACGTGAGAAAGACATTGGAGGGTGTTAATCCTCACAAGACCGCCGTGTTCACGGACATATTCTCTCCCAGTCTGTTGTCCCCACTTGCTTCAAGATGTCCACCATTGTTCCTTTAGCTAACAAAGGAAAGATAACTGAACTAAAATGACTATCGACCCGTAGCACTCACTTCTGTCATCATGAAATGCTTTGATTGGCTAGTTATGGATCATATCACTTCCACCTAACCCGAAACCGTAGACCCACTAACATTTGCATATCGCCCCAACAGACCCATGGATGGCGCAATTGCCATCGCACTGCACACTGCCCTATCCCACCTGGACAACTGTGTTCTGGACTTCCTGAGGCGCCTGCCCAGGTGGTGAAGGTAGGAAACAACACCTCCACTTCTTCAACTCTGCCCCCTCCTGTACTCCCTGTTCACCCATGTCTGCGTGGCCACGCATGTCTCCAATTCAATCATCAAGTTTGCATACAACACAACAGCCTACATGGAGAAGGTGAGGGCCCTGGCTGTGTGGTGCCAGGAAAAGAACCTCTCCCTCAACGTCAACAAAACGAAGGAGCTGATTGTGAACTTTGGGAGACAGCAGAGGGAGCACGCACCCATCCATTGATGGAGAGTGTAGAGGGTGAAAAGATTCAAGTTCCTTGGCGTGCACATCACTGACAACCACAGTGTGGAGGGAGGCTGAAGAAATTCATCTGGCCCCTAAGACCCACACAAACTTCTACAGATGCACCATCGAGAGCATCCTGTCAGGCTGTATCACTGCCTGGTATGGCAACTGCACCATCAGCAAATGTAATGCTCTCCAGATTGTGGTGCGGTCAGCACACTGCCTAACCTACAGGACATCTACAGCACCTGGTGTCACAGGAAGGCCAAGAAGACCATCAAAGACCTCAGCCACCCGATCCACAACCTGTTCAACCCGCTGACATCTAGAAGACCATCAAAGACCTCAGCCACCCGAGCTACAACCTGTTCAACCCGCTGACATCTAGAAGACCATCAAAGACCTCAGCCACCCGAGCCACAACCTGTTCAACCCGCTGACATCTAGAAGACCATCAAAGACCTCAGCCACCCGAGCCACAGCCTGTTCAACCCGTTGACATCTAGAAGGTGGAGAGAGTACAGGTGCATCAAAGCTGGGACCAAAGAGATGAAAAACAGCTTCTATCTCCAGGCGATTAGACTGTTAAAACAGTCACCACTAGCCGGACTCCGCCCAGTTCCCGGCCCTGAACTTTAGTCACTGTTACTAGCCGGCTACCACCCAGTTACTCAACCCTGCACCTTAGAGACTGCTGCCCTATGTACATAGTCTTTGAACACTGGTCACTTTAATAATGTTGACATTCTGTTTTACCCACTTCATATGTATATACTGTATTCTAGTCAAGGCTCATCCTGTATAACTACTGTTTTACCCACTTCATATGTATATACTGTATTCTAGTCAAGGCTCATCCTGTATAACTACTGTTTTACCCACTTCATATGTATATACTGTATTCTAGTCAAGGCTCATCCTATATAACTACTGTTTTACCCACTTCATATGTATATACTGTATTCTAGTCAAGGCTCATCCTGTATAACTACTGTTTTACCCACTTCATATGTATATACTGTATTCTAGTCAAGGCTCATCCTATATAACTACTGTTTTACCCACTTCATATGTATATACTGTATTCTAGTCAAGGCTCATCCTATATAACTACTGTTTTACCCACTTCATATGTATATACTGTATTCTAGTCAAGGCTCATCCTGTATAACTACTGTTTTACCCACTTCATATGTATATACTGTATTCTAGTCAAGGCTCATCCTATATAACTACTGTTTTACCCACTTCATATGTATATGCTGTATTCTAGTCAAGGCTCATCCTGTATAACTACTGTTTTACCCACTTCATATGTATATACTGTATTCTAGTCAAGGCTCATCCTGTATAACTACTGTTTTACCCACTTCATATGTATATGCTGTATTCTAGTCAAGGCTCATCCTATATAACTACTGTTTTACCCACTTCATATGTATATACTGTATTCTAGTCAAGGCTCATCCTATATAACTACTGTTTTACCCACTTCATATGTATATGCTGTATTCTAGTCAAGGCTCATCCTGTATAACTACTGTTTTACCCACTTCATATGTATATACTGTATTCTAGTCAAGGCTCATCCTATATAACTACTGTTTTACCCACTTCATATGTATATACTGTATTCTAGTCAAGGCTCATCCTATATAACTACTGTTTTACCCACTTCATATGTATATACTGTATTCTAGTCAAGGCTCATCCTGTATAACTACTGTTTTACCCACTTCATATGTATATACTGTATTCTAGTCAAGGCTCATCCTGTATAACTACTGTTTTACCCACTTCATATGTATATACTGTATTCTAGTCAAGGGTCATCCTATATAACTACTGTTTTACCCACTTCATATGTATATACTGTATTCTAGTCAAGGCTCATCCTGTATAACTACTGTTTTACCCACTTCATATGTATATACTGTATTCTAGTCAAGGCTCATCCTGTATAACTACTGTTTTACCCACTTCATATGTATATACTGTATTCTAGTCAAGGCTCATCCTATATAACTACTGTTTTACCCACTTCATATGTATATGCTGTATTCTAGTCAAGGCTCATCCTATATAACTACTGTTTTACCCACTTCATATGTATATACTGTATTCTAGTCAAGGCTCATCCTATATAACTACTGTTTTACCCACTTCATATGTATATACTGTATTCTAGTCAAGGCTCATCCTATATAACTACTGTTTTACCCACTTCATATGTATATACTGTATTCTAGTCAAGGCTCATCCTGTATAACTACTGTTTTACCCACTTCATATGTATATACTGTATTCTAGTCAAGGCTCATCCTGTATAACTACTGTTTTACCCACTTCATATGTATATGCTGTATTCTAGTCAAGGCTCATCCTATATAACTACTGTTTTACCCACTTCATATGTATATACTGTATTCTAGTCAAGGCTCATCCTGTATAACTACTGTTTTACCCACTTCATATGTATATGCTGTATTCTAGTCAAGGCTCATCCTGTATAACTACTGTTTTACCCACTTCATATGTATATACTGTATTCTAGTCAAGGCTCATCCTGTATAACTACTGTTTTACCCACTTCATATGTATATACTGTATTCTAGTCAAGGCTCATCCTATATAACTACTGTTTTACCCACTTCATATGTATATGCTGTATTCTAGTCAAGGGTCATCCTATATAACTACTGTTTTACCCACTTCATATGTATATACTGTATTCTAGTCAAGGCTCATCCTGTATAACTACTGTTTTACCCACTTCATATGTATATACTGTATTCTAGTCAAGGCTCATCCTGTATAACTACTGTTTTACCCACTTCATATGTATATACTGTATTCTAGTCAAGGCTCATCCTATATAACTACTGTTTTACCCACTTCATATGTATATACTGTATTCTAGTCAAGGCTCATCCTATATAACTACTGTTTTACCCACTTCATATGTATATACTGTATTCTAGTCAAGGCTCATCCTATATAACTACTGTTTTACCCACTTCATATGTATATACTGTATTCTAGTCAAGGCTCATCCTGTATAACTACTACTGTGTACAGCTTTTCTATTCTTATACTGTCCATAATGTCTATACACACCATCATATACATATAGATTTATATTCCAGACTCTGATATTGCTCATTCTAATATTTCTATATTACTTCATTTTCTTTCTTTTTATTTTGGGGATTTGCGTGTATTGTTGTGTATTGTTAGATATTACTGCACTGTTGGAGATAGGAACACTAGCATGTTGATACACCGGTGAAAAACATTAGTTTAAATGTGTGTTTTGATTTATTGTATCACTCTGTACATCCCAAATGGCACTGTATTCCCTACAGGCCCCTGGTCTAAAGTAGTCCACTATTACAGGGAATAGGTCTCTGGTCTAAAGTAGTGCACTATATAGGGAATAGGGCTCTGGTCTAAAGTAGTGCACTATATAGGGAATAGGGCTCTGGTCTAAAGTAGTCCACTATACAGGGAATAGGTCTCTGGTCTAAAGTAGTTGACTATATAGGGAATTGGGCTCTGGTCTAAAGTAGTGCACTATATAGGGAACAGGGCTCTGGTCTAAAGTAGTGCACTATATAGGGAACAGGGCTCTGGTCTAAAGTAGAGCACTATATAGGGAATAGGGCTCTGGTCTAAAGTAGTGCACTATATAGGGAACAGGGCTCTGGTCTAAAGTAGTGCACTATATAGGGAATAGGGCTCTGGTCTAAAGTAGAGCACTATATAGGGAATAGGGCTCTAGTCTAAAGTAGTGCACTATATAGGGAATAGGGTGCCATTTGCTTTTTGTTTTGTTTTGTCCTGAGTCTTTGTACTAGTCCGTTTTGTTTGTTTTGTTCCTCCTGGTGTTTTGGTAAGATTAAGATGAATATAACACAACATGCCCGGGTCTAACAAGTAGGTATTGTAGGTATAGCTGGAGGGTGGCAAAGCCATAGAGGAGAAACAAGAGAAGGGATCTCTAAATGAAGGGAGAAGCCGTTAGTATATAGCATGACCCTAACATAGGTCACTCGGCTGAGGGCTGTTTGTCTCCAAACAAAATGGAGGACTGAACCCGGGAGAGGTTGGGGTTAGATTTACTGTGTGTGTGTGTGTCCGTGTGTGTGTGTGTCCGTGTGTGTGTGTCCGTGTGTGTGTGTCCGTGTGTGTGTGTCCGTGTGTGTGTGTCCGTGTGTGTGTGTGTGTGTGTCCGTGTGTGTGTGTGTGTGTGTGTCCGTGTGTGTGTGCGTTTACACATATGTGCACGTATGCATGTGCCTGTTTGCATTCATGCATGTTTGTGTGTATTTTGAAGGCCAGGGGCCCCATCTCTGTCCATCCAGAGTCTATGGGGGGAAGCTTCTCTTTTAACCCCCAGGTCCTAGGAATCCCACCCGCACCAGCCCCCTCCGCCCCTGGCTACAAAAACACAAAGGATGGATGGATACCGACCTTAAAATAACCAGAAGATAACCACTATGTTCTCGTCTCTATTTCAAAGCTGTGTTTCTCTAACAAATGGCTGTCCACATGTACTGGATCTGTCACACAGGAGAATCCGTTGGCAGACATGGAGGAAAACAAGACCGGAGAAACACATCTGCATGCTGGGAATGAGTGGTACAGTGGCCGTGACTGAGTAGAATTCCTCCATAGGCTCGTTAGTGCATAACGCTTTTAGCAAATCCCATTTGGATGATATTGATAATAAACACGTCCATACACTCTTGTGGACCCACAATTTTGATCTCACACACAGACAAACACAACCCCCTCCCATATCGTCTCAAGAGCAGCTTAAATCATCTCCTTTCCCTCTCACTCTGACAATGGTGCTGCTTTAAAAAACCCTGTGGCCTGAACACTCACAGAGCCCTCCCCCCCCCCTCCCATACCCCATCGCCCCATCCCCCATCACACACAGAGGGAGGGGGGTCCCTCCCGTTACCATCACACAGTCTGTCACCGTGCCAACCAAGGGTCTTATTGCACTACCAAACAGGCGGGGGTGTCTCGCTCTTGGAAATGCAAGTGTCGACACGTTATCAGCCCTCATCACTCACATTTTTTGCACCCTATCCCCTATATAGTGCACTCCATTTGATCAGAGCCTTATGTGTGCACAGTAGGGCATAGGGTGTTGTTTGAGATGCAGCCCCTTATCACCATTAAATTGCCAGAGGTAGGAGTGTGTGAAATGTAGTTAGGTGGTAAGGACTTCCTGTCCTGTTCAATGGACTGAATGATTGGCTGAGATGTAGGGGCCTTGACATCACTATCAAGGTGTGCTATTTTTTCTCGAAGAGCTTGTTATGATCAACGATGTGGTTCAGAATTAGATCTTTTCTAGTGAGAGCACAATGAAATAGCGCACTCCTATTCCCACTCATGGGTTGCACTTTTCATCACAATATTGTTTTGAACATTCGTTTTAGGACTGATGCTCAAATGCTTTGTCAATTGGCGCTGATGAAGGTTTAATCGAAAGTGCATTACAGTGGCTTAGAAATACAATGTCATTTCTAAAATAGAAAACCTTGTGTCGTCATTTTGATGTTGCCAGATTGCCTTTAGATGTAGTATGTAACGGTAGCTAGTTGGCTAAGACTGAGACCACCAGTTATCTGTCTTGAAGTCAATCTGATGACATGATAATGGAGGCAAAGATGTTCCACCTAAATAATCTGGGTCTCTTATCGTGTGATTTAGACGAAACAGTCGTTATCCCCTGTTCAAAATGCCTGGGCTTTATGACAAGCTTTTGGGCACAACTAAGGTGCTGGGCGGCTTGAGAACGTTCATAACAATGGTTATGAAGCGACCGAGAGACAGAAGTGAGACATGTTCATTTCAATGGTAAAACTCTAGATGACGCTGAAGTTCTGAAGTGGCCGGCTGGTGAACAGGACGATGAACAGTTTTCTCTGAACTAGAAAACAAAAGTCTTATACTGAAACAAATGAGTACAACGAGAAGCTGCGTCCGAATCAGAACAACGTACAATGAGAGACCAACAGGAGCACAGGACATTAATCTAGGTGCTGTAAAATGCCATTAAATCATTATTATTTTTTTTAATATAAAAGAGTTATAGAGCATCATTTTAAAATAGGCTGAGTATTTACTTTATCAAGCGCAATCCATCTCTCTGACTGTTTTTTTATGACCTTGTTTGGGTGGTTGTGTAACATGTATACCACCTCAGTCTGAAAGCTCAAATAACGACACGCCATTAGACAAGGAGATCTATTCAACTCCTAGAGTTATAGCTGTGACAATTCGACCTAAAGGAAACATTGGCTAGGCTGTTTGAAGGGCCGTCGAAACGGGAGTTTCTGGAGTACCACAGAGTCTAGTCTAGGACACATTACTATTCACTCTGCTCCATAAATAATTCACTAATGATGCTGAGAAACTCTGTCATTGTCCACAGCAGCATTGAATAACCATATTTTTATTTATTTTTTTTTACCTTTATTTAACCAGGCAAGTCAGTTAAGAACAAATTCTTATTTTCAATGACGGCCTGGGAACAGTGGGTTAACTGCCTGTTCAGGGGCAGAACGACAGATTTGTACCTTGTCAGCTCAGGGGTTTGAACTTGCAACCTTCCGATTTGGACAAACTTTATTTGATAGTCTGGATTTTCCTTTCCATCTGTAGATGCTCTCCTACTATCAACAAACTATGTCGATAAGCAACTGCTTACTAAGTCAGTTAGAGTTAGGTTTAGAATAAGGGTTAGGATAAGGGTTAAGGTTAGGGTTAGAACAAAGGTTAGGATAAGGGCTAGGATAATGGTTAAGGTAAAGGTAAAGGTTAGGGTTAGGATAAAGGTTAAGGTTAGGATAAAGGTTAAGGTTAGGGTTAGGTTAAGGTTAGGGTTAGGATCAGGGTTAAGGTTAGGTTAAGGTTAGGGTTAGGATCAGGGTTAGGTTAAGGTTAGGGTTAGGTTAAGGTTAGGGTTAGGATAATGGTTAAGGTTAAGGTTAGGATAATGGTTAAGGTTAGGGTTAGGATAATGGTTAAGGTTAGGGTTAGGATAAGGGTTAAGGTTAGGGTTAGGATAAGGGTTAAGGGTTAAGGTTAGGGTTAGGGTTAGGGTTAGGATAAGGGTTAAGTTTAGGGTTAGGATAAGGGTTAAGTTTAGGGTTAAAATTAAAAATAAAATAAAAAAATGTTACTGATAGTCTAGTCTGTAGAGCATCTTCATATGGACTATCCAAATAAAGTGTTACCCAGGATTGTTATTCAAGAAAACCCATGCAATGTTTTTGTCATCTATAATGACTGGCTTTAGAATAATCCGGAATAAAGATGGCAAGGAGAACAGGGGTTGTCTGCGGTTACAAAGAACACAGAGAGCGCAAAAAAGCAGTGAACGTTGTCACAAAAATACCACCATTTTACAACCCCAAGGAAAAGTAAACAGTTTGAGGATTGGACTGGTCCCAGTTGTGTAACTACAGACCACATGTTTTCAGCTCTCCTCTGTCGCAGGTACACCCAGCTAGATCCAGGTTACGTCCCAAATGGCAGACCTACTCCCACAGGGCTCTGGTCAAAAGCAGTGCACTATGTAGGGTGCCATTTGGGATACAGGTGAGGCGTTCCAGATTTAGGGCTCTATTCATTTTGTAGAGCTGAACCATTATAGATTGCGTGATAGAAATGTAAAGGTGATTTCAGATTGAGCCGACATAGGCAGCGTTTACCATGAATGCAGTCTCTGCAAACGCAGCAAGATTGCGTTTAAATTTCAATCATGCTTAAAGGTGAACTTCCGCGATGCAGATTAGGATTAGGGTTCAATGTCAATTCAAAATGGCACCTATCAATATAAGTATATAAGAATCATTGTGGGCTAATTCCATATTTTGACACCCTTGTCTTAGCGTGCCCAGCATTCCATCATGCTGCTGCCAGGTCACGAGGTCACTGGGGGTCATGGCCCACAAAGAGGTGACGAGTGGGGGGCCGAACTTGGGGCCTCACCAAGTTAGAGTCCCAAATGGCACCCTATTCCCTATGTAGTTTCCTATATTTCCTATACACATTGTCTACGTAGTGCCTATGTATGCCCCATAGGGCTCTAGTCAAAAGTAGTGCCCAATGTAGGGAATAGGGCTCCATTTAGGACAAACACCCTGTCTGGGCCCCGCTGGACAAGGTGGGAGGCAGCCAAGGCAAGGTAGGGAGGCAGACCCATAAATCTGCCTAAGGTGGTTGGGAGAGTGTGAAGGCTATAATCCACGAGGGGCCACCTCTACCCAATCTTTAGCCAGCACAGAGAGCCTGTTGTCATGTCACGCTATCTGGAGATCCCGCCTCATTCAACCGTCAGTCCGGTTCACAGTTTAGCACAGAACCCTGGGACATTCTTATGAAAGACATCTGTCCCTGTTAAACAGAGGTGAAACATCCAGGGCTCTTATGCAACTCAGACTTCACCGATACCCATAAGCAGACAAAGATGAAAGGGTAATTACAAGGCTATTTGTAAGGCTATTTCTGTGGTGTAATTCCCTGTGATAATGTAGGCCAAGATCTGTTTGTGTTGTCTTGCCAAACTGGTGCCATTGTTTGGTATGATAATAAAGCAGGAGAGATGGCAAGACCCCACAAACAGTTCTGGGAGCTGCTTCTGCTGCCACACTACAGTAGGTCTAGTACAGAATGATACGACCATGGTGACTTGTTGTCATGGGAACGTGGGGTAGGGAACACTGTGAGCCTAAACGCTAACACTAATCGTTCTCCGGCCTTTGATTGTTTGGCTTGTCTGCAGACTCTTCAAACAGGGGATTTTGGTTGGGTAACACAGAGCAGCAGAGAATCAGTATCAAAAACCAAAATGTTCACACACCCTTATCCAGAGGGACTTACACTAGCAATTAGGATTAAGTTCCTTGCTCAAGGGCACATTGACAGATTTCTGACCTTGTTACCTCGGGGTTTTGAACCTGAAACCTTTTCATATCAAATCAAATCAAATGTATTTGTCACATACACATGGTTAGCAGATGTTAATGTGAGTGTAGCGAAATTCTTATGCTTCTAGTTCCGACAATGCAGTAATAAAAAATAAAAAAATACTGCATAGTTTCCTAGGAACGCGAAGCGAGGCGGCCATCTCTGTTACTGGCCCAACATTCTTAACCAATCGCACGCACACACACACACACACACACACACACAAGGAAGGCTTTCTTGCAAGGCTGTGTCTGCTCAGAGATGCTAACTAGGGCGTTTCTTCTCACCTCTATTCTCTTCACCACTATACTCTCTAGGACAAGACCTTAAGTCTCATCTGTGTTGTTAAACTACAACACTGCACACGCATGGAGACGGAGTAAGTCCCTTTTATATTATGTTATTTAGACAGTGTTTTCTTGGTTAGCACAATAAATATTACACTGTTATCGCAAAACAAAGATAACAACTTCTGTGAAGAACATATATTTTTTTATTTAGCTAGGCAAGTCAGATTAAGAACAAACTCTTATTTACAATGACAGCAGGTCAACTGCCTTGTTCAGAGGTAGAACAACAGATTTTTACCTTGTCAGCTCTGGGATTTGATCTTGCAATGTTTATGGTTAGTGGCCCAACACTCTAACCTACTAGGCTACCTGCCGCCCCACCAGGCTACCAGTCGCCCCGGAGCGATTATGTCTTGATAAAAGTGAGTGGCTGTGTGTATTATTGAAGAATTAAGGGATTGGGTGATGATTCGCTTAGCAACAGCTAGACGAGGGTTGATAAAAGAGAGTGGTTCGGCAGGACATTTGTTTAGAGGGTGGGGGTGGGGTTAATAAGTGTTTTCTCATTAGATGCTGTTGGGTTCTTGGTTTTACTAGGCAGGAAAATCAATGTGATCAAGGTCCATGGTGTGTCTATCAGGGGGAAAAGATAAGTTATCATGAATATCGAAGTCCCACTCAATGTCAAGACAAAAAGGAGACACTGGTTGAAAAAGTACCTCAGTTGTGATACTTGAATAAAAGTAAAGATTCTTTAATAGAAAAAATTACTCAAGTAAAAGTTAGTCACCCAGTAAAATACTACTTGAGTAAAAGTTAGTCACCCAGTAAAATACTACTCAAGTAAAAGTTAAAGTCACCCAGTAAAATACTAAAGTAAAAGTTAAAGTCACCCAGTAAAATACTACTTGAGTAAAAGTTTGAAAAGTATTTGGTTTTAAATACTGGAAAAAGTGTACTGAACATCCATACTGCTTGGGGCGGCAGGGTAGCCCAGTGGTTAGAGCATTGGACTAGTAACCGGAAGGTTGCAAGTTCATACCCCTGAGCTGACAAGGTACAAATCTGTCATTCTGCCCCTGAACAGGCAGTTAACCCACTGTTCCTAGGCTGTCATTGAAAATAAGATTTTTTTCTGAACTGACTTGCCTAGTTAAGTAAAAATAAAAAAAATACTTGAGTAAAAGTAAAAGCAATACATCATATTCATAATATTAAGCAAATCAGACGGCACGATTTTTGTGACAATTTGTGATGCTCAATTTCTTTTTAAGTATGTTTCCAAAAAAAGTTGATTAACAATCGTTTATTATCATAGAAACGGAAACTCTGTTGAAGCTTGAGCTTGAAAAATGCATGAAACATACAGTAGAAATGCATTTCCTTTTTCTTCCATCTGTCATATGAACCTCAACTGGTAAATACTCTGCTACACTTGCTCTTTCTCAAATGTGTGTGTGTGTGTGTGTGTGTGTGTGTGTGTGTGTGTGTGTGTGTGTGTGTGTGTGTGTGTGTGTGTGTGTGTGTGTGTGTGTGTGTGTGTGTGTGTGTGTGTGTGTGTGTGTGTGTGGTAAAATGGTCCTTCTCATGTCTGTTGTTGTGGTAGTGACCTCTCCAGTCAAACACACGTGCGTGTGTCTATTTGTAATTTCCTGTGCCCTCCCTAATCAGTTTGTGAAAGTTTACTTGACAGTGAGCCAACAGTAAAACTTCCATTGCTTAGAGGATATAACTGTTCACAAGATATAACACAAACGGAATGTTCCATGTTGGCTTGGCGAGCTCTATGATCAACAGTACATGAAGGAACCAATGACTTACATCAACTTCACCCACTCTTTATCCACACATGTCCTGCTCGCACAAGATCACTACCATGTCTACACATAATTAAACTTACTTTGGTTTCAATGCCAACGAGTTGGCCTACAGGCCCTAGGCTATGATTTAGTGGTGCAGTGTTGATGGGCTTGTTCAATGAGGTCAAACAAAAGTACTTCCTCCTGACTTGTCCCTGTTAATGCACCAACTTTCTCACCAACACCTCTCACAGAATATGTAGAAGGAACATATGGATGAAGAGCTAGATTTAGAACGGAAACTTTTCTCATTGTCTGGTGACCATGACTTGGTTGAGCTATACCTTTATGTTTTGGGTTGGTTTTGCCTAAATGGCGGTGTACCTGGCGCAGACAAAACATGCAGTGGTTGCTTTCCGGATGTTTTTCTATTTGTTTGGCGGCCGGGTATATCAACAGACCCTCTGCTACGTCAACCTGCGCTTATATATGCACCATGTACAGTACCAGTCAAAAGCTTGTTTTGACTATTTTCTACATTGTAGAATAACTATGAAATAACACATATGGAATCATGTAGTAATTGTTAAACAAATCAAAATATATTTTATATTTGAGATTCTTCAAAGTAGCCACCCTTTGTCTTGATGACAGCTTTGCACATTCTTAGTATTCTCTCAACCACCTTCATAAGGAATGCTTTTCCAACGGTCTTGAAGGAGTTCCCACATATGCTGAGCACTTGTTGGCTGATTTTCCTTCACTCTGTGGTCCAACTCATCCCAAACCATCTTATTTGGGTTGAGGTTGGGTGATTGTGGAGGCCAGGTCATCTGATGCAGCACTCCATCACTCTCCTTGGTCAAATAGCCCTTACACAGTCTGGAGGTGTGTGTTGGGTCATTGTCCTGTTGAAAAACAAATGATAGTCCCACTAAGCGCAAACCAGATGGGATGGCATATCGCTGGTAGCCATGCTGGTTAAGTGTGCCTTGACTTCTACCGTTCAAATGTTCTTTGCTCTTGTTTCTTGGCTCAAGCAAGTGTCTTCTTCTTATTGGTGTCCTTTAGTAGTGGTTTCTTTGCAGCAATTCGACAATGAAGGCCCGACTCACGCAGTCTCCTCTGAACAGTTGATGTTGAGATGTGTCTATTACTTGAACTCTGTGAGGCATTTATTTGGGCTGCAATCTGAGACGCAGTTAACTCTAATGAATTGATCCTCTACATCAGAGGTAACTCTGGGTTTTCCTTTCCTGTGATAGTCCTCATGAGAGCCAGCTTCATCTTAACACCTGATGGTTTTTGAGACGGCACTTGAAGAAACTTTCAAGGTTCTTGAAATTGTCCTTGTTGACTGACCTTCATGTCTTAAAGTAAAGATGGACTGTCATTTCTCTTTGCTTATTTGAGTTGTTCTTGCCATGATATGGACTTGGTATTTTACCAAATAGGGCTATCTTCTGTATACCATCCCTACCTTGTCACAGCACAACTGATTGTTTCAAACGCATTAAGATGAAAATAAATTCTACAAATTAACTTTTAACAAGGCACACCTGTTAATTTAAATACATTCCAGGTGACTACCTCATGAAGCTGGTTGAGAGAATGCCAAGAGTGGGCAAAACTGTCATCAAGGCAAAGGGTGGCTACTTTGAAGAATCTCAAATATAAAATATATTTTGATTTGATTTGATTTTTTTAACATGTGTTTGGTTACTACATGATTCCATATGTGCTATTTCATAGTTTTGATGTCTTCACTATTATTCTACAATGTAGACAATAGTCAAAATAATGAAAAACCATGCAATGAGAAGGTGTGTCCATTGTCATTGTAAACAAACACTGTATAGCCTCATAACATGGTTAAACTATACATTTTATATGATGGGTGTTCAGTCCTTGCATCCAAAGCTTTGTCTATTAATCTGACAGTGGTTACATTTCCCCATACCTCAGCTTTTTACCAAACAGACATGGGGTGACAGTTTTGTTATCGTTTCATCTGTGGATTTGCCCTTTAAACAGCTGCATATTATCAAGGTGTCAAAGTGTCACCAACAAAAGGTAAACAATATGTCTATAGAAAATGCAGAATATGGCATTCATTTTTCACATGTAAATAGCACTTTTCAGTAGTGCTCAAAACATGCCATTCCACGAGCGCAGCTTTTATATTTCAACACGAATCAATGAGCCCAATCAGTCCTCAACGACAAAATCATTAACAACAGAGTAGGGCTGGCTACTAAATCCTTCGTTTTGGTGTCATGTCACAATTTGGCTAATCTATACTTCCATATTTCCAAGTCCATATGGCCAGCTATGTAAACTTTAACATTGATTTATCCTGCAATAGATGTTGTTTAATTGGTAAAAAAAAAATGTTTGTCTTCTTCTAATGCCTCTTAAAGGGAAATTAATCTAAAAGTAACGGAATGTAATCAGATTACGTTACAGAGTTTGGGGTAATCCCAAAATTACGTTACTTATTAAAATTATGGACAGGTAACGGATTACATTTATAAAGTAACCCAACCCTGCCTGTAGGTAATGGCTAAAATACCTTTATAGGTGCATGTACATTGCACCAAGCGAAGTCCCATAACACTTTCCTCCAGTGGTCCTTGTCTCTGACGTAGTCAACAGACATGGACATTTAACGTCGTAGCAGGCCGTTCATTATATGACGTCAGTTGTACTCTGCAGCGACTTGACCAATGAGTTAAGAGACATTGTAAATGAGCTGAGGCGCTCATGTAGTAAGATCATTCTCGTTCAGCGGCAACCAGATAAGTATATTGCAGAACCTGGGTGATACGCACGACTGGGTTGAAAATTATTGAAGGAAACATTCGCTTTTTTGTATTGTCGTTACCATTGACCAAATCTTGATGGCTGTTTTGATCGCAAAATAAAACGTTTCGTTGCGACATTCACATGTGTTCTTTTTGACACGACAAGCGGATATTTTACTCTTCCCCGGAGTCAGAGAGAAGACGAGGCACTCAAAATGAAGTACAAAGTAAGTGACTGTTCACAAAGTAATTTAAATGAGATCTTCCCTGACATGGTTGTTGTAACGGATTTATTAAATTATTGTGTGATTATAAACTGGCAAAACACCAATATTTTATCTCCTTCAGACGAGACTTTATGTAGCCTAGGGCTATGTATTGGGGAAAAGTTAACTATGTCCACCACAAATAAAAACAAGAATGAACCTGAGTTAGTTTCAGTTTAGATGTAACAATGTTGTAACAACAGTGTTGTAGGCTAACCGCATTTGTGTAACAATGTTACCCAGGGAGACATTTAGCCCACCGCTGCCTTGGGATGTCAACGCGGGAAGAGGGTGTTCCGTGGTCTGTCAGTTCGTTCTTTGGCCTCCAGTCACAGGGACATTACGATATTAATTACATTGGTTTAAAATATATATATGTCCGGTTGCTTTCTCTGTGCGTAGGCTATGCGCTCTTCCAAAGTGGGCGAAGTGGGATTTAAAGTGCTGAAGTTATGCTCGAATCGCATGCAACGCTGAATACTAGCCTACATAAGAATGCTCTCCTCTTCCCAATAATTCCCTCTACTCTTCCCAATAATTCTCTCTCCTCTTCCCAATAATTCTCTCTCCTCTTCCCAATAATTCTCTCTCCTCTTCCCAATAATTCTCTCTCCTCTTCCCAATAATTCTCTCTCCTCTTCCCAATAATTCCCTCTCCTCTTCCCAATAATTCTCTCTCCTCTTCCCAATAATTCTCTCTCCTCTTCCCAATAATTCTCTCTACTCTTCCCAATAATTCTCTCTCCTCTTCCCAATAATTCCCTCTCCTCTTCCCAATAATTCTCTCTCCTCTTCCCAATAATTCTCTCTCCTCTTCCCAATAATTCTCTCTCCTCTTCCCAATAATTCCCTCTCCTCTTCCCAATAATTCTCTCTCCTCTTCCCAATAATTCTCTCTACTCTTCCCAATAATTCTCTCTCCTCTTCCCAATAATTCTCTCTCCTCTTCCCAATAATTCCCTCTACTCTTCCCAATAATTCCCTTTACTCTTCCCAATAATTCTCTCTCCTCTTCCCAATAATTCTCTCTCCTCTGCCCATGGGTCGATTTATTTCGGAGTAATCAAATACTCATGCGTTGACAGTGAATGCTATACCTTCACGGGTAATAAATAATACATGATTGTATCGAATCAGGTTACTTAGTAGGAGGATATGTTGGCACCGTCATTCTTAGTTCTCTCTCTGTATCCCCTGGCTGTCCGTTCGACCGTGGCTGTGGCTTTGTTTGGGCAATATATTTAGTTTACACTCAAGGTCTGACGAACAAACGAGACATTCAGTGAAGTTGATTTAACCCATTCTACTCTGTGGGTGTGAGTCCTAGCACTGACTGGCCTGTTGTAACAAGTAAACCTCTTCATACATAATTGTCTCCATGACATAGCATATTCAGGGTTTTTTAAAAGCTGCTTAGATTGCATAATTGAATAGACTTCACTGTTCATGAGATCTGTAAAGAAACAGAGATTGCTCAATCAGGGCCTGGCTATGCCTCAGCATCAGCATAAAACCCTGCCTTTGGGGCATGGAGCTGTCTGTCTCTCAACTCCTATGTCAAGGAAACATGGCCTCTTATAGTTCAAGACCTTTCCGTCACCATTAACAAACTCTGTAAGGCATTGATTGGAGCTTCTGAAAATAGCCCACTTCCTACTATGGTTTGAGGTTCAGTACTCTTCTCCATTGGAATGCTTTTGTCAACTTCACACCATCAAGGAAATGTAGGGCACTTGGCAAGAGAGCTGGTCATACGTTCTGGAACCGACTGATGGTGCTGTTTGGAATCCTCCAAAATACTGTACTTACTGAAATAACCACCTTTGTTGTTCTTTATTGGAGTCATGTGCTTGGGTCTGAAGTCTGTGTTATCCGGCCATATTAGGAATGTCAGAGCTGTCTGTCATGCAAAGCTGTGATGTAGTTTTCTGGTGTTTCGGTAGTATTAAGGGCCAATGACTTCAGTGTTAAATTACCACAATGCTGTAATACTCGGTTTAGCCTTAATCGTTGGGAAAATAACCCACATCTAGATTAGTATTAGAAGCCCCCTCATTAGTATTAGAAGCCCCCTTCACACTTCTGAGTGCATGGCTCATGCAGGCTTTCCCTAAGGGAAAGGTGATTGCTCTCGTCATGCCTGTGTATTCAGCCTTATACTCCAGGGCTCTTTAGGGCTACAGGGTTTGTTATCAGGCCCTGTAGGGGTTGGATCGGTATACTGCCTTCCCATTCCCTCTGACACAGCAGACCTGACCTCGTTGGACTCTCTACTACTCAACTCTTCTCTCTACCACTCTCTACTACTCCACTCCTCTCTCTACTACTCCACTCCTCTCTCTAATACTCAATTCCTCTCTCTACTACTCCACTCCTCTCTCTAATACTCCATTCCTCTCTCTACTACTCCTCTCCTCTCTCTACTACTTTCTACTACTCAACTCTTCTCTCTACTACTCCACTCCTCTCTCTAATACTCCATTCCTCTCTCTACTACTCCACTCCTCTCTCTACTACTCTCTACTACTCTCTACTACACTCTACTACTCTCTACTACTACACTCCTCTCTCTACTACTACACTCCTCTCTCTACTACTCTCTAATACTCCACGCCTCTCCCCACTACTCCACACCTCTCTCTCGTACTCTCTACCACTCCACTCCACTCCTCTCTCCACTACTCCACACCTATCTCTAGTACTCTCTACTACTCCACTCCTCTCTCTACTACTCTCTAATACTCTCTACTACTCCACTCCTCTCTCTACTACTCTCTAATACTTTCTACTGCTCCACTCCCCTCTCCACTCCTCTCTACTACTCCTCTACTCTCTACTACTCTCTACAACTCCACTCCTCTCTCTACTACTCCTCTACTCTCTCTACTACTCTCTACTACTCTCTACTACTCTACTGCTCCACTCCTCTCTGTACTACTCCACTCCTCTCTCTAGTACTCTACTACTCCACTCCTCTCTTTAGTTTTCTCTACTACTCCACTCCTCTCTCTAGTACTCTCCACTACTCCACTCTTCTCTCTACTATCCACTCCTCTCACTACTACTCTATTATACTCTCGACTGCTCCACTCCTCTCTCTATTACTCTCTACTACTGCTCTCCTCTCTAGACTACACATCTCCTCTCTCTACTACTCCACTCCTCTCTCTACAACTCCACCCCTCTCTCTACTACTCCACTCGTCTCTCAACTACTCCACTGCTTTCTCTAGTACTCCACTCCTTTCTCTACTACTCTCAAATAGTCTCTACTACTCCACTCTTTACTACTCCACTCCTTTCTCTACTACTCTACTCCTTTCTCTACTACTCTCTACTACTTTCTACTACTCCACTCCACTCTCTACAACTCCACTCCTCTCTCTACTACCCCACTCCTTTCCCTACTACTCTCTACTTCTCCACCCCTCTCTCTACTACTCCACTCCTCTCACTACTACTCCACTCCTTTCTCTACTACTCTCTACTACCCCACTCCTCTCTCAACTACTCCACTCCTCGCTCTACTACTCCACTCCTTTCTCTACTACTCTCTACTGCTCCACCCCTCTCTCTACTACTCCACTCCTCTCTCTACTACTCCACTCCACTCTCTACTACTCCACCCCTCTCTCTACTGCTCTCTACTACTCCACTCCACTCTACTACTCCACTCCCTCCTCTACTACTCTCTACTACTCCACTCCTTTCTCTACTACTCTCTACTACCCCACTACTCTCTCAACTACTCCACTCCTCTCTCTACTACTCCACTCCTGTCTCTACTACTCTCTACTGCTCCACCCCTCTCTCTACTACTCCACTCCTCTCTCTACTACTCCACTCCACTCTCTACCACTCTCTAATACTCTCTACTTCTACACTCCTCTCTCTACTACTCCACTCCTCTCTCTACAACTCCACCCCTCTCTCTACTACTCCACTCGTCTCTCAACTACTCCACTGCTTTCTCTAGTACTCCACTCCTTTCTCTACTACTCTCAAATAGTCTCTACTACTCCACTCTTTACTACTCCACTCCTTTCTCTACTACTCTACTCCTTTCTCTACTACTCTCTACTACTTTCTACTACTCCACTCCACTCTCTACAACTCCACTCCTCTCTCTACTACCCCACTCCTTTCCCTACTACTCTCTACTTCTCCACCCCTCTCTCTACTACTCCACTCCTCTCACTACTACTCCACTCCTTTCTCTACTACTCTCTACTACCCCACTACTCTCTCAACTACTCCACTCCTCGCTCTACTACTCCACTCCTGTCTCTACTACTCTCTACTGCTCCACCCCTCTCTCTACTACTCCACTCCTCTCTCTACTACTCCACTCCACTCTCTACCACTCTCTAATACTCTCTACTTCTACACTCCACTCTCTACTACTCCACTCCTTTCTCTACTACTCCACTCCACTCTCTACTACTCCACTCCTCTCTCTAATATTCCACTCCTCTCTCTACTACTCCACTCCTTTCTCTACTACTCTCTACTACCCCACTCCTCTCTCAACTACTCCACTCCTCTCTCTACTACTCCACTCCTTTCTCTACTACTCTCTACTTCTCTACTACTCCACTCCTCTCTCTACTACTCCACTCCGCTCTCTACTACTCCACTCCTTCCTCTAGTACTCTACTGCTCCACTCCTCTCTCTACTACTCCACTCCACTCCTCTCTCTACTACCCCACTCCTCTCTCAACTACTCCACTCCTCTCTCTGCTACTCCACTCCTTTCTCTACTACTCTCTACTGCACCCCTCTCTCTACTACTCCACTCCTCTCTCTACTACTCCACTCCGCTCTCTACTACTCCACTCCTTCCTCTAGTACTCTACTGCTCCACTCCTCTCTCTACTACTCCACTCCTCTCTCTACTACCCCACTCCTCTCTCAACTACTCCACTCCTCTCTCTGCTACTCCACTCCTTTCTCTACTACTCTCTACTGCTCCACCCCTCTCTCTACTGCTCCACCCCTCTCTCTACTACTCCACTCCTCTCTCTACTACCCCACTCCTCTCTCAACTACTCCACTCCTCTCTCTGCTACTCCACTCCTTTCTCTACTACTCTCTACTGCTCCACCCCTCTCTCTACTACTCCACTCCTCTCTCTACTACTCCACTCCGCTCTCTACTACTCCACTCCTTCCTCTAGTACTCTACTGCTCCACTCCTCTTTCTACTACTCCACTCCTTTCTCTACTACTCTCTACTACTCCACTCCTCTCTCTAATATTCACTCCTCTCTCTACTACTCCACTCCTTTCTCTACTACTCTCTACTACCCCACTCCTCTCTCAACTACTCCACTCCTCCACTCCTTTCTCTACTACTCTCTACTGCTCCACCCCTCTCTCTACTACTCCACTCCTCTCTCTACTACTCCACTCCGCTCTCTACTACTCCACCCCTCTCTCTACTGCTCTCTACTACTCCACTCCACTCTACTACTCCACTCCCTCCTCTACTACTCTCTACTACTCTCTACTACCCCACTCCTCTCTCTACTACTCCACTCCTCTCTCTACTACTCCACTCCTTTCTCTACTACTCTCTACTACCCCACTCCTCTCTCTACTACTCCACTCCTCTCTCTACTACTCCACTCCTTTCTCTACTACTCTCTACTACTCCACTCCTCTCTGTACTACTCCACTCCTTTCTCTACTACTCTCTAATACTCTCTACTGCTCCACTCTTCTCTCAACTACTCCACTCCTCTCTCTACTACTCCACTCCTCTCTCTACTACTCCACCCCTCTCTCTACTACTCCACTCCGCTCTTTACTACTCCACCCCTCTCTCTACTGCTCTCTACTACTCCACTCCACTCTACTACTCCACTCCCTCCTCTACTACTCTCTACTACTCTCTACTACCCCACTCCTCTCTCTACTACTCCACTCCTCTCTCTACTACTCCACTCCTTTCTCTACTACTCTCTACTACCCCACTCCTCTCTCTACTACTCCACTCCTCTCTCTACTACTCCACTCCTTTCTCTAGTACTCTTTACTGCTCCACCCCTCTCTTTACTACTCCACTCCTCTCTCGACTACTCTCTTCTACTCTCTACTACTCCACTCCACTCTCTACTACTCTCTACTACTCCACTCCACTCTCTACTACTCCACTCCTCTCTCTACTACGCTCTTCTACTCTCTACTACTCCACTCTCTACTACTCTCTACTACTCCACTCCTCTGTCTACTACTCTCTACTACTCCACTCCACTCTCTACTATTCCACTCCTTCCTCTACTACTCCACTCCTCTCTCTACTGCTCCACCCCTCTCTCTACTACTCTTCTCTCTCCACTACTCTCTACTCTGCCACATTTGTCTGAGAGGGCTTAGCAATAGCACAGACACCACCACACCATTCAATATGTGATAACCTATCTTTATTATGCAACGGAACAAAGAAAGGGATTATTGGACGTATGCTAGGCTGGGATAGGTCAGGCAGTCAGGGACCTGACCTCTGGTTACACTTCACAGGTTAGGTCCCAAATGCCACCCTATGTAGTGCACTACTTTTTACCAGGGTCCATTAGCCCGTGGTCAAAAGTAGTCCACTATATAGATTAAATGACACACTCTTCTGTCTGTTCCCGAGTCAGCCATTCTGGTTGACAGTTTACAGCCTTCATCTTCTGTCTGTTCCCGAGTCAGCCATTGTGGTTGACAGTTTACAGCCTTCATCTTCTGTCTGTTCCCGAGTCAGCCATTGTGGTTGACAGTTTACAGCCTTCATCTTCTGTCTGTTCCCGAGTCAGCCATTCTGGTAGACAGTTTACAGCCTTCATCTTCTGTCTGTTCCCGAGTCAGCCATTCTGGTTGACAGTTTACAGCCTTCATCTTCTGACATAGCCCAGTTTAATCCAGTTAAATATCGACAGGAAGTTTTCTGTCCCTTCTATCAGATGCTCTTCCTCTTACTGGAGGTGAATTATTCATAGCGCTGAAGTGTTAAGAATTAAATTCCTCCTGGATTGTTTATGTTTTGCCCTGGGAACACTGAATGCATACCAAATGACAAACTATTCCCCGGCCTATATAGTCCACTACTTTTCTCAAACCACCCGGGTCAGATGAAATGGACTCGCTGGCTGCCTGCCGGACTGTCTGGGGTTCACAGATTCGTTACACTGGACTGTCTGGGGTTCACAGATTCATAACACTGGACTGTCTGGGGTTCAAAGATTCGTTACACTGGACTGTCTGGGGTTCAGAGATTCATAACACTGGACTGTCTGGGGTTCACAGATTCATTACACTGGACTGTCTGGGGTTCACAGATTCATTACACTGAAACAGGGAGGGAGGGAGGGAGAGAGGGAGAGAGGGAGAGGGGGTGAGAGAGGGAGGAGAGATGGGGGGTGAGAGAGCGGGGGTAGGGGGCGAGGGGGGGGGGGGGGGAGAGAGGGGGTGCGAGAGAGCGGGGGCGGGGGGCGGGGGGGCGAGAGAGAGAGTATCCTGGAGGAAAATGTAAGACAGCAGAGGGATAAGATAGGTCATAAGGGGTCGTACACTACTCATAAAACAAATGTAGAACTTTTATTATTCAGAAACATACCGTCAAATACCACCAGACCATCAAGGAATGAGAAAAATATTGTGATGTGTATATTTTGGTCATAATGGCTCAGTCCTACATACCCATAGTAGTCCAACATCCACCCCCTTTAAGCTGGTTCTTTTGAGACTAACAGTACATAAACCGTGGTAGCAATAGCTCCACCACCACAGTGAAGAGTGATTAGGTGAACCGAACTTCTGGGGTGTGTTTTCTCTCTTTCTTGCGGGCTCAGGTGCCAGGCAGCGGTCCAAAGAGAATGGGGGCGGAGCAGAGACTGAAGACATTGTTCTGCAAGCCAGAGGGGGGGGGGGGGGGGGGAGGTTCTAATACTGAAAGAGAAAGAAACTGAAAGAAATAGGAAGTGGGGTAGGCGGAGCGAGGGGAAATAGAGCTGGGTGTGTGAGGTGGGGGTGGGATGGTTGGGTCCAGGAGCTCCCCATGACTAAAACCCTCCTGGAGGAATGTGTATGGAGAGGTTAGTCAGAAGATGTTTCAAGGTTTCCCCTTCTCATTGGCTACGAGAGTTTACCCCAGCTAGGGGGCCCACCAAGAGTTCACAGTCTTTTCAGTGTGTGTGTGTGTGTGTGTGTGTGTGTGTGTGTGTGTGTGTGTGTGTGTGTGTGTGTGTGTGTGTGTGTGGCATTGCTCAGAAAGAGCACTTCTCCGTGCAGGCATTTGTATTCTCCAGGAGAAGAACAGGGTTGATTCATGGAGCAGATTTCAGCCATCGTTGAACTATACAATCCTCTCCTTTGTCGCAAGGCCTTTCTCCCACAAATCAACCTTTTACTGAGGGAGCCTGTACCCGTGTAATTACAAACACATTGTTATGCAGGTACATTGGTATGACATGACCATTGCATCTCAATGTTCTTACTTTCAATATCAAATCATTCTTAGTCCTTTCAATATAAAACTCCACAAAACAGACTCGCTACGTTGTTTTCATAAGGTGGTGAAAAGTTTGGGAGACATTTTAGAGTGTAGTTTGCTCGTACGCTTGCATAAGTGTTTGTGTGTGTGTGTGTGTGGACTCAGTTTCTCTACACCTCTCTGGAGATATTTCTGAATTCTCCCTCTTGTTGCCCCCACTTCACCCCCCCCCCCACCCCCGTCAACAAAATGTTCCACTGTGAGCAGCGTGAAGAGCACATTCCCCTGCTATGAATGAACAAAGGTTCCCTACCCCCTGCTGAGCCATTGCACTGTGGGCCGAGCATTACCATTTGAAAATAGGCAGTGGGGAGAGAGGCAGAATGCATTATGGGCCGCGGCGCATGATAGTTCTCTGCCTTACATCAATAACTTTACAAAACCAATCACTTCCATGTTTCACCTTTAGGAGAAAGTCAATCAAACTGATCCTAGATCCCTCTGAGATGGTTGTGAATATGGGCCTGGGTCAAAAGTTGTTCACCGTCTAGGGAATAGGGTGCCGTTTGGGATTCCTTCCTGATGTCAAACTAAAAGAACCTGGACAGCTGGGAACATGGTGTTCCAGACAAGAAGTCCCCATGCTGCTAAGGCATTCTCAAGCTCAGCTTTCACAACAAATTGCCTTGTATGCAAGCAGCTACTGTGCGTTTAGTGCCTGGGAGAGTCAGTGTGGGTGTCTGTGTTAGAGTGAGTAAATAGCAGTGTCTACGTTAGTTGCTATTTTGTAAGCTGGCAAATATCTTGTTTTATAATGTTACTCTTTGTGGAGTAAATACTCTTCTTTTTTCCCCAAAGTGGTCTGTTTATGAATTAAAGATACTACGATGGAGGACTTTTTATATTTTTGTGTTCGGGCAGAACCTCTTTGTGGAGAGTGAAATTGAGAGGACTGTGTGAAGCTAATCTGGTGTGTTTCTATGTAAAGCCATGAAATGTGTTCCTGTAGAGATACCGTAAACACATCATACATCTCGGCCAATAGCTTTGACGGATTATGTCGCCAAGGGTTACGAGGTTACACCCCCCCCCCCCCCTTGACATCTTTTACGCCCCTTCTTCCTCTTAATAGAACCCCCTTCTTCCCCAGAGCTGAGACCTCTTTATCTTTGATCCCATGAATACTGTTACATTAGTTGAGAGTCAAAAGTCTTCTGGCATGGCTTTTAGGTATGTCAAGGACTGTATTACACAATACACTACTATACTGAGCCCTTTTGGAGAAGGCTATTCAATACACTACTATACTGAGCCCTTTTGGAGAAGGCTATTCAATACACTACTATACTGAGCCCTTTTGGAGAAGGCTATTCAATACACTACTATACTGAGCCCTTTTGGAGAAGGCTATTCAATACACTACTATACTGAGCCCTTTTGGAGAAGGCTATTCAATACACTACTATACTGAGCCCTTTTGGAGAAGGCTATTCAATACACTACTATACTGAGCCCTTTTGGAGAAGGCTATTCAATACACTACTATACTGAGCCCTTTTGGAGAAGGCTATTCAATACACTACTATACTGAGCCCTTTTGGAGAAGGCTATTCAATACACTACTATACTGAGCCCTTTTGGAGAAGGCTATTCAATACACTACTATACTGAGCCCTTTTGGAGAAGGCTATTCAATACACAATTCAAATGGTTCAAATGGTTTTCTGTGGTAGAGGGTGTCAGTTGTCTACGTGGCCAGACAGAGATAAATCAGGCTAGAGTCTGAGTGTGTAAACAGGAACTGCTTCAGGCTAAGGAGGAATGGGGTGGAAATGGAGAGGAGAGAGGTGGACATCATGTCATCAATGTGACAATAAAACTAACAAACTGAGGGCTGACCCAAGGGTGCGGAAGACATTTGTTTTACATAATGGGCTTGGAGACGGTCAGACTGTACTCTGTGATTGGGGTCAATGAAGGTCTTTAGATGTTGCCCTATCTGACATGCTGACCTGCCCACAATTTGAAGCTTTCATCTAGACTTTTACTGCTAGCCTTCGTTGAAAGTTGGTTTGGTGAAAGTTGGTGAGGGTGGAATAACTAACCAACACAGTGGACATGGGTACATCCACAAGAGAGGAGAGTCTCAAATGGGAAGGGTTCTATCAACAATATTAGATTTGACCTTTGATATGTGAAATGATCACATGTAAGACTAAAATTGATGACACCTACGTCTGTTCTGAAACCCAACACACAGGGTGGAAGGTACGGGGCTGTATCGACTGAAGACATCAGTCTGGTGCTAGCCTACATCTTGTCCAAATGTCAAGGTGAAACTTAGCGCGCGTGTGTGGTTTGTACCAACATGCATTGCAGTTAGACACTACATTGCATATCATATCCTGTTGAAGTTACAGTTGCCATGGTGTCACTGTTTACTGGAAGATTTCGGTGATACTATCAATGTGTCCCTGTGTGTAGCGGAATATAGTGAATCATAGATGAGAGGAGGAAGGTGGGTGACAACGAGCAACCCTTATATTTATATACCATTTCCCCTATATACAGTGCCTTTGCGACCTTTTGCCACATTTCAGGCTTCAAACATAAAGATATAAAACTGTATTTTTTGTGAAGAATCAACAACAAGTGGGACACAATCATGAAGTGGAACGACATTTATTGGATATTTCAAACTTTTTTAACAAATCAAAAACTGAAAAATTGGGCGTGCAAAATTATTCAGCCCCCTGAAGTTAATACTTTGTAGCGCCACCTTTTGCTGCGATTACAGCTGTAAGTCGCTTGGGGTTTGTCTCTATCAGTTTTGCACATCGAGAGACTGAATTTTTTTCCCATTCCTCCTTGCAAAACAGCTCGAGCTCAGTGAGGTTGGATGGAGAGCATTTGTGAACAGCAGTTTTCAGTTCTTTCCACAGATTCTCAATTGGATTCAAGTCTGGACTTTGACTTGGCCATTCTAACACCTGGATATGTTTATTTTTGAACCATTCCATTGTAGATTTTGCTTTATGTTTTGGATCATTGTCTTGTTGGAAGACAAATCTCCGTCCCAGTCTCAGGTCTTTTGCAGACTCCATCAGATTTTCTTCCAGAATGGTCCTGTATTTGGCTCCATCCATCTTCCCATCAATTTTAACCATCTTCCCTATCCCTGCTGAAGAAAAGCAGGCCCAAACCATGATGCTGCCACCACCATGTTTGACAGTGGGTATGGTGTGTTCAGGGTGATGAGCTGTGTTGCTTTTACGCCAAACATTTTTTTTTGCATTGTTGCCAAAAAGTTCAATTTTGGTTTCATCTGACCAGAGCACCTTCTTCCACATGTTTGGTGTGTCTCCCAGGTAGCTTGTGGCAAACTTTAAACGACACGTTTTATGGATATCTTTAAGAAATGGCTTTCTTCTTGCCACTCTTCCATAAAGGCCAGATTTGTGCAATATACGACTGATTGTTGTCCTATGGACAGAGTCTCCCACCTCAGCTGTAGATCTCTGAAGTTCATCCAGAGTGATCATGGCCTCTTGGCTGCATCTCTGATCAGTCTTCTCCTTGTATGAGCTGAAAGTTTAGAGGGACGGCCAGGTCTTGGTAGATTTGCAGTGGTCTGATACTCCTTCCATTTCAATATTATCGCTTGCACAGTGCTCCTTGGGATGTTTAAAGCTTGGGAAATATTTTTGTATCCAAATCCGGCTTTAAACTTCTTCACAACAGTATCTCGGACCTGCCTGGTGTGTTCCTTGTTCTTCATGATGCTCTCTGCGCTTTTAACGGACCTCTGAGACTATCACAGTGCAGGTGCATTTATACGGAGACTTGATTACACACAGGTGGATTGTATTTATCATCATTAGTCATTTAGGTCAACATTGGATCATTCAGAGATCCTCATTGAACTTCTGGAGAGAGTTTGCTGCACTGAAAGTAAAGTAATTTTTCAGTTTTTGATTTGTTAAAAAAGTTTGAAATATCCAATAAATGTCGTTCCACTACATGATTGTGTCCCACTTGTTGTTGATTCTTCACAAAAAAATACAGTTTTATATCTTTATGTTTGAAGCCTGAAATGTGGCAAAAGGTCACAAAGTTCAAGGGGGCCGAATACTTTCGCAAGGCACTGTAGGTCGTTAACAATAAAACCTCACAAAAGCGTTCAATTTGGCTGCTGGGGAGCAAGGAGACCCCCAGCTCTGCTAAAACCATTGACAACTATGTGCCATTTTCAAGGGATTGTTAAATAAATGTTCAAACTAATTTGGTTTTAATATCATCTCTTGAAGAGCATTGTGAGAACTACGCCGTTCCTATTATTCCACATTTAGCTCTGTCATCAAAGTTGTACAGCAACCAGTAAACATCAATTGATCTTGTATTTGTGAGGGTACCCAGATCCATTTGGCATGTAGCTAGCTAGCTAAGCAAAAAAAACGTGTTATTTCACTTCCTTCATCAGAGATTAGGCTTTTGGAAAGAGCTTGACATCGTCCTAGTAAAGTTGTCAGTCGAACTAGTGTCACTACTACAGATGGAAAGCAAATAAAACAATATCTGGGTACATAGCCATCTGGTTTATTCCCTGAAAGCTTGTTATCCAGCTATATTGACATGATCTGTTATCAGGCTACCCTCACGTATTTGAAATTACATGATCAATTGATGTTAAGCCTACTGATCATGAAAAGTATGCAGTTAGGCCTAGCCTGCTTGCTGTAGCCTATAACTCTGAAGACAGAGCTAAATGTACGTCGTTGTTTGGTATGGAATAGCCTGACATTTGTAGTTCTGACTATGAGAGCCATCTTTACCACAGTTTGGCTATTGGTTAATCCGTTTCACTTCTGCTTTCCAGCAGGATACTAGAATGTGATCAAAATGACTATTGACTTGAGTTTGTCAGTGATGTTTGCATGGATGTCAGCATGGAGTGTGTTATTATGGACTAAATCTAAATACTGGCTGTACTGTAGTCTGTAACTGGACTGTAGTGTTGATTTACTACTGTACTGTAGTCTGTAGCTGGACTGTAGCGATGATTTACTACTGTAATGTAGTCTGTAGATGGACTGTAATGTTGATTTACTACTGTACTGTAGTCTGTAGCTGGACTGTAGTGTTGATTTACTACTGTACTGTAGTCTGTAGCTGGACTGTAGCGTTGATTTACTACTGTACTGTAGTCTGTAGCTGGACTGTAGTGTTGATTTACTACTGTACTGTAGTCTGTAGCTGGACAGTAGTGTTGATTTACTACTGTACTGTAGTCTGTAGCTGGACTGTAGCGTTGATTTACTACTGTACTGTAGTCTGTAGCTGGACTGTAGCGTTGATTTACTACTGTACTGTAGTCTGTAGCTGGACTGTAGTGTTGATTTACTACTGTACTGTAGTCTGTAGCTGGACTGTAGTGTTGATTTACTACTGTACTGTAGTCTGTAGCTGGACTGTAGCGTTGATTTACTACTGTAGTCTGTAGCTGGACTGTAGCGTTGATTTACTACTGTACTGTAGTCTGTATACACATGGCATCATAAAATGCAAGGGGATAGAAAATGTGGCATGCTATGATAGATTGTTGCTAATGCCTCCTTACAGACTTGTACTAAGCTACTTTAGACATGGAAAAGTCGACGCTGTGACGTGGTATAGGCCTTACTGGCATTGGGAGAATTGGAGAAACTCAGGACATGGGGTTTCACCCCGTCTGTAATTATGTTATTACATTCACATTGGCCAGCATTTAAAAGACCTTAGTAATCAGAGGATCGGCAGCAATCTCTAGGCTAGATCCACATTAAGAAATGTACCCTGAGCTCTGATCTTCCTTCAGCCCCACAAGCCTGTTCTACCCAGAACCCTTCACACGGCCAATTAATTTGCTCTGCGTCCCATTTGGCACCCATATATACTACAAAAGTAGTGCACTATATAGGGAATAGGGTGCCATTTGGCTGTGATGTTCAGCAACACTCAGAAGAACAGAACAGCCTCAGCTTTAGCAGGCTAGCAGCACACAGGGTAACAGAACAGAACTGCCTTAGCAGGCTAGCAGCACACAGGGTAACAGAACAGAACTGCCTTAGCTTTAGCAGGCTAGCAGCACACAGGGCAACAGAACAGAACTGCCTTAGCTTTAGCAGGCTAGCAGAACACAGGGCAACAGAACAGAACTGCCTTAGCTTTAGCAGGCTAGCAGCACTCAGAAGAACATAATAAAACAGCCTACACTCAGAGGAAGAGAACAGAACAACCTCAGCATGAGGCTATACTCAGAGGAACAGAACAGAACACTCAGAGGAACAGGCCACTCAGAGGAACAGAACAGAACACTCAGAGGAACAGAACACCCAGAGGAACAGCACACTCAGAGGAACAGAACACCCAGAGGAACAGAACACCCAGAGGAACAGAACACCCAGAGGAACAGAACACTCAGAGGAACAGAACACCCAGAGGAACAGAACAGAACAATCCGAGGAACAGAACATAACACTCAGAGGAACAGAACAGAACACTCAGAGGAACAGAACACCCAGAGGAACAGAACAGAACACTCAGAGGAACAGAACAACCAGAGGAACAGAACAACCAGAGGAACAGAACACCCAGAGGAACAGAACACCCAGAGGAACAGAACAGAACACTCAGAGGAACAGAACACCCAGAGGAACAGAACACCCAGAGGAACAGAACACCCAGAGGAACAGAACAGAACACTCAGAGGAACAGAACACCCAGAGGAACAGAACACCCAGAGGAACAGAACACTCAGAGGAACAGAACACCCAGAAGAACAGAACACCCAGAGGAACAGAACAGAACACTCAGAGGAACCGAGCACCCAGAGGGACAGAACAGAACACTTAGAGGAACAGAACACCCAGAGGAACAGAACAGAACACTCAGAGGAACAGAACACCCAGAGGAACAGAACACTCAGAGGAACAGAACACTCAGAGGAACAGAACACCCAGAGGAACAGAACACTCAGAGGAACAGAACACCCAGAAGAACAGAACACCCAGAGGAACAGAACAGAACCCTCAGAGGAACCGAGCACCCAGAGGGACAGAACAGAACACTTAGAGGAACAGAACACCCAGAGGAACAGAACAGAACACCCAGAGGAACAGAACACCCAGAGGAACAGAACACTCAGAGGAACAGAACACTCAGAGGAACAGAACACCCAGAGGAACAGAACACCCAGAGGAACAGAACACTCAGAGGAACAGAACACCCAGAGGAACAGAACAGAACACTCAGAAGAACAGAACACAACACTCAGAAGAACCGAGCACCCAGAGGAACAGAACAAAACACTTAAGAGGAACATAACAGAACACTCAGGGGAATAGAACACCCAGAGGAACAGAACATAACACTCAGAGGAACATAACAGAATACTCAGAGGAACAGAACACTCAGAAGAACAGAACAGAGGAACAGAACACTCAGAGGAACATAACAGAACACTCAGATGAACATAACAGAACACTCAGAGGAACAGAACACTCAGAAGAACAGAACAGAGGAACAGAACACTCAGAGGAACATAACAGAACACTCAGAGGAACTGAACACTCAGAAGAACAGAACAGAGGAACAGAACACTCAGAAGAACAGAACAGAGGAACAGAACACTCAGAAGAACAGAACAGAGGAACAGAACAGAGGAACAGAACGAACAGAGGAACAGAACAGAGGAACAGAACACTCAGAGGAACAGGCCGTTCAAAGTCGTCAGGTTCTCATTTCCACCATCATTACTATAATTATTTTCTATATTTACCTACAGTATGGTGAAATGAGGCCAAATGAGATGTGCTGGTTCACCCTTTCTTATGCTGTATGCACCACCATCACCCCCGGGGCAGGTGTTAAAGATGGACTGGCCCTAATTTTCACACCAGCCCATTGCCGGGGTACCATATCTGCAAGGGGGGGGGGGGCGGTTTAAATCCTTGTCTCCTTAATTGCAGCTAGGGCTACTACTCTCTCCCGTTGCCGAGGGACATGTTGGCTGAAGCAGAGGGGGAATTTGGACTGTCGTATTTGTGAGCTCATTTACCCAAAGTACCTTCATTAGGTTGATGTGTACTCTGGAGGCAGAGCCAAAGCCACCCAGTGAGCCCTTCCTGAATACTGACTGACTTGGAGCTGGGAGGGAAGGTGGGGCCCCATTCAGTGGTAACATTACGTAAAGGCTTTTTATTTTCAGGTTGGTCAGCAACTAAGCATACGTGTTCCCCCAAACAAATGAGTGAACTGTTATTTGTGCTTTGGCGAGACTCTGTTGATACCCCTGTTGATACCCCTGTGGGTGGAGGGGTGGTAGGGCTAAGTTAAGGGAATGAACAGGGATAAACGGCTGGATATACATGTATGTGTTCCAGCCTCCAGGTGTGGGTCTGGACTATTCCACACTTCCAATGACAACAGCATATGAGACCAAGACTATATATCAGTAGCCAGACGTATCCCAGCCGTGGACAAAGAGACGTGAGACACATCTCCAACTAGTCATGTGTGAATCAGAGTTTTCTTTCTCTTCAATCATTAGCCTACGTGTCTGGAGACACACAAACTGTTTATGTGTTCAATTCTTATCTTAAAACTATTGTCTAAGTACTGGTGCTAGATTGTACTCCATGTTATCAGTTTGCGATGAAGCTATCTACCAAGCGACAGACACAGTGAGTCAACATACTGAAGAATGTTTTGTTGTAGATACCTGGAAGGGAATCCTGGGTGGATCATTACCACTGTCTCCCTGTATAATCATGCCATTAGTGATGTTAGGTAAGAGAAGGACTAGAAAACTCCCTCTCTGTTTAGGGACGTTAGTAGTTACGTAGTAGCTAGCTGGCAGCCTGGCTAGCTGGCTTTAGCCTCGATTAAAACAACACGCTAGCTAGCCTTTTTTAGCTTCCCACATCTCCATGTGAAATAATTAGATATAGAATTAGATAATGTGCCCTTTTTACTTGCTTTTGTGCAACCTACAATGTTATGCCAGTTAATATGCTGCTTGAATGTATTCACTCCCAACCCAGAATGCCATAGAAAAAGTACATATGACTGGAATCAATAGTTATTATAAATGTTTTAAACAGTCACTGAGATTGTAATTGCTTATCAATGTAAAATAGGCTACTTTGATGCATAACCTATAGATCAAATCACGGATCCAGAAAGACCCTTCCCTGGTCAGGAACGTTGGGTAACAGAAGGACCATGAAGACCCTTCCCTGGTCAGGGACGTTGGGTAACAGAAGGACCACGAAGACCCTTCCCTGGTCAGGGACGTTGGGTAACAGAAGGACCATGAAGACCCTTCCCTGGTCAGGGACGTTGGGTAACAGAAGGACCACGAAGACCCTTCCCTGGTCAGGGACGTTGGGTAACAGAAGGACCACGAAGACCCTTCCCTGGTCAGGGACGTTGGGTAACAGAAGGACTCGAAAGACCCTTCCCTGGTCAGGGACGTTGGGTAACAGAAGGACCACAAAGACCCTTCCCTGGTCAGGGACGTTGGGTAACAGAAGGACCACAAAGACCCTTCCCTGGTCAGGGACGTTGGGTAACAGAAGGACCACAAAGACCCTTCCCTGGTCAGGGACGTTGGGTAACAGAAGGACCACGAAGATCCTTCCCTGGTCAGGGATGTTTGGGTAACAGAAGGACCATAAAGACCCTTCCCTGGTTTGTCATGGTTCCTGTCATGAGAGGTGGTGGAATGCCCCTCTTTCCCCCGCTCACCCGGTACTTACTGCTCGTTAAAAGACAACTTCCAGGATCCGAGGAAGCCCATTGGTTGTCATCAGTAGAGTAAGAGCAGGGGCCTCCCAGCCTCACAACCCACTGACAGATGGAGGACAGATGTTTGCTGGAGGATCAACAGCCTGCTGAGTCACCTCCTTATGACTAGCCAATGTTTTTACCAGGGGTATATGTACGCATGCCCTCACTGGTTGTCACACGTGCTCCAATTACAGATGTGTAGTAGCACAGACCAAACGCAGACCAACAAATAGGAGAATATTTTAATTTCCTCCTCACTTTAGGTCAAAATGATTTCTCAGTCTCAACATTTCTGTTAGGTCATTTTCATGGCCGGTATCATCATGTTTTTGCAGTCACAATATATCAAGACTATATTCAGCTCACAGTAACTGGAATCCTATTCTGGTTTAATACTCTTCTGAGTCATTGATTCTGCTGAAGTGCTTTGCATGAACAAATCTGAATCATTACTATAAACGGTTAACTTTAGCCACTTGAAACCCAAACTTTGCATAGCAGGAAGAGCTTATATTAGTACGAAGTTGTGTGTGTGTGTGTGTGTGTGTGTGTGTGTGTGTGTGTGTGTGTGTGTGTGTGTGTGTGTGTGTGTGTGTGTGTGTGTGTGTGTGTGTGTGTGTGTGTGTGTGTGTGTGTGTGTGTGTGTGTGTGCTCACTCACAGTTGTCAAACCTCAGAAGTCCAGTTACCACAGTATAACGGTTGAGTTTATTCACGGTCAGTATGCATCAACTTTTGCTAATGAGTGTTGACAAAGTGTTGGCTTGGGGCTACCTCACTACTGTATATTGGCTGTTGTGTGTGTGTGTGTCCTGATCGGGTCTTTTTATGTGCCCCGGTGTCGTTCATCTATGGGAGAGAGAGAGGGGGGGGGGAGAGACTACATCCAGGGGAAGTGTTTAGACCAGATGCAGTTACGAAAGATCAATTGTTCAGATGAAATAGTCAAAAAGAAGAAGAGGTGTTAAGTTTGTTGCCATCTCTGGGTAAGTGCCTTGGTGCTTCAAACCTGCAAAAAAATAGAGGTGTGTGTGTGTGTGTGTGTTTGCAACGTGTGTGTGCAAGAGTGTTTTGTGTTTTTAGTGTGTGAGGTAAAGCTGTTGATACTAGGGGAAGCTAACCGCTGACAGTCAGATGTGAGAACTAGCAGACTATTGGTGGTTTAGAGGTGTTAGGATTAGTGAATTTTTTATCTTTACACTCTGAAAGATTAACTGAGCAAAGCGTTTTCACTGTGTGTGTGTGTGTGTGGTTGTTTTTGTTTGTTTGTGTGGTAAGATGAGTCCTTCTCATGTCTGTTGTTGTGGTAGTAACCTCTCCTGTCCTTCTCATATCTGTTGTGGTAGTGACCTCTCTTGTCCTTCTCATATCTGTTTTTTATTTTTATTTTTATTTCACCTTTATTTAACCAGGTAGGCTAGTTGAGAACAAGTTCTCATTTGCAACTGCGACCTGGCCAAGATAAAGCTTAGCAGTGTGAGCAGACAACACAGAGTTACACATGGAGTAAACAATTAACAAGTCAATAACACAGTACAAAAAAGGCGAGTCTATATACATTGTGTGCAAAAGGCATGAGGAGGTAGGCGAATAATTACAACCTTGCAGATTAGCACTGGAGTGATAAATGATCAGATGGTCATGTACCGGTAGAGATACTGGTGTGCAAATGAGCAGAAAAGTAAATAAATAAAAACAGTGTGGGGATGAGGTAGGTGAAAATGGGTGGGTTATTTACCAATAGACTATGTACAGCTGCAGCTGTTGTGGTAGTGACCTCTCCTGTCCTTCTCATATCTGTTGTGGTAGTGACCTCTCCTGTCCTTCTCATATCTGTTGTTGTGGTAGTGACCTCTCCTGTCCTTCTCATGTCTGTTGTGGTAGTGACCTCTCCTGTCCTTCTCATGTCTGTTGTGGTAGTGACCTCTCCTGTCCTTCTCATATCTGTTGTGGTAGTGACCTCTCCTGTCCTTCTCATATCTGTTGTTGTTGTGGTAGTGACCTCTCCTGTCCTTCTCATATCTGTTGTGGTAGTGACCTCTCCAGTCCTTCTCATATCTGTTGTGGTAGTGACCTCTCCTGTCCTTCTCATATCTGTTGTTGTTGTGGTAGTGACCTCTCCTGTCCTTGTCATATCTGTTGTTTTTGTGGTAGTGACCTCTCCAGTCCTTCTCATACTGTAAATATTACATGGAATCCTACTAGAGCAGAGGCGTTGCTTTCAGAACTGTTGTCTCAGCAATTAACCAAACTTACATCCATAAAGGAGGTTAGCTGGATATAGATATCTATATTTGTACTGTATCAGGGGAAAAAAGAGGCAGTTTATACTCATAATAATCAGCATTTCTGTTTCTCCTAAGAGACTGTAACTAGCACGTTCATCATCTGTGTAATGAACAAGAACAGAGCCCAGCGATCCGCTCCCATTGGCCAGCAGCATGCCATGACATTTGAGGTCAGGCAAGCAGCCGGGTGGTGGGGGGGGGGTAATTGTGGTCTGTAATTGTGCAATGAGTGTTGGGGACTGTGACAGAGCACTGAGACAATGGCTAGTGAGGCCAGACGCCCAGTGAGACGCCCAGTGAGAGATAACGATTACCACCGACCTAGTTAAGGTTCACATGGGAACCCTGTGTGAGTCACACATGGCACATGGCACCCTAATCCCTTCATAGTGCACTACTTTCAATCAGAGCCCTATGGACCCTAGTCAAAAGTAGTGCACTATATAGGTGATAGGGTGCCATTTGGGACGCAAGTCGGGAGAATCAGAGCCGGTGTGAAAAGGGAGAAGGCCAGGGAACATTCAGCCTGAGAGGAATGCTTCCTGCATCATGATTCCCACACAGTGACAGAGAAGGGCTCAGATATGGTGTGCTTGAGAGAGCGAGGAAGAGAGTGACAGTGAAAGACAGTGTGTTAGAGAGAGGTCTTAGTCTACATTCTGAAATGAGAGACTATATGCAGAAACAGCAAGGACAGTAGTTTCTGAAAACTGGTTCATGTATTTGTATTCTATTCATAACTCTGTAGAATGAGCTGTTTGTTACTGTAGAACAAGCTGTTTGTTATTGTAGAACGAGCTGTTTGTTACTGTAGAACAAGCTGTTTGTTATTGTAGAACAAGCTGTTTGTTACTGTAGAACAAGCTGTTTGTTATTGTAGAACGAGATGTTTGTTACTGTAGAACGAGCTGTTTGTTATTGTAGAACGAGCTGTTTGTTATTGTAGAACGAGCTGTTTGTTATTGTAGAACGAGCTGTTTGTTACTGTAGAACAGATGTTTGTTACTGTAGAACGAGCTGTTTGTTATTGTAGAACGAGCTGTTTGTTATTGTAGAACGAGCTGTTTGTTATTGTAGAACGAGCTGTTTGTTACTGTAGAACGAGCTGTTTGTTATTGTAGAACGAGCTGTTTGTTACTGTAGAACGAGCTGTTTGTTATTGTAGAACGAGCTGTTTGTTATTGCAGAACGAGCTGTTTGTTACTGTAGAACGAGCTGTTTGTTACTGTAGAACGAGCTGTTTGTTATTGTAGAACGAGCTGTTTGTTATTGCAGAACGAGCTGTTTGTTACTGTAGAACGAGCTGTTTGTTACTGTAGAACGAGCTGTTTGTTACTGTAGAACGAGCTGTTTGTTATTGTAGAACGAGCTGTTTGTTACTGTAGAACGAGCTGTTTGTTATTGTAGAACGAGCTGTTTGTTACTGTAGAACGAGCTGTTTGTTATTGTAGAACGAGCTGTTTGTTACTGTAGAACGAGCTGTTTGTTATTGTAGAACGAGCTGTTTGTTATTGCAGAACGAGCTGTTTGTTACTGTAGAACGAGCTGTTTGTTACTGTAGAACGAGCTGTTTGTTACTGTAGAACGAGCTGTTTGTTACTGTAGAACGAGCTGTTTGTTATTGTAGAACGAGCTGTTTGTTACTGTAGAACGAGCTGTTTGTTATTGTAGAACGAGCTGTTTGTTACTGTAGAACGAGCTGTTTGTTATTGTAGAACGAGCTGTTTGTTATTGCAGAACGAGCTGTTTGTTACTGTAGAACGAGCTGTTTGTTACTGTAGAACGAGCTGTTTGTTATTGTAGAACGAGCTGTTTGTTACTGTAGAACGAGCTGTTTGTTACTGTAGAACGAGCTGTTTGTTACTGTAGAACGAGCTGTTTGTTATTGCAGAACGAGCTGTTTGTTATTGCAGAACGAGCTGTTTGTTACTGTAGAACGAGCTGTTTGTTATTGCAGAACGAGCTGTTTGTTACTGTAGAACGAGCTGTTTGTTATTTTAGAACGAGCTGTTTGTTATTGTAGAACGAGCTGTTTGTTATTGTAGAACGAGCTGTTTGTTATTGTAGAACGAGCTGTTTGTTATTGCAGAACGAGCTGTTTGTTATTGTAGAACGAGCTGTTTGTTATTGCAGAACGAGCTGTTTGTTATTGTAGAACGAGCTGTTTGTTACTGTAGAACGAGCTGTTTGTTATTGTAGAACGAGCTGTTTGTTATTGTAGAACGAGCTGTTTGTTATTGTAGAACGAGCTGTTTGTTATTGTAGAACGAGCTGTTTGTTACTGTAGAACGAGCTGTTTGTTACTGTAGAACGAGCTGTTTGTTACTGTAGAACGAGCTGTTTGTTACTGTAGAACGAGCTGTTTGTTACTGTAGAACGAGCTGTTTGTTACTGTAGAACGAGCTGTTTGTTATTGTAGAACAAGTTGTTTGTTATTGTAGAATGAGCTGTTTGTTACGGTAGTTGTTACTGTAGAATGAGCTGTTTGTTATTGTAGAACTTTTTACTGTAGAACGAGCTGTTTGTTACGGTAGTTGTTACTGTAGAACGAGCTGTTTGTTATTGTAGAACGAGCTGTTTGTTACTGTAGAACAAGCTGTTTGTTACTGTAGAACGAGCTGTTTGTTACGGTAGTTGTTACTGTAGAATGAGCTGTTTGTTATTGTAGAACTTGTTACTGTATAACGAGCTGTTTGTTACGGTATAACGAGCTGTTTGTTACTGTAGAACAGGCTGATTTACGGTAGAATGATCTGTTCGTTAGTGTATAATGAGCTGGTTGTACTGTAGAACAAGCTATTTGTTACTGTAAAACGAGCTGTTTGTTACTGTAGAATGAGCTGTTAGTTACGGCAATGAATGATCCTGTACTGTGTCAGCCCAGGTTCTCTGATAGAGTAGCCCAGCCCTAGTTCTCTGATAGCCCAGCCCATTCCAGCCCAGGTTCTCTGATAGCCCAGTCAAGCCCAGGCTCTCTGATAGTCCAGCCCAGCCCAGGTTCTCTGCTTGCCCAGCTCAGCTCAGCCCAGGTTCTCTGATAGCCCAGCCCAGGTTCTCTTATAGCCCAGCACAGGTTCTCTGCCAACCAAGCAGAGAACCTCTGACAGAGTAACCCAGCTCAGCCCAGATTCTCTGATAGAGTAGCCCAGGCCAGACCAGCCCTAGTTCTTTGATAGCCTTGTCCAGCTCAGCCCAGGTTCTATGATAGCACAGCCCAGCTCAGGTTCTGCTAGCCTAGCCCAGGTTCTCTGCTAGACAAACCCAGGTCAGGTTCTCTGCTAGACAAGCCCAGGTCAGGTTCTCTGCTAGACAAGCGCAGGTTAGATTATCTGCTAGCCCAGCACAGGTTCTCTGCTAGCATAGCCCAGCTTAGATTCTCTGCTAGCCCAGCTCAGGTTCTCTGCTAGCCCAGGTTCTCTGATAACCTGTTCTCTGAGCTAATCTGTTAGACCAGCCCAGGTTCTCTGCTAGCCCAGACAAGGTTCTCTGCTAGCCTAGCCCAGCCCAGCTCAGGTTCTCTGCTAGCCCAGCTCAGGTTCATTGATAGCACAGCCCAGCTCAGGTTCTCTGCTAGCCCAGCCTAGGTTCTCTGATAACCCTGCCCAGGTTCTCTGCTAGCCCAGCCTAGGTTCTCTGATAACCCTGTCCAGGTTCTCTGCTAGCCCAGCCCATCTCAGGTTCTCTGCTAGCCCAGCCCAGCTCAGGTTCATTGATAGCGTAGCTCAGCTCAGGTTCTCTGCTCTCGTAGCAAGTAAAAGCAGTAAAGCACACTGACTATACTGTGTATGTAGAAAAGCGGATTTAAAATTAACAGTAAGTCTGGTGGACTTGTGTTACACGGTGAGCTCAATCCTGCCAGTCCCACTGGGGGTTTATCTCTGCTTGGGATGTGATGATAAGGATATTTGATAGCCATTTTATTGCTATGCTAGCCTATAGTGCAGACGGTATGTATGCGTATTTGTTTTGAACTGAATGTCGGTTTACCACGTGTCTGTCCCCCATAGACACAGTAGCAGCAACCCTTAGGGGTTTCCTATCTCTAGTGCTGTGGTTAGGAACCATTATCCCTTCCTATGACCACACTCCACCACAACAACCAACCGGTTGGGTCACCATGCCCTGCAAAGACTGAGAGAAAATCCTATCAAATTCAAATCAGTCAAAAAGACATCTGGCATCGGAGCTAATAGAATTTTGCATGGTAATTGCAAGTTCTGCAAAGCACAAATGCGACAGTTCACCCTAGGTCTAACTGTGGATAAGAGCCACATAGACTAGAACAGTGGTTCCCAAACTGTGGGTCGGGCTGGGGCCCAGATGGGTCGAGGGGATTATGGTGGTCACAACTCAAAAAAGTTGGGAACCCCTGGACTAGAAGACCGTCATGTTACATGTGTAAGATAACATTAGGCTAATGTAATGTTCAGTACAGTCTATGATATTTTAGATAGCATTAGGCTAATACAATGTTCAGTACAGTCTATGATATTGTAGATAGCATTAGGCTAATACACTGTTTTTGTACAGTCTATGATATTTTACATAGCATTAGGCTAATACAATGTTCAGTACCGTCTATGATATGTTGTTAAAAGCAGTGACGGGCTAAACCTAGGCTATAAACTAAACTGTATGCTGCTTCCTGTAGACTGATCTCTTCTTTAACAGTACTACGTTGTTTACTGTAGACTCCTCTCTTCTTTAACGGTACTACGTTGTTTACTTTAAACTCCTCTCTTCATTAACGGTACTACGTTGTTTACTGTAGACTCCTCTCTTCTTTAACGGTACTACGTTGTTTACTTTAAACTCCTCTCTTCATTTAACGGTACTACGTTGTTTACTGTAAACTCCTCTCTTCTATAACGGTACTACGTTGTTTACAATAGACTCCTCTCTTCTTTAACGGTACTGCGTTGTTTACTGTAAACTCCTCTCTTCTTTAACGGTACTACTTTGTTTACTGTTGACTCCTCTCTTCTTTAACGGTACTACGTTGTTTACAATAGACTCCTCTCTTCTTTAACGGTACTGCGTTGTTTACTATAGACTCATCTCTTCTTTAACGGTACTACTTTGTTTACTATAGACTCATCTCTACTTTAACGGTACTACGTTGTTTACTATAAACTCCTCTCTTCTTTAACGGTACTACGTTGTTTACTATAGACTCATCTCTTCTTTAACGGTACTACGTTTTTACTGTAAACTCCTCTCTTCTTTAACGGTACTACTTTGTTTACAATAGACTTCTCTCTTCTTTAACAGTACTACGTTGTTTACTGTAAACTCCTCTCTTCTTTAACGGTACTACATTGTTTACTGTAAACTCCTCTTTCTTTAACGGTACTACGTTGTTTACTGTAAACTCCTCTTTTTTAACGGTACTATGCTGTTTACTATAGACTCCTCTCTTCTTTAACAGTACTACGTTGTTTACTGTAGACTCCTCTTCTTTAACAGTACTACATTGTTTACTGTAAACTCCTCTTCTTTAACAGTACTACATTGTTTACTGTAGACTCCTCTTCTTTAACGGTACTACATTGTTTACTGTAAACTCCTCTTTTTTAACGGTACTATGCATTGTTTACTGTAAACTCCTCTCTTCTTTAACAGTACTACGTTGTTTACTGTAAACTCCTCTTCTTTAACAGTACTACATTGTTTACTGTAGACTTCTCTTCTTTAACGGTACTATGCTGTTTACTGTAGACTCCTCTCTTCTTTAACAGTACTACGTTGTTTACTGTAGACTCCTCTTTTTTAACGGTACTATGCTTTTTACTATAGACTTCTCTTTGTAACGGTACTATGCGTTGTTTACTGTAGACTCCTCTCTTCTTTAACGGTTCTACGTTGTTTACTGTAAACTCCTCTCTTCTTTAACGGTACTACATTGTTTACTGTAAACTCCTCTTCTTTAACAGTACTACGTTGTTTACTGTAAACTCCTCTCGTCTTTAACGGTACTACGTTGTTTACTGTAGACTCCTCTTCTTTAATGGTACTACGTTGTTTACTGTAAACTCCTCTCTTTTTTAACAGTACTACGTTGTTTACTGTAGACTCCTCATTTTTAACGGTACTATGCTGTTTACTGTAGACTCCTCTCTTCTTTAACGGTACTACTTTGTTTACTGTAAACTCCTCTCTTCTTTAACGGTACTACGTTGTTTACTGTAGACTCCTCTTTTTTAACGGTACTACGTTGTTTGCTGTAAACTCCTCTCTTCTTTAACGGTACTACGTTGTTTACTGTAAACTCCTCTCTTCTTTAACGGTACTACGTTGTTTACTGTAAACTCCTCTTCTTTAACGGTACTACGTTGTTTACTGTAAACTCCTCTTTTTTAACAGAGTGGGCTGCATCTGTGGCGCTGTGTTATCCTCAAAGCGGGTGAAGAAGGTGTTTAGGTTGTCTGGAGGCCCTGCCACATACATCTTGTGTCTGAGCCGTTGAATTGCGACTCCACTCTGTCTCTGTACTGACGTTTTGACTGTTTGATTGCCTTACATAGGGAATAACTACACTGTTTGTATTCAACCATATTCCCAGTCTCCTTGCCATGGTTAAATGCGGTGGTTTGCACCTTTCAGTTATGCGCGAATGCTGCCATTTATCCACGGTTTTTGGTTTGGGTAGGTTTTAATAGTCACAGTGGGAACAACATCCCCTAAACACTTTCTGATGAACTCAGTCACCATGTCCGTGTATACGTCAATGTTATTCTCAGAGGCAACCCGGAACATATCCCAGTCCGGTATGTTCCTGACAGTAGACTGACCTCTCTTCTCTCTGTAGAACCTGATGGCCAAGGCATTATACGACAACGTCCCCGAGTCCCCGGAGGAGTTGGCCTTCCGGAAAGGGGACATCTTAACAATCATTGAGCAAAACACGGGTGGCCTGGAGGGGTGGTGGCTCTGCTCGCTACACGGACGCCAGGGCATCGCCCCGGGCAACCGCCTCAAGCTGCTGATTGGTCCAATGTTCGACGCCCAGTCCCCTATCGCCCAATCATCACCTATAGGCTCGGCCTACCAGCAGAAGGCCGTGTCATCGTCCCAGGGGCTGTACCAGGTGCCCCCGTCCCTCCAGAGCCCGGGGCAGCAAGGGATCTACCAGGTACCCCTGGGACAAGATGTGTACCAGGTCCCCCTCAGAGGAATGCCCTGGCTGCAGACAACACCCCCAGCAAGGTAAGAGAACTGGAGAGTGAGGGGGGGGTTGCAGACAGACAGAGGGCTGGATAGAGAGAGGGGGGGCAGACAGACAGAGGGCTGGATAGGATAGAGAGAGAGGGGGGGCAGACAGGCAGAGGGCTGGATAGGATAGAGAGAGGGGGGGCAGACAGACAGAGGGCTGGATAGGATAGAGAGAGGGGGCAGACAGACAGAGAGAAAGAGAGAAAAAGACTAACTGCTCAGCTAAAGCCGGTCTCCTGGCAACAGAAGACTGAGGGCTCTGAGATGTTCAAAGGGCATTAAATGGAGCTTTAAACCACAGCCTGGTCCCAGACCAGTTTAAACCATGGCCTGTTCTGTTGTCCTGCTCTGTGAGGTTACTGCCACGTCACTGGTCCCAGACCAGTTTAAACCATGGCCTGTTCTGTTGTCCTTCCCTGTGAGGTTACTACCACATCACTGGTCCCAGACCAGTTTAAACCATGGCCTGTTCTGTTGTCCTGCCCTGTGTGGGTACTACCATGTCACTGGTCCCAGACCAGTTTAAACCATGGCCTGTTCTGTTGTCCTTCCCTGTGAGGTTACTACCACATCACTGGTCCCAGACCAGTTTAAACCATGGCCTGTTCTGTTGTCCTGCTCTGTGAGGTTACTGCCACGTCACTGGTCCCAGACCAGTTTAAACCATGGCCTGTTCTGTTGTCCTTCCCTGTGAGGTTACTACCACATCACTGGTCCCAGACCAGTTTAAACCATGGCCTGTTCTGTTGTCCTTCCCTTAGAGGTTACTACCACATCACTGGTCCCAGACCAGTTAAACCATGGCCTGTTCTGTTGTCCTTCCCTGTGAGGTTACTACCACATCACTGGTCCCAGACCAGTTTAAACCATGGCCTGTTCTGTTGTCCTGCCCTGTGAGGTTACTGCCACATCACTGGTCCCAGACCAGTTTAAACCATGGCCTGTTCTGTTGTCCTTCCCTGTGAGGTTACTACCACATCACTGGTCCCAGACCAGTTTAAACCATGGCCTGTTCTGTTGTCCTGCCCTGTGAGGTTACTGCCACGTCACTGGTCCCAGACCAGTTTAAACCATGGCCTGTTCTGTTGTCCTGACCTGTGAGGTTACTGCCACGCCACTGGTCCCAGACCAGTCTAATGAGAGTCATTACACAGACACAGTCACAGGGTGGAAGGATTGCAGGGCAGCAATGTGAAATGAAATGTGGACAGGGTGTGCCGAGATGTTAGTTCACCACAGAACAGGGCAGTGTTTTTATTCACATAGACAGAGAGAGACTCCCATTTGGCGTATTTGTGTGTTGGCGAGCTGTATGTAGGGCCTGGGAAGCCACAAAAGGGCACTGAACAGGGCACAACTCATGGAAAAGCCAACCGTGCAGAGTTGTGTTTTTATGCTGTTGGTGTTTGTAGGAGTCCAGCAGCGGCTGCCTGTATTTAGGTCTGTCTGTACTCAAATACTGTACACCAGCTCACAGACAACAACAGAGCCCAGTGAAAATGGATTCACCAGTCATCTACATGTCTATTCATGTTCCAGGCAGTACAGTACAACTGTGTATTTCTATACTGTAATAAGCTAGTTATACACTTCAGCAGGGTTCCCCATCAGCAGGGTTCCTCAACAGCAGGGTTCCCTAACAGCAGGGTTCCCCAACAGCAGGGTTCCCCATCAGCAGGGTTCCCCAACAGCAGGGTTCCCCAACAGCAGGGTTCCCCATCCCCCCAACAGCAGGGTTCTCTAACAGCAGGGTTCCCCATCAGCAGGGTTCCCCAGCAGGGTTCCCTAACAGCAGGGTTCCCCAACAGCAGGGTTCCCCATCAGCAGGGTTCCCCAACAGCAGGGTTCCCCAACAGCAGGGTTCCCCATCAGCAGGGTTCCCCAACAGCAGGGTTCTCTAACAGCAGGGTTCCCCATCAGCAGGGTTCCCCAACAGCAGGGTTCCCCAACAGCAGGGTTCCCCATCAGCAGGGTTCCCCAACAGCAGGGTTCTCTAACAGCAGGGTTCCCCAACAGCAGGGTTCCCCAACAGCAGGGTTCCCCAACAGCAGGGTTCCCCAACAGGGGTTTCCCAACTGGTGATTTGATTTACCCCCAATTTTCTGTTGGACATAAGGCTGTAAAAACACCAGCAAATCAGCTCCAATTTATTTTAATTTGGGAAATTTGTTTAAAAAATGTCCCACGCTTAACAGAGAGATACACTACATGACCAAAAGTATGTGGACAGCAGCTTGTCAAACATCTCATTCCAAAATAATAATTATAATCTGTTCTTAAGCTGAACTGGATAGGTACTCTACTCCATCTCCTTAGGAGAGTGAAAATAATTATAACCTGTTCTTAACCTGAACTGGATAGGTACTCTACTCCATCTCCTTAGGAGAGGGAATATAATTATAATCTGTTCTTAAGCTGAACTGGATAGGTACTCTACTCCATCTCCTTAGGAGAGTGAAAATAATTATAACCTGTTCTTAACCTGAACTGGATAGGTACTCTACTCCATCTCCTTAGGAGAGGGAATATAATTATAACCTGTTCTTAAGCTGAACTGGATAGGTACTCTACTCCATCTCCTTAGGAGAGTGCAAATAATTATAACCTGTTCTTAACCTGAACTGGATAGGTACTCTACTCCATCTCCTTAGGAGAGGGAATATAATTATAATCTGTTCTTAAGCTGAACTGGATAACTCTGAACTGTTCTTAACCTGAACTGGATAGGTACTCTACTCCATCTCCTTAGGAGAGGGAATATAATTATAACCTGTTCTTAAGCTGAACTGGATAGGTACTCTACTCCATCTCCTTAGGAGAGTGAAAATAATTATAACCTGTTCTTAACCTGAACTGGATAGGTACTCTACTCCATCTCCTTAGGAGAGGGAATATAATTATAATCTGTTCTTAAGCTGAACTGGATAGGTACTCTACTCCATCTCCTTAGGAGAGTGAAAATAATTATAACCTGTTCTTAACCTGAACTGGATAGGTACTCTACTCCATCTCCTTAGGAGAGGGAATATAATTATAACCTGTTCTAAAGCTGAACTGGATAGGTACTCTAATCTCCTTAGGAGAGTGAAAATAATTATAACCTGTTCTTAACCTGAACTGGATAGGTACTCTACTCCATCTCCTTAGGAGAGGGAATATAATTATAACCTGTTCTTAACCTGAAATAGTATTCTGGAGAGGGAATCTAATTATAACCTGTTCTTAAGCTGAACTGGATTTTCTCCATCTCCTTAGGAGAGGGAATATAATTATAACCTGGCGAAATGTATTCTGTCTGTGGGTATTTTCATCATGGCTTGAGTTGGCAGAGACGTTACCCAACTAAGGTGTGTTTGTGGGGTAAATAGGGAGCTGGTGCTTAGGAAACTGTCTCCCAAATGGCACCCTATTCCCTTCATAGCACACTACTTATGACCAGGGCCCACAGAGAAAACAGCAAGGCATGTCAATCATTCCCACCTGTACTGTGCACCCACAGTCTCTGTCTGAAAGGGCACCCTATTCACTATATAGTGCCCTACTTTTGACCTGGGCCCATAGAGCTCTGGTTAAAAGTAGTGCACTATAAGGTATAGGGTGCCAGACACATCCCTAATCACACTCACAGACCTACCATCACGATAACACTCACCCTCTTCACTGATAGGACGATTTACGAAGGGGAAGGAATGATGTCTTTGGTAATAAGGTCATTTAAACGTGACTTTATGAATGTGTCTATACTAGTGTATAATTGCCTTGTTTTAGATTAAATTAAGTCTGCGTCAATGTCTAAATGTCCCATCTGTGATTGGCAAAGTGGTGCAGTCAGATTTCAGCTGTGTTGCTGGCCATTAAGGAGAGCAGAAATGCTGGCTCTGTGTACTCTGTGGTGTCCAGACAGACAGACAGGGCTGTGTTGTTTTCCTCCCAGCTCCGAGTTATTCAGAGAGCTAGTCTAGGCCCAAATGGACAACAACCTCTCCCTCAACGTGAGCAAGACAAAGGAGATGATCGTGGACTGTAGGAAATAAAGGGCCGAACAGGCCCCCATTAACATCGACAGGGCTGTAGTGGAGCGGGTTGAGAGTTTCAAATGCCTTGGTGTCCACATCACCAGCAAACTATCATGGTCCAAACACACCAAGACAGTTGTGAAGAGGGCACAACAACACCTTTTCCCCCTTCGGGAGACTGAAAAGATTTGGCATGGGTCCCCAGATCCTCAAAATGTTCTACAGCTGCACCGTCGAGAGCATCCTGACCGGTTGCATCTCCGCCTGGTATGACAACCGCTCGGCATCTGACCGTAAGGCGCCACAGAGGGTAGTGCGCACGGCCCAGTACATCACTGGGGCCAAGCTTCCAGCCATCCAGGACCTCTATACCAGGCGGTATCAGAGGAAAGCCCAAGCGGTACCAGAGCGCCAAGTCTAGGACCAAAAGGCTCCTTAACAGCTTCTACCCCCAAGTCATAAGACTGATGAGCAAATAATCAAATGGCCACCTGGACAATTTACACGCCCCCCCCTCATTTGTTTTTACCCTGCTGCGACTTGCTGTTAATTATCTATGCATAGTCACCTTACCCCCACCTACATGTACAAATTACCTCGATTAACCTCTACCCCCGCACATTGACTAGGTATCGGTGCCGCCTGTATATATTGTGTTACTTTTTAGAATCTTTTACTTTAGTTTATTTGGTAAATATTTTCTTAACCCTTTCTTGAACTGCATTGTTGGTTAAGGGCTTGTAAGTAAGCATTTCACTGTAAGGTCTACACTGTTGGTTAAGGGCTTGTAAGTAAGCATTTCACTGTAAGGTCTACACTGTTGGTTAAGGGCTTGTAAGTAAGCATTTCACTGTAAGGTCTACACTGTTGGTTAAGGGCTTGTAAGTAAGCATTTCACTGTAAGGTCTACACCTGTTGGTTAAGGGCTTGTAAGTAAGCATTTCACTGTAAGGTCTACACCTGTTGGTTAAGGGCTTGTAAGTAAGCATTTCACTGTAAGGTCTACACCTGTTGGTTAAGGGCTTGTAAGTAAAGCATTTCACTGTAAGGTCTACACTGTTGGTTAAGGGCTTGTAAGTAAGCATTTCACTGTAAGGTCTACACTGTTGGTTAAGGGCTTGTAAGTAAGCATTTCACTGTAAGGTCTACACCTGTTGGTTAAGGGCTTGTAAGTAAGCATTTCACTGTAAGGTCTACACCTGTTGGTTAAGGGCTTGTAAGTAAGCATTTCACTGTAAGGTCTACACTGTTGGTTAAGGGCTTGTAAGTAAAGCATTTCACTGTAAGGTCTACACCTGTTGTATTCGGGGGAATGTAACAAATAAAGTTTGATTTGATATTCCATATATTTATATATAATGCAATACTTTTGACTGGGGCAATAGGGTGCCATTTGTGAAGCAGTCCTGGTCTAGGTTGATGAAGGAAGAGGAATTCTCAGTCCTGTTGTTGATTGGCTGAGAGCTGTGGACGGGTTATATGCTGTTTAGGTGTTCTGTTTGACTGAGCTGATTAGAAGAGGGATTTCCTGTTTGCCAAGTACACACACACACACACACACACACACACACACACACACACACACACACACACACACACACACACACACACACACACACACACACACACACACACACACACACACACACACTTCCTCCTCTGAGGAATCAAATGGTAATGGGCACTGAGGCAACATCCTGCACTGGTGATCCCCTCTCATATTCCACCAAAGCCACCATGTGTCGACATGTCATCCCCCACAGTGATGTGTGTGTGTGTGTGTGTGTGTGTGTGTGTGTGTGTGTGTGTGTGTGTGTGTGTGTGTGTGTGTGTGTGTGTGTGTGTGTGTGTGTGTGTGTGTGTCAACCCCGCTGTGCAAATCCAGATTGGCGACTGGTTATTTTCTGTTCATGTGGTATATAAAGGCACACTGAGGTTTGGCACTGGCTCTAGCTAGCTTTCCCAGGCTGCTCAGTTTGATGCTGTGGCCCTCCCTGTCTGTCCTTGACTGACCCTCCTGGGAGGGTGAGCTTAAGCATCCCACAGCTGCCCCGTTCAAGGCCCCAGTGTTGGCCTGAAGCTGGAAGCCATCCCTGGGGCTCTCGGCCACACAAAGAGCCCCTCACATGGAAACCAGGAGCTGCCTTTGTAGCACTTTGTCACCGTGGTGTCAGAGGGACGTTTATCATCAGCCACTGGCACTGCTTCTTATTGTTTATTTTTTTTACAGCTCTGATTCTGAAAGGTGTGTCTGTTTCTCTCTCTCTGTTTCCCTCTCTCAGTCTCTCTCTGTCTCCCTCTCTGTTTCCCTCTCTCTCTGTCTCTCTGTGTCTCTCTCTGTCTCTCTCTCTGTTTCCCTCACTCGGTCTCTGCCTCTGTCTCTCTCTCTCTGTGTCACGGTTTTCATAAGGTGAAGGAGAGTCGGACCAAACTGCAGCGTGTATATTGTGATCCATGTTTAATAAAACAAACGTAACACGAATCCAAAACACAAACTCTACAAAACAATAAACGTAATGAAAACCGAAACAGCCTAAACTGGTGCAAACTAACACATAATAAGGACGTCAAGACACTCAGGACAATCACCCACGACAAACTCAAAGAATATGGCTGCCTAAATATGGTTCCCAATCAGAGACAACGATAAGCACCTGCCTCTGATTGAGAACCACTCCAGACAGCCATAGACTTTGCTAGATAACCCCACTAGCTACAATCCCAAATACATACACATCAAAACCCCAAGACAAAACACACCACAATACAAAAACTCCATGCCACACCCTGGCCTGACCCAATACATGAAGAAAAACACAAAATACTTAGACCAGGGCGTGACACTCTGTCTCTGTCTCTCTGTCTCTGTCTCTGTCTCTGTCTCTCTCTCTCTGTTTCCCTCTCTCTCTCTCTCTCTCTCTCTCTGTGTCTCTGTCTCTCTCTCTCTCTCTATCTCTCTCTCTCTCTCTCCCTCTCTCTCTCTGACGTCTTGGTTGTTTCTCTGTAATTCCCCCTGCGTGAGTCAGGCAGTGAGGTCACAGCGCTCAAAGACGGAGTCAGGTTAAAGTTCAAAGGCCCCGCCATGCCTCTTATCTACTCCTACCAGGCTGGAACGCCCCCTCTGCTTCACATCCTGCCTTACAAGGCTCCTTCTATGGGCCCTTCCTGTCACTATGTTAAATACCCATATAGAGATTCTATTATTCACTGATGTGGACTATGGACATACCAGCAGGACAGACAGGAACACAGAGGGCCTGAGTTAATAAACTCCCACAAGTCACAGAGGATTGAGGAAGTGCACTGCTTGGGTAACTGAGCCGCCTGTCAGCTTGATAAGAGGATTTTGACCAGGTTAAGCACTAATGTACTGTGTGGACTTGTTTGTGAGGCTTCGCAGACTTATTTTCTCCCTCTAATCATGTGTGGAAGGGCCCCAGCAGCAGATAAATGAATGATTCCTTCCTGTGGCGCTCCACTCCTTTAGACACTTTAGTCTGCTCTCTGTTGTCGCCGTGGTGACGAATCACTGGCCTGCGTGATTTGACCCAGGGCAAGGTCATAAATGAAAAGGCATTGGCCCCGTCCTGCCACCGCATATATGTATATATATATATATATATATATGAGAGAGAGAGAGAGAGAGAGAGAGAGAGAGAGAGAGAGAGAGAGAGAGAGAGAGAGAGAGAGAGAGAGAGCATTTCCGTAAAAGTTCTGCAATGCAAAGGAGTAAGAACTAGGAGTGAAAGTAAAGAAGGAAGGAGGACAGGAAATGCTTGGCTGAAAGGTAACTTACATTTTCCCATGTTTAATATCTATGCTGGCAGGGGTCAGGGGTCAGCCCTGACGTTTCTCATCCCCTCTTCCCACCTTTTTTACTTTCTCAGAAGTCAATAATCTAAATAATGAATAATGAATGAATAATGGTCAAGAGGGACATCTTAATAATGAATTAATTTCTGGAAAGTAAACAGGAAATGACCGTACCATCATTAAAACCACCCCCTATTAGCATAATCACATTAAAGTTGGGTCCTGTCTTGAGAAGCCCTTTGATCATAGGGAATAAAATATGATCCTTATTAGCGATGTAATCTGTGTGTGTGTGTGTGTGTGTGTGTGTGTGTGTGTGTGTGTGTGTGTGTGTGTGTGTGTGTGTGTGTGTGTGTGTGTGTGTGTGTGTGTGTGTGTGTGTGTGTGTGTGTGTGTGTGTGTGTGCTCCCTTTTGCCCCTCTTTATGCCCAATCTCTGTTTGGATTTTTTTTTGGCCACATGGTCACACCGTCGTCATGGAGACGGCTGACTGCGGCCTCTTGGGTTTGTCCACGTAATTGCCTGCATTAATTAGTTTGTCACTTTAATAGGCCACTGTTGCTCCGAGCTGTGGAAGGGAACATTAGGCGAAAAGCTGGAAAAGTAACCTATAATAACACTTCAAAGCTATCCGACTGTGATTCAGCAAACGCAGGTGCCCCCCTTGAAACCAAGAGGCAAGGCTATTAAAGGAACTCTGCCACAGCCCTTCCCTTTGGAGTGACAGGAGGAAAAACCACTCTCCTCTACGTTCTGAAGCACCTATTGGGTGGCAGCAGATTGAATTTCACTGGTACCCACATGCATCCTGGAGTCTGCCTGCATGACTCCTGCCCTCCCTCAGTGACAAAGCTGACAGAGGCGAACAGTAGATGGGGGATAGAAGCTGGGGGGTGAGTGGGGATGGTGGAATGGTAGGTAATATAAGAGAAGGCGTCGGCATGCTTCACTCCTGCTGTGTAAAGGTGTCGGCATGCTTCACTCCTGCTGTGTAAAGGTGTCGGCATGCTTCACTCCTGCTGTGTAAAGGTGTAGGCATGCTTCACTCCTGCTGTGTAAAGGTGTCGGCATGCTTCACTCCTGCTGTGTAAAGGTGTCGGCATGCTTCAATCCTGCTGTGTAAAGGTGTCGGCATGCTTCAATCCTGCTGTGTAAAGGTGTAGGCATGCTTCACTCCTGCTGTGTAAAGGTGTAGGCATGCTTCACTCCTGCTGTGTAAAGGTGTCGGCATGCTTGTAAAGGTGTAGGCATCCTGCTGTGTAAAGGTGTAGGCATGCTTCACTCCTGCTGTGTAAAGGTGTCGGCATGCTTCAATCCTGCTGTGTAAAGGTGTAGGCATGCTTCAATCCTGCTGTGTAAAGGTGTCAAGCAGACCTCAGCTAACCGAACGAGTGTGCTCACATCCTCTTTTAAAAGACTTGGACGAAGGCGTGTAGACTTTGGGCTTCCGAACTTTAGCTGGCCTCGAGCAAAGACATGTTGTGGGCCCAAACAGATGAAAAAACCCTCACAAAAGTCAAATCAAATCAAAAATCAAATCAAATCAAATTTATTTATATAGCCCTTCGTACATCAGCTGATATCTCAAAGTGCTGTACAGAAACCCAGCCTAAAACCCCAAACAGCAAGCAATGCAGGTGTAGATGCACGGTGGTTAGGAAAAACTCCCTAGAAAGGCCAAAACCTAGGAAGAAACCTAAAGAGGAACCAGGCTATGTGGGGTGGCCAGTCCTCTTCTGGCTGTGCCGGGTAGAGATTATAACAGAACATGGCCAAGATGTTCAAATGTTCATAAATGACCAGCATGGTCGAATAGTAATAAGGCAGAACAGTTGAAACTGGAGCAGCAGCACGGCCAGGTGGACTGGGGACAGCAAGGAGTCATCATGTCAAGTAGTCCTGGGGCATGGTCCTAGGGCTCAGGTCTGGAGCAGCAGCACGGCCAGGTGGACTGGGGATAGCAAGGAGTCATCATGTCAGGTAGTCCTGGGGCATGGTCCTAGGGCTCAGGTCCTCCGAGAGAGAGAAGGAGAGAATTAGAGAACGCACACTTAGATTCACACAGGACACCGAATTGGACAGGAGAAGTACTCCAGATATAACAAACTGACCCCAGCCCCCCGACACATAAACTACTGCAGCATAAATACTGGAGGCTGAGACAGGAGGGGTCAGGAGACACTGTGGCCCCACCCGAGGACACCCCCGGACAGGGCCAAACAGGAAGGATATAACCCCACCCACTTTGCCAAAGCACAGCCCCCACACCACTGGAGGGATATCTTCAACCACCAACCTACCATCCTGAGACAAAGCTGAGTATAGCTTTGAAAGATCTCCGCCATGGCACAACCCAAGGGGGGCGCCAACCCAGACAGGATGACCACATCAGTGAATCAACCCACTCAGGTGACGCACCCCCTCCAGGGACGGCATGAGAGAGCCCCAGCAAGCCAGTGACTCAGCCCCTGTAATAGGGTTAGAGGCAGAGAATCCCAGTGGAAAGAGGGGAACCGGCCAGGCAGAGACAGCAAGGGTGGTTCGTTGCTCCAGAGCCTTTCCGTTCACCCTCCCACTCCTGGGCCAGACTACACTCAATCATATGACCCACTGAAGAGATGAGTCTTCAGTAAAGACTTAAAGGTTGAGACCGAGTTTGCGTCTCTGACATGGGTAGGCAGACCGTTCCATAAAAATGGAGCTCTATAGGAGAAAGCCCTGCCTCCAGCTGTTTGCTTAGAAATTCTAGGGACAATTAGGAGGCCTGCTTCTTGTGACCGTAGCGTACGTGTAGGTATGTACGGCAGGACCAAATCAGAGAGATAGGTAGGAGCAAGCCCATGCAATGCTTTGTAGGTTAGCAGTAAAACCTTGAAATCAGCCCTTGCTTTGACAGGAAGCCAGTGTAGGGAGGCTAGCACTGGAGTAATATGATCAAATTTTTTGGTTCTAGTCAGGATTCTAGCAGCCGTAATTAGCACTAACTGAAGTTTATTTAGTGCTTTATCCGGGTAGCCGGAAAGTCCAAAATGAACAAAACATGTCATCATAATATATGCACAAACTCTTCTGAAACTGTTTTGGTTGGGAAGCAGGCGGACGCCTTAAAGCAATGGAAGGATAGGACAGGGAGGGAGAGACGAATAGATGAATGGAAACGATAGAATAGATAGAATCATCCCATTCGGTTGGAACAAAGGGGTCAATTGTTGGAAGCGTCATTATCACCATTCGTGTGACCCGGCCACCACTGACAGGTCTGATGGGGCCGTTGACACGTGTCATCAGGTAGCCTCATCGTGGGTCATTTACACACACTCACACCTACAAACAAACACACACACACACGCACACCTACCTGCCTCCACATAAAGTTACACGAACACAAAGTTACCTCCTCCTTGAAGAACAAGTCTGGTCAATATTTACCCAACCACCATTAGGAGCTCCAAGAACCCTGGCCGGGCCTGTCGCAACAGCAAAGCTTGCTGGGTAAACAGAGGGTGTATATGGGAAATACATGAGCAGTATGCATCTGGCATCGCCTGAGAGGACCCAGTGACAGAAAGAAGGGAGCACAAAGTGGCTGTTTACGTCCCAAATGGCACCTTATTCCCTTTATAGTGCACTATTTTTTAACAAAGAGCCCATCGTGATCTGGTAAAAGTAGTGCACTGTATAGGGTATAGGGTGCCGGTTAGGACACAGACTCTGACATGTACCTGTTGAGTGTCCAGACTGGTCCCTGTGGCTTTCTGCCTTCAACAGGTACTGTATTAGCCATCTCTATGGACTGAGTTTGAGAGAGGGGAACTGCAAACAGAGATCTCCTTGTGTTCTATGTCCATTCGCTGCAACTTTCCTACACAAAGTCACACCATAGGAAGTAGTAGGGACTACAGAGAAAGCAACATGGACCTTCTAGTCCAGGACTTTGACGTTTTCCAAAGGGTAACTGGCTGCTGTATCTGGTAGTACGTGTTCCCAATCAAAGGCACGTGTGTGTGAGAGAAATAGAATGAAGCAGAATTGTTTGTTCCCATGTTTCAATAACGGACATCCTGTATAACCTGTACCTCAGCACAATGACTCTGTACCGGTACCCCTTGTATAAAGTCTCCACATCGACTCTGTACCGGTACCCCTTGAATAAAGTCTCCACATCGACTCTGTACCGATACCCCTTGTAGAAAACCTCCACATCGACTCTGTACCGGTACCCCTTGTATAAAGTCTCCACATCGACTCTGTACCGGTACCCCCTGTATAAAGTCTCCACATCGACTCTGTACAGGGACCCCTTGAATAAAGTCTCCACATCGACTCTGTACCGGTACCCCTTGTATAAAGTCTCCACATCGACTCTGTACCGGTACCCCTGTATAAAGTCTCCACATCGACTCTGTACCGGTACCCCTTGTATAAAGTCTCCACATCGACTCTGTACAGGGACCCCTTGAATAAAGTCTCCACATCGACTCTGTACCGGTACCCCTTGTATAAAGTCTCCACATCGACTCTGTACCGGTACCCCTTGTATAAAGTCTCCACATCGACTCTGTACAGGGACCCCTTGAATAAAGTCTCCACATCGACTCTGTACCGGTACCCCTTGTATAAAGTCTCCACATCGACTCTGTACCGGTACCCCTTGTATAAAGTCTCCACATCGACTCTGTACTCTGGTACCCCTTGTATAAAGTCTCCACATAGACTCTGTACAGGGACCCCTTGAATAAAGTCTCCACATCGACTCTGTACCGGTACCCCTTGTATAAAGTCTCCACATCGACTCTGTACCGGTACCCCTTGAATAAAGTCTCCACATCGACTCTGTACCGGTACCCCTTGTATAAAGTCTCCACATCGACTCTGTACCGGTACCCCTTGTATAAAGTCTCCACATCGACTCTGTACAGGGATCCCTTGAATAAAGTCTCCACATCGACTCTGTACCGGTACCCCTTGTATAAAGTCTCCACATCGACTCTGTACCTGGTCTTCGACTCGGTCTTCAAACAGGGTCTTCACTCAGGGTCTTCACTCAGGGTCTTCAGTCAGGGTCTACACCCAGGGTCTTCACTCAGGGTCTTCAGTCAGGGTCTACACTCAGGGTCTTCACCCAGGGTCTTCACTCAGGGTCTTCACCCAGGGTCTTCACTCAGGGTCTTCACTCAGGGTCTACACCCAGGGTCTTCACTCAGGGTCTTCACTCAGGGTCTTCACCCAGGGTCTACACTCAGGGTCTTCAGTCAGGGTCTACACACAGGGTCTACACTCAGGGTCTTCACTCAGGGTCTACACTCAGGGTCTTCACTCAGGGTCTTCACTCAGGGTCTACACCCAGGGTCTTCACTCAGGGTCTTCAGTCAGGGTCTACACCCAGGGTCTTCAGTCAGGGTCTACACCCAGGGTCTTCACTCAGGGTCTTCACTCAGGGTCTTCAGTCAGGGTCTACACCCAGGGTCTACACCCAGGGTCTTCACTCAGGGTCTTCACTCAGGGTCTTCACTCAGGGTCTTCACTCAGGGTCTTCACTCAGGGTCTTCACTCAGGGTATTCACTCAGGGTCTACACCCAGGGTCTTCACTCAGGGTCTACACCCAGGGTCTTCACTCAGGGTCTACACCCAGGGTCTACACCCAGGGTCTTCACTCAGGGTCTACACCCAGGGTCTACACCCAGGGTCTACACCCAGGGTCTTCACTCAGGGTCTTCACTCAGGGTCTACACCCAGGGTCTGGGTTGAATGGAATTCCTCTCTACTCTCATCCCTTTCAACCTCCTCTATTCCTCTCCATCTGTCTTTATATGTCTCTCTCTCTCTCCCTCTCCATCTGTCTTTATGTCTCTCTCTCTATACCTCCTCTATCTGTCTTTATATGTCTCTCTCTCTCTATACCTCTCCATCTGTCTTTGTCTCTCTCTCTATACCTCCTCTATCTGTCTTTATATTTCTCTCTCTCTCTATACCTCTCCATCTGTCTTTATGTCTCTCTCTCTATACCTCCTCTATCTGTCTTTATATGTCTCTCTCTCTATACCTCTCCATCTGTCTTTATATGTCTCTCTCTCTATACCTCTCCATCTGTCTTTATGTCTCTCTCTCTCTATACCTCTCCATCTGTCTTTATGTCTCTCTCTCTATACCTCTCCATCTGTCTTTATATGTCTCTCTCTATACCTCTCCATCTGTCTTTATGTCTCTCTCTCTATACCTCTCCATCTGTCTTTATATGTCTCTCTCTCTCTATACCTCTCCATCTGTCTTTATGTCTCTCTCTCTCTATACCTCTCCATCTGTCTTTATGTCTCTCTCTCTATACCTCCTCTATCTGTCTTTATGTCTCTCTCTCTCTATACCTCTCCATCTGTCTTTATGTCTCTCTCTCTATACCTCTCCATCTGTCTTTATATGTCTCTCTCTCTATACCTCTCCATCTGTCTTTATGTCTCTCTCTCTATACCTCTCCATCTGTCTTTATATGTCTCTCTCTCTATACCTCTCCATCTGTCTTTATGTCTCTCTCTCTCTATACCTCTCCATCTGTCTTTATGTCTCTCTCTCTATACCTCCTCTATCTGTCTTTATATGTCTCTCTCTCTATACCTCTCCATCTGTCTTTATGTCTCTCTCTCTCTATACCTCTCCATCTGTCTTTATGTCTCTCTCTCTATACCTCCTCTATCTGTCTTTATATGTCTCTCTCTCCCCCTCTCCATCTGTCTTTATGTCTCTCTCTCTATACCTCTCCATCTGTCTTTATATGTCTCTCTCTCTATACCTCTCCATCTGTCTTTATGTCTATCTCTCTATACCTCTCCATCTGTCTTTATATGTCTCTCTCTCTATACCTCTCCATCTGTCTTTATGTCTCTCTCTCTCTCTATACCTCTCCATCTGTCTTTATGTCTCTCTCTCTATACCTCTCCATCTGTCTTTATATGTCTCTCTCTCTATACCTCTCCATCTGTCTTTATGTCTCTCTCTCTATACCTCTCCATCTGTCTTTATATGTCTCTCTCTCTATACCTCTCCATCTGTCTTTATGTCTCTCTCTCTCTATACCTCTCCATCTGTCTTTATGTCTCTCTCTCTATACCTCCTCTGTCTTTATATGTCTCTCTCTCTCTATACCTCTCCATCTGTCTTTATGTCTCTCTCTCTATACCTCTCCATCTGTCTTTATATGTCTCTCTCTCTATACCTCTCCATCTGTCTTTATGTCTCTCTCTCTCTATACCTCTCCATCTGTCTTTATGTCTCTCTCTCTATACCTCCTCTATCTGTCTTTATATGTCTCTCTCTCTCTATACCTCTCCATCTGTCTTTATGTCTCTCTCTATACCTCCTCTATCTGTCTTTATATGTCTCTCTCTCTCTCCCTCTCCATCTGTCTTTATGTCTCTCTCTCTATACCTCCTCTATCTGTCTTTATATGTCTCTCTCTCTATACCTCTCCATCTGTCTTTATGTCTCTCTCTCTCTATACCTCTCCATCTGTCTTTATGTCTCTCTCTCTATACCTCTCCATCTGTCTTTATATGTCTCTCTCTCTATACCTCTCCATCTGTCTTTATGTCTCTCTCTCTATACCTCTCCATCTGTCTTTATATGTCTCTCTCTCTATACCTCTCCATCTGTCTTTATGACTTCCGCCGAAGTCGGTCCCTCTCCTTGTTCAGGCGGTATATGTCTCGGTCTCGTCTATACCTTCTAGCCATCACTGATCCATTTTTCATTTTCCATTGGTTTTGTCTTGTCTTCCTTCACACCTGGTTCCAATCCCATAAATTACACGTTGTGTATTTAACCCTCTGTTTCCCCTCATGTCCTTGTCGGATATTGTTTTGATTGTATGAGATGTGCTATTTAGTGTCGGTGCGCGACGGGTTTTGTACCCACTTTGTTATTTTGTACATTTTGGAGTTTTGTCAGCATTTATTAAAGAACTCCGTTTATACCAAGTTCGTTCTCCTGCGCCTGACTTCCCTGCCACCAACACGCACCCCCTCACAGGCAGTCTCTCTGTTGGTGTAACTGGAAGGCGTATGTATGGGTCCCTCTGTTCCCCTCATGTCCTTGTCGCCTATTGTTTTGATTGTAACAGATGGCAGTCTCTCTGTTGGTGTAACTGGAAGGCGTTGTATGGGTCCCACTTTCCTTATTTTGCCACATTTTGCACCCCCTCACAGGCAGTCTTCTGTTGGTGTAACTGGAAGGCGTTTATGGGTCCCGTTCTCCTGCGCCTGACTTCCCTGCCACCAACACGCACCCCCTCACAGGCAGTCTCTCTGTTGGTGTAACTGGAAGGCGTATGTATGGGTCCCGATTTCCAGCCCTGTCAGTGAACCTTGCGTGTTCCAGTGTGGCGATGCTAGTGGGTTGTGTGTCTATGGAGGGGGATGGGGGAGGGACAGAGAGACAGAGAGAGATTTTCCCTCAGATTACACAGACCCACAAATAATTATAAAACAAATCCCATATCTATTAGGTGAAATACCACAGTTTGCCATCACAGCAGCAGCAAGATTTATACAACAAATACAACCCATATTTATGTTAATTTAGAGGAAGCTGTCACTGCATTACTGCCTTTTTGGGCTGTTTCTCTCTTGTCTCTCCTCTCTCGAGGACCCAAAGTAACACCCGTGTCCTGGGACGTCTGTTTTCACTTGCAGCATCACACCTCATGACAGCTCAGTCCCCTACTTCATGGCTTTCGTTTTTTCTTTTGTTGTTTCTGGCCCCAGCCCTGTTGGCTGAGCTCTGGTCAAAAGCAGTGCACTACATAGGGAATAGGGTGTCATTTGGGACGCATTCCGTGGCTTTCCTGTGACATTTCTGGCCATAGCGAGAAATGTTGGATCTAGCCTTCTCCCACATCATTGGCCCTTTGCTTGCCAGGCTTCTGTTTATCACATGGTTGGGTTTGGAGGGCGCTCTGTGAGTAAGCTGAGACATGCACAGTCAGGACTGATTTGGTCTGAGTCGTTATTATTGCTGCAGGGTCACATAAGGAGAGGACTGACTGGGTCTGCATCCCAAATCGAACCCTATTACTTATATAGTGCACTACTTTTGGCCCTGGTCAAAAGTAGTATAGGGTGCAATTTGGGACACTACCAGAGAATAGGGTCATTCATATACACTAGTCACCAAACGTAAGAAAACAGACTGAGAAAGGCATGAAGGGGAGGGGAGAATACTTGAACATGTCCAATAGGAAACATCTGTTTTTGTTTTCCACTGCAAAACGTTTTACTACTGTGTGCTCTAATGAATGTGACCCAGCTATGATAGTCAGGAGAGATGTGCAGGTTTAGAGTCACAGTGACTCAGGGACTACATTATCAACTCATAGGACATACAGGGTGAATATACAGTATGTGGGGCTAGCATTTGGTAGCCTGGGTACCAGTCTGTTTGTGCCATCATGCCACTACTTGGTAGCCTGGGTACCAGTCTGTTTGTGCCATCATGCCACTACTTGGTAGCCTGGGTACCAGTCTGTTTGTGCCATCATGCCACTACTTGGTAGCCTGGGTACCAGTCTGTTTGTGCCATCATGCCACTACTTGGTAGCCTGGGTATCAGCCTGTTTGTGCCATCATGCCACTACTTGGTAGCCTGGGTATCAGCCTGTTTGTGCCATCATGCCACTACTTGGTAGCCTGGGTACCAGTCTGTTTGTGCCATCATGCCACTACTTGGTAGCCTGGGTACCAGCCTGTTTGTGCCATCATGCCACTACTTGGTAGCCTGGGTATCAGTCTGTTTGTGCCATCATGCCACTACTTGGTAGCCTGGGTATCAGCCTGTTTGTGCCATCATGCCACTACTTGGTAGCCTGGGTACCAGTCTGTTTGTGCCATCATGCCACTACTTGGTAGCCTGGGTACCAGTCTGTTTGTGCCATCATGCCACTACTTGGTAGCCTGGGTACCAGTCTGTTTGTGCCATCATGCCACTACTTGGTAGCCTGGGTACCAGTCTGTTTGTGCCATCATGCCACTCGTTGGCATGACAACATGAAACAAACCGACTGACTGGTATAGAGGTTAAGCATCTGCAGGGCGAACACTGTTGGAACTGTCATGAACCTGTTGTCATGTCTTGTTTCTTCCGCCTCGCCCCTGGTGTGGACAGGTGGTGACCCCGACAGGAGTGGGGCAGTCCTATGCCTACAGCGCTGGTCAGCATAACCAACAGGACCTCTATGACGTTCCTCCAATGAGACCACAGGGGGTAGGTGTCTCACTCAACTACACACGGTCTATAGCAATCCCTATTTCAATCCATCAGGACTATTCCAAAATGGAACCTTTCACCGTATGCAATTAACTACTGTATATGAAACGCAGCTGTGCAGAGACATGGCCAAACACTATGAAGGGAGCAGGAAGCAATTTCAGACACAGCCTCTGTGTTTCACATAGCTAATTCTGCCTTGTAAATGTAATGTCATCTATGGTATCCTGATTTGGGAATGTCTCCATGTTTTCCAGGTGTATGACATTCCTCCTGGGAAACTGATGGGCTCACACTCTCCCAGACAACATGGGAATGCTCGTCCCCAAGGAGGAATCTATGATATTCCTCCATCCACTCAAATGGACCCTCGGACACAAGGGGTTTACGATATCCCTCCATCCACACAAGGGGTATGTCTGGGACCACTCATACTACACACAGAAACACTGCTCACATGGAGAGACAGCATACAGAAGGCCTGTAGGAAGCGGTAGCCGTTTAAGTCAGGAGAATGTTACTATGCGTTTATTGATACAGGTCCTAGTTTTCCTCTTAATTGCCTGGTAATAAATGGATAATATGTCAAGTGATCATATTTATGGCTTCTTTGCAGTTCCCTAAATGAAAGCGTTGCCTGCCAAAATAGTGTTCTCTCTCGCAGGGAAAGTCAATGAATAAATGATTACTTCTCTTGGGCTATGTACCAAATAGCACCCTATTCCCTATATAGTGCATACTTTTGACCAGGGCCAATAGGGATGTGGTGGAAAGGAGTGGCCAAAAGTAGTGCACTATGTAGGAAATAGGGTAGCATTTGAGACTTGACCTGGGTTGTCTTATATTAACTTCCGGGCCTGTCCAGGACCAGCCCAGGCTGAGTGACATCATAATAGCTAGTGTTCCAGGCCTATCCAGGGCCAGCAGGCTTAATGACACCATAATAGCTAGTGTTCCAGGCCTATCCAGGGCCAGCAGGCTTAATGACACCATAATAGCTAGTGTTCCAGGCCTATCCAGGGCCAGCAGGCTTAATGACATCATAATAGCTAGTGTTCCAGGCCTATCCAGGGCCAGCAGGCTTAATGACATCATAATAGCTAGTGTTCCAGGCCTATCCAGGGCCAGCAGGCTTAATGACATCATAATAGCTAGTGTTCCAGGCCTATCCAGGGCCAGCAGGCTTAATGACATCATAATAGCTAGTGTTCCAGGCCTATCCAGGGCCAGCAGGCTTAATGACATCATAATAGCTAGTGTTCCAGGCCTATCCAGGGCCAGAAGGCTTAATGACATCATAATAGCTAGTGTTCCAGGCCTATCCAGGGCCAGCAGGCTTAATGACATCATAATAGCTAGTGTTCCAGGCCTGTCCAGGACCAGTCAAGGTTTAGTGACATCAGTTGCTTTGTAATAATGTGAGAAATATGTGAGAACCCGTTGTTTGTGATGCTCCTAATTACATTTTGGGTTCAGGAGTGGATTTCAAGGCTGAGTGAAATCACTTACAGCTCACTCATTTTATTTATACAACTCCACTTTAATGCTGCATGATATGTACTGTACCTCACAATCCTTCTTCCACTCTGTCAGGACAATACTGGTTTTAACGGTCTAGCTGTTTATTGCTTATAGTGCTTGTCATATTCAAGTTGATATGGAGTTATCATGGGGGAAGAAATAGAGGAATAGACATACACCATATTTAGATGAACACATATAGAATCAACAGAAACTAAACAGTACTTTCGGTTCCTCAATATCTGACAAAAATATTGTGATGCAAAGTGTGATTGTCATTGATATGGCTAAGCTGTGTGTCTAACTATGATATTGATATGGCCAAGCTGTGTGTCTAACTATGATATTGATATGGCTAAGCTGTGTGTCTGTAGCTATGATATTGATATTGCGAAGCTGTGTGTCTGTAGCTATGATATTGATATGGCTAAGCTGTGTGTCTGTAGCTATGATATTGATATGGCTAAGCTGTGTGTCTGTAGCTATGATATTGATATGGCTAAGCTGTGTGTCTGTAACTATGATATTGATATGGCGAAGCTGTGTGTCTGTAGCTATGATATTGATATGGCGAAGCTGTGTGTCTGTAGTTATGATATTGATATGGCTAAGCTGTGTGTCTGTAGCTATGATATTGATATGGCTAAGCTGTGTGTCTGTAGCTATGATATTGATGTAGGTAAGCTGTGTGTCTGTAACTATGAGGCATTGTTGGTTGAATCGCTGTCTACTGCCCTCCTTACTGTAGTCTGAGGCACTCAACAAATGTTTGTCTTGTCCCCACAGGTGTACTCTGTGCCTCCCTGCTGGAACACCGCAGCCCCCCAGGAGGGGAACTACGATTTCCCCCAGCCTCTCAAACAACACAAACAACAGGAGGGCATCTACGACGTACCCCCTCCCACCTTTACCAAGCCCTCAGCCTCCCTGTCCCCCCAGTCCAACTATGACTTCCCCCCCAGTTCCCAGCCAATTGGCCCCCACCACCTCCAACGCCCCGTCGCCAATGACAACGAGGGAATCTACGACGTGCCGCCCCCCTCCAACCAGCTCTCTGGGGCGGTGCCTCGGGGGGATCTGTATGACATCCCCAGGGGGATGCAGCAGCCCCCCTCCCAGCACCGCTCCACCCCCCAGGAGAGGGACAGGGGGAAGGGCCAAGGCGTATATGACATCCCCCCTGCTCTGGGGGACGTGACGGATGGGGTGAATCGCCTGTCCTTCTCCAGTACGGGCTCCACACACAGTTCCATGTCCACCTCCTCCACCTCCACGGTCTCCAGCGCTGAGGGCCGACTGGCCCTGGATGTGGACCAGGCCGTCCAGAGGCTGTGCCGCCAGCAGCAGGCGGTAGAGGCCTCAGTCGGGGCCCTGCAGAGCCTGGCCTCTTCCCCCCACTGGAGGACTTACCCTTTCATGGAGCGCCATACCAACGAGGTGCGCACCGTGCTAGACCGGGTGCGCGCAGCCCTGGGAGACTTTGTGGTGTTTGGGAGGGGTGCTGCGGCCAACGCCACTGCCCTGTCAGACCCCAGCCTGCACAGTAAGCTAAGGAGGCAGCTGGCGAGGCTGGAGGACTCCCAGCAGATCATCCTGCAGACCTACCAGAGCCTGGAGAACTGCGGCTGGGCCCTCAACACCGTGACCATCTCCAGCGCCTCCAAGCACCAGATCAAGAGTGACGACCTGGATCGCTTTGTCATGGTGTCCAGGACGGTGCCCGACGATGCCAAGCAGCTGGCCTCCTCCGTGGGGGGTAATGCTGAGCTGCTTTTTAGACGAGCACCCACCATGAACGGGTCCTCCTACCCCAGGGGTGGTACGCCCGAGGAGGCCGTCGTCCACCCTCTAACCTCTCCACCCTCAGATAGTGATAACTACAGGGGCCACACCAAGCCCTTTCCTGTGCCCTCCAGCCAAGACAAAGGCAACATGAACAATAGTGAGAAGTGTGTTAAGAGCTGGATGGAGGACTATGACTACGTCCATCTGCAGGTATGACCTATTCTGACTCTGACTCTAGCCCGACTCTGACTCTGACTCTGACTCACCACTTGGATGTTACATTTACATTACATTTTGGTAATTTAACAGATGCTCTAATCCAGAGCAACGTACAGTCGAGCATTCAACTTAGGGTAGCTAGTTAAGACAAAAAAGGTAGCTACAAAGGCTTGCGAAAGTATTCACCCCCTTAGCATTTTTCCTATTTTGTTGCCTTAAACCTGGAATTCAATTTTGATTTTGAGAGGGGTTGTATAATTTGATTTACACAACATTCCTACCACTTTGAAGATGCTAAATATTTTGGGGGGGTGAAACAAACAAGAAATAAGGCAAAAAACAGAAAACTTGAGAGTGTATAACTAGTCTATTGGGGTATGTCTCTATAAGCTTGGCACATCTAGCCACTGGGATTTTTGCCCATTCTTCAAGGCAAAACTGCTCCAGCTCCTTCAAGTTGGATGAGTTCCGCTGGGGTACAGCATTCTTTAAGTCATACCACAGATTCTCAATTGGATTGAGGTCTGGGCTTAAATGTTTCCCCTTAAACCACTCGAGTGTTGCTTTAGCAGTATGCTTAGGGTCATTGTCCTGCTGGAGGGTGAACCTTTGTCCCAGTCTCAAATCTCTTGAAGAATGAAACAGGTTTCCCTCAAGAATTTCCCTGTATTTAACACCATCCATCATTTCTTCAATTCTGACCAGTTTCCCAGTCCCTGCCGATGAAAAACATCCCCACAGCATGATGCTGCCACCACCATACTTCACTGTGGGGATGTTGTTCTCGGGGTGATGAGAGGTGTTGGGTTTGCACCAGACAGTGTTTTCCTTGAAAAAAAAAAGATGCTCAATTTTAGTCTCATCTAACCAGAGTACCTTCTTCCATATGTTTGGGGAGTCTCCCACATGCCTTTTGGCGAACACCAAACGTGTTTGCTTATTTTTTTCTTTAATGGCTTTTTTTCTGGCCACTCTTCCATAAAGCCCAAATCTGTGGAATGTACGGCTTAAAGTGGTCCTATGGACAGAAACTTCAATCTCCTCTGTGGGGCTTTGCAGCACCTTCAGGGTTATCTTTGGTCTCTGATTGATGCTCTCCTTGCCTGGTCTGTGAGTTTTGGTGGGCGGCCCTCTCTTGGCAGGTTTGTTGTGGTGCTATGTTTTTTCCATTTTTTAATAATGGATTTAATGGTGCTCTGTGGGATGTTCAAAGTTTCGGATATTTTTTTATAACCCAACCCTGATCTGTACTTCTCAACAACTTTGTCCCTGACCTGTTTGGAGAGCTCCTTGGTCTACATGGTGCCACTTGCTTAGGGGTGTTGCAGACTCTGGAGCCTTTCAGAACAGGTGTATATCTACTGAGATCATGTGACAGATCATGTGACACTTAGATTGCACACAGGTGGACTTAATTTAACTAATTATGTGACTTCTGAAGGTAATTGGTTGCACCAGATCTTATTTGGGGGCTTCATAGCAAAGGGGGTGAATACATATGCTGCACCACTTTTCCTTTCTATAATTGTTTTGGGAATTATTTTAAACAAGTCATTTTTTTCATTTCACTTCACCAATTTGGACTATTTTGTGTATGTCCATTACATGAAATCCAAATAAAAAATCCATTTAAATTACAGGTTGTTATGCAACAAAATAGGAAAAATTCCAATGGGGTGAATACTTTTGCAAGGCATTGTAGGTAAGATGTTTGCCACTCATGTCAAGACATGATCCCTGGTGTATGTATGAGAGCTTGGATGTGAAATTCCTTTACAGCTTCTAAGGTGTGTTGCTGCCTTATTGACCCTTGGAAGGTTGACCCTTATTGACCCTTGGAAGGTTGACCCGTATTGACCCTTGGAGGATCTGGTGGTATATAAGAATTCAGACCCTTTACTCAGTACTTTGTTAAAGCACCTTTGGCAGCGATTACAGCCTCGAATCTTCTCAGGTATGAGCATGTCTCTCTGTACTTTGCTCAGTTCATCTTTCCCTCGATCCTAACTAGTCCTCCAGTCCCTGCCGCTGAAAAACATCCCCACAGCATGATGCTGCCCCCGCCATGCTTCAGCTTAGTAGTAGTGCCAGGTTTCCTCCAGACGTGACGCTTGGCATTCAGGACAAATAGTTCAGTCTTGGTTTCATCAGACCATAAAATGTTATTTCAAACTCCAAGTGGGCTGTCATGTGCCTTTTACTGAGGAGTGGCTTCCGTCTGGCTCTACCATAAAGGCCGTCTGGCCACTCTACCATAAAGGTCACCTCCCTGACCAAGGCCCCCTCCCCTGATTGCCGGGCGGCCAGCCGGCCAGCTCTAGGAAGAGTCTTGGTGGTTCCAAACTTCTGCCATTTAAGAATGATGGAGGCCACTGTGTTCTTGAAGACCTTTAATGCTGCAGAACTTTTTTGGTACCTTTCCCCAGATGTGTGCCTCAACACAATCTTGTCTCTGAGCTCTACGGACAATTCCTTCGACCTCATGGCTTGGTTTTTGCTCTGACATGCACTGTCAACTCTGGGACCTTATATAGACAAGTCTGTGTCTTTCCAAATCATGTCCAATCAATTGAATTGACCACAGGTGAACTCCAATCAAATTGTAGAAACATCTCAAGGATGATCATGGAAACAGAATGCACCTGAGCTCAATTTTGATTCTCATAGCAAAGGGTCTGAATACTGAATACTTTATTTTTTTTAAATATAAATTAGCAAACATTTCTAAAAACCTGTTTTTGCTTTCCCATTATGGGGTATTGCGTGTAGATTGATGAGGGGGGAAAAATCAACATTTTAGAATAAGGCTGTAACGTAACACAATGTGCAAAAGAGAAGGGTCGGAATACTTTGCCGGGTGCGCTCGAGCTACCCTATGTATGTAGCTACCCTATGTATGTAGCTACCCTATGTATGTAGCTACCCTATGTATGTAGCTATCCTATGTATGTAGCTACCCTATGTATGTAGCTATCCTATGTATGTAGCTATCCTATGTATGTAGCTACCCTATGTATGTAGCTACCCTATGTATGTAGCTACCCTATGTATGTAGCTATCCTATGTATGTAGCTACCCTATGTATGTAGCTACCCTATGTATGTAGCTACCCTGTATGTATGTAGCTACCCTATGTATGTCTGCTATCTTATGTATGTAGTTCTCACCCTTGTTGTAGCTATCCTATGTAAAAGTAGCTATCTTGTATGTAGCTACCCTATGTATGTAGCTACCCTATGTATGTAGCTACCCTATGTATGTAGCTACCCTATGTACTGTATGTAGCCACCCTTATGTTTAAGTCTGCTTTCTTAGTTGAGTTCTCACACTCTTGTTCCTTCTCAGGGAAAAGAGGACTTTGAGCGTCAACAGAAAGAGCTCCTGGAGAAAGAGAACATCATTAAACAGAGCAAGGTGCAGCTGGGACAGGAACAGGTAAAGGTTTTTTTCTCTCTTCTCTTCTCTGTTCTGTTCTGCTTTGTTCTTATTTTCTTTTCACCTTTATTTAACCAGGTAGGCTAGATGAGAACACCTTTATTTAACCAGGTAGGCTAGTTGAGAACACCTTTATTTAACCAGGGGGGCTAGTTGAGAACAGGTATCCTGGCCAAGATAAAGCATAGCAGTGTGAACAGACAACAACACAGAGTTACACATGGAGTAAACAATAAAAAATAAACAAGTCAATAAAGTCATAGTAGGAAAGAAAATAATCTATATATATTGTGTGCAAAAGGCATGAGGAGTTGGGCAATAAATAGGCCATAGAAGTGAATAATTACAATTTAGCAGATTAACACTGGAGTGATAAATGATCAGATGAACATGTACAGGTAGAGGTACTGGTGTGCAAAAGAGCAGAAAAGTAAATAAAATAAAAACAGTATGGGGATGAGGTAGGTAAATTGGGTGGGCTATATACTGATGGACTATGTACAGCTGCAGCGATTGGTTAGCTGCTCAGATAGCAGATGTTTAAAGTTGGTGAGGGAGATAAAAGTCTCCAACTTCAGAGATTTTTGCAATTCGTTCCAGTTGCAGGCAGCAGAGAACTGGAAGGAAAGGCGACCAAATGAGGTTTTGGCTTTAGGGATGATCAGTGAGATACACCTGCTGGAGCGCGTGCTACGGGTGGGTGTTGCCATCGTGACCAGTGCACTGAGATAAGGAGGAGCTTTACCTAGCATAGACTTGTAGATGACCTGAAGCCAGTGGGTCTGGCGACGAACATGTAGCGAGGGCCAGCCGACTAGAGCATACAGGTCGCAGTGGTGGGTGGTATAAGGTGCTTTAGTAACAAGACGGATGGCACTGTGATAAACTGCATCCAGTTTGCTGAGTAGAGTATTGGAAGCTATTTTGTAGATGACATCGCCGAAGTCGAGGATCGGTAGGATAGTCAGTTTTACTAGGGTAAGTTTGGCGGCGTCCCACTGGGCAGACAATGGTTGAATCCAAGTTTTTTCCACGTCATTTCAATGAAATCACGTTGAACATAACTTGGAAAAGATGTTGAATTGACATCTGTGCCCAGTAGGTTCTCTGTTCTGTTCTTCTCTGTTCTGTTTGTCTCTGCTCTGTTCTGTTCTTCTCTGTTCTGTTCTTCTCTGTTCTGTTCTTCTCTGTTCTGTTCTCCTTTGTTCTGTTCTGTTTGTCTCTGTTCTGCTCTGTTCTTCTCTGTTCTGTTCTTCTCTGTTTTGTACTAATCACATCATTTATGGAACAAACATGATTCAATGAAACACGCAGTGGATGACCTTTCTAGCATGGGTTCATAGAAGGTACCTAGAACAAAGCAGCGCCAACATGTACTGCATGAACATCTATCTCCCTCTGACAGAGCAGCCCACCAGGCAGGCCTCAGGGCACACATACATAGAAGAGGAGATTAACCTTTTCACTCCTGTAATCCTCCATTACTTTAATGTTAATGTTACGCTCTCTATGGAAAAATTATGATAATTCCTTCTGTTTTATACTAATTTGATGGAATTGACAGGTTGGATGTATTTTCATCATGTTTATTGTGTGCGAGATAGTTCAGTATCCCGTCTCGCCACAATCCTTAACTAGTTTGTGTAAATATAAAGAAAGAAATATCCACTCTCTTTCAACCTTCACAGATGAACCAGTTCAAGCAATTGGAGCAAGAGGTGATCAAACCAGTGGAGAACGACATCACACAGTGGGTCTCCCACCAGCACCCGACAGGCCCCTCCTCCTCCCCAACAGGCCCCTCCTCCTCCCCCTCAGACTCCTCCTCCTCTCCCTCCCCCTCCCTGACAGGAGGCAGGGCCCAGCTGTGTGGGCGGGACCGTCAGCTGCTGGGCTTCTACGCAGAGCAGTGCCAGCAGCACTTTGTCACGTTGCTCAAGGCCGTGGACGCTTTCTTCGGCTGCGTGGGCGCTGGCCAGCCGCCCCGCATCTTTGTGGCACACAGCAAGTTTGTCATCCTCAGCACTCACAAACTGGTATTTATTGGGGACACTCTGTCCAGGCAGGCAGCCACGCCTGAGGTGGCCAACCGGGTGATGAACTCTAGCAATGTGCTTTGCGACCTGCTGAAGACTGTGGTGGGAGCCACTAAGACGGCCGCGTTGCACTACCCCAACACAGCCGCTGTTCAGGACATGGTGGACAGAGTCACAGATCTCTCACACCACGCTCAACAGTTCAAAGAACAGCTGCTGCAGATGGCTGCTTTGTGATTGTTTGTGTTGTCACTACCTGATCCCTTCTATTGCACCATAGCATCCTATGTGTATATACCGTATATATCTATATATGTATATTGCTCGTTGTTAATCTTAAGAGTTTTTTGGGGGGGGCTGTTCTGTACATATTTGGCTCTATTTTTGTGTAGAATGTTTTTATATACAGTACCAGTCAAAAGTTTGGATACACCTACCTTTTTACTATATTCTACATTGTAGAATAATAGTGAAGACATCAAAACTATGAAATAACACACATGGGATCATGTGTTAAACAAATCAAAATATATTCTATATGTGAGATTCTTGAAAGTAACCACCCTGTGCCTTGATGACAGCTTTGCACACTCTTGGTATTCTCTCAACCAGCTTCATGAGGTAGTCACCTGGAATGCATTTCAAGTAACAGGTTTGCCTTGTTAAAAGTTCATTTGTGGAATTTCTTTCTTTAATGCATTTGAGCCAAGATAGGGGTGTTATACAAAAGATAGCCCTATTTGGTAAAAAAAACAAGTCCATATTATGGCAAGAACAGCTCAAATAAGCACAGAGAAACGACAGTCCATCAGGTACTCCTTGCTCTTTTGTTTGGGTTTCAAATCTGTCTTTTTGTTAAGTGTTTGTTTCGTCTTTGTCCCCATGTCTTTACATGGCACGCCGTAATTTGGTGCTTAATTAAAAAAAACGTACGCATTGCTGCGTCTCTCTCCCGAGTCATTCATGCCAACGTGACATCCAGGCTATGTAAGGGCTATTTGACCAAGAAGGAGAGTGATGGAGTGCTGCATCAGATGACCTGGCCTCCACAATCACCTGACCTCAACCCAATTGAGATCGTTTGGGATGAGTTAGACCACAGAGTAAAGGAGAAGCAGACAATAAATGCTCAGCATATGTGGGAACTCCTACAAGACTGTTGGAAAAGCATTCCAGGTGTAGCTGGTTGAGAGAATGCCAAGAGTTTGCAAAGCTGTCATCAAAATATAAATATAAAATATATTTAGATTTGTTTAATACTTTTTTGGTTACTACATGATATGTGTTATGTCATAGTTTTGATGTATTCTACCATGTAGAAAATAGTAAAAATAAAGGAAAAACCCTTGAATGTGTAGGTGTGTCCAAACTTTTGACGGGTACTATATTTAATTATGATATAAATATATAGATAAGATATATGTGTCTTTTTAGGGTGATTTGGACATATTTTCGTAACATTCCCGTTTCATATATTATAAAGCACCTAATGATGATGACATCCTTTTGTTGTTTTTTTACCTGTAGATTGTTGACGCACCCTACTGCTGGAAATGGCGCCAGTGCTTTGTGCAAATCGTTTGATGTCGCACTCTTGTGTTGAAAAGGGGGCAGGGCTCTCAACAGACAAAGTAAAGGACTGTTCTTACCCATATGACTGTGTCTTTTTTTATAAAGTGCGTTAACTGCTAGAAGACTAGCGGGCGCCACTCTGTTGTCAGACACTGCACATGACATAACCAAGCCTTGTTAAATCTCACTTATGTTATTACACACACACACACACACACACACACACACACACACACACACACACACACACACACACACACACACACACACACACACCTCTGTCGGACATGTTTGCCTGGATAACAGTAACTAGAGACCTGAATGGCTGGCCTTGTACACAATATTGGCAACAACACTGAAACTCACAGCCAAAGCCTGGTATCTTTCACATTCACCCAGAACTGGGCGCAGTGATTTGAAATAAATTAAATTGATATTACATGACCGGATAGTAAACAGCTCATGTTATGATGTAGCAGATCATATGTTAACATCATAACGGATGTATAGCAGATCATATGTTAACATCATAACGGATGTATAGCAGATCACGTCACCATCCTAACTGATATGGCAGATCATATGTTAACATCAAGATAAGTCGTCTCTTCTCTTATATCCTCTCGGATGCTCATGTAGCATGGCATGGAGCCAGTGAATAATTAGCTTTTCACGTAGCGTCGACTGGTAAGATGCTTCAGGAGGGTGGTCACGTGTGCTCTGCGAGGCAGAGGTCCTGGGTTGGAGCCTCATTGTAGGCCGTATCAGAAGGAACCATTACATGTCATATTAAATGAGGATACCACCTAAGCCTCAGAGGGGACGGTGAAAGACAGGGATAAAAGGATTTCATGGTAAGTGGGATAGGGCCAGTGGAAAGGTGCCCATCCATGCCAAATGTTCAGCCTTAGTTAGCCTGTGGAACTTCCTTTATGGGGTGGGTTAGGGGTTACAGGGGGACTTAACACGTCCTACTGATCTGGGAATTATCTTTAGTTAGCCTGTGGAACTTCCTTTATGGGGTGGGTTAGGGGTTACTTAACACGTCCTACTGATCTGGGAATTATCTTTAGTTAGCCTGTGGAACTTCCTTTATGGGGTGGGTTAGGGGTTACAGGGGGACTTAACACGTCCTACTGATCTGGGAATTATCTTTAGTTAGCCTGTGGAACTTCCTTTATGGGGTGGGTTAGGAGTTACAGGGGGACTTAACACGTCCTACTGATCTGGGAACTATCTTTAGTTAGCCTGTGGAACATCCTAGCATTTGCATTCTCTCCTTTCGTCTGTCATAACAGTTGATGGGGTCAGAACGTAGTTGTTTATGCATAACAGTTGATGGGGTCAGAACGTAGATGTTTATGCATAACAGTTGATGGGGTCAGAACGTAGTTGTTTATGCATAACAGTTGATGGGGTCAGAACGTAGATGTTTATGCATAACAGTTGATGGGGTCAGAACGTAGATGTTTATGCATAACAGTTGATGGGGTCAGAACGTAGATGTTTATGCATAACAGTGGATGGGGTCAACGTAGTTGTTTATGCATAACAGTTGATGGGGTCAGAACGTAGATGTTTATGCATAACAGTTGATGGGGTCAGAACGTAGATGTTTATGCATAACAGTTGATGGGGTCAGAACGTAGATGTTTATGCATAACAGTTGATGGGGTCAGAGCGTAGATGTTTATGGATAACAGTTGATGGGGTCAGAGCGTAGATGTTTATGCATAACAGTGGATGGGGTCAGAACGTAGTTGTTTATGGATAACAGTGGATGGGGTCAGAACGTAGATGTTTATGCATAACAGTGGATGGGGTCAGAACGTAGTTGTTTATGGATAACAGTGGATGGGGTCAGAACGTAGATGTTTATGCATAACAGTGGATGGGGTCAGCAATATAGTTTTAACCATGTTTTGAGGCTATACAGTGTTTTATCACCTTTGCTTTGTTTACAAACATTGGAGTAAAACAATATTATATTGTGGATTCTGACAGGGTGCGACAGTTGAACTAAACTCGAGGCATTTATAAGTTACATTCTTCAATAATCAATGGGTACATTTCTTTCATTTGTAAGTCCAACAATGCACATAGCAACTACTGATTGCCCCTTTAAAATACAACTCAAAACAACCATTATTTTGTTTCCCTCTACCCTCCTTCTGTCCCTCCTTTTCATTTCAGCCTGACTGAAATATATACGTTATATATAGATTGTCCCTGTGGCGAGGTGGGTCTGTGGCGATAAGGGACTGGTAAAGGGCTGTGAAGGAGATGCCCATACCCCCTGACTAGATACTCTCTGAGACAACTACCAACCCCATCAGAAAACCTCATTCAAGGCCTCTGAACACATAGCCTTGCTCTTAACAAGCCATCAGGGGTTTAATCACCCACCCCATTCCATCATTCACTGTTATCCCAGGGGACGAGAAGAGAAAAGGACTCTGGAATGGCTTTTTAGAAGGTCTTCATTTAAACCAGGCTGCCGACTAACACAGTAAATCAGGAGGCTGTGTCATTCCCCCAAGTAAGTTTTAGGTTCAGGCTGACAAGATTCTGCTCTGATTTATCCTCAAATAAAAATGGCATCCAGGAAAATGGCGTCGCTGGCTCAGAAACAAGAGAAAGAAATGGTCCTTGGCTGAGTTAACCTGCAGACCTGGAGACTGGAAAGAGCTTGATGAATCAATGAGCTATTTCAGGACTGGAGGTCGGTGCTGTGGCTCTACTCCCAGGACTGACAGTCCTGGGAGACATCCCAAATGGCACCCCATTCCCTATATAGTGCACTACTTTTGAACCAATTGGAACCCTATTCCCTATATAGTGCACTACTTTTGAACAAAATGGCACCCTATTTCCTATATAGTGCACTACTTTTGAAAAGAGCCCAAAGTAGTGCACTATACAGGGAATAGGGTGCCAATAGAGACACACTGAACTCACCTAAGGGGGTGAATGAAAGAAACAGCAGCTCCTGTCTGTCTGTGGGATGTGAGGGGGGAGAAGGCAGCTTGCCAAACAACTCACCTCTGGCTCACCGCTAACACACAGTGTAGGAACAACAGCGGGTCACACAGGCAAGCTAGGTGCTCAGAAAGGCAGATAGATTAAGCTGTGCTCTGCTGTCCCCTGGGCAGTTGTCTGTGCTCCTCAATGAGACACTGTCTAGTCCTGACAGGAAACTCCAAACAGGTGTTTGGCTGGATGTATGGGGGTTGTATGAGTGAGGGATGTACAGGGTAGCTGGTCAACAGCCAACCAAGTCAGCTACTATGTTCACCTGGCTGTTGAGTGTAGAATCACGACAAGGTCAGTTAACCCAATGAATCCCACCATCGCGATTTAGGAATTCTAATCCCTTTTAAACATTGTGTGTTTGGATTCGTCTATTTATTCTGCATCCACTGGCACCAACCATTAGTCTGGGTGATTAACAGGGGCTGGGCTAGATCGGTGTTAGTGAGACGAGGGCAGGTCCCAGAAGGGGCCCGTGGCTGGGGACCTCTTCCAAAAACATCTGTAGAGTCAGAATGGTTTGAGCTACAAAACTATTAAAAGTGATTTATGAAAAACTGAGACTCACACGAACACGTAACATGTTTTTGTACTTGCACATGTAAACAATTTCTGTACTCACGGCATTCATATAAATGTATTTTTATCCGGTTTCTGATGACTGACTGTATTTTATTTATTTTTTTTTTACATTTGTTAATAAAACTCATTAATGCAACTGTTTAAATGAAAAGCCGATTTTTACTGGGGTCTCAAGACTGATAGGGTTACGTGGAAACGATGTGCAATGCTGCAAGTCAACCACATGGGGGAGTGACAGAGAGATTTATATATAGAAAGAGTCGAGAGTCTATGTAATTTCCTTGGTTTACCGCAATCATTTCCTGCAAGGTATTTGCAGACTCTGAAATTACAGCTTTTTTTTGCTATTGCTCAGCATGGGCTCTCGCTGCTCTTTAAAAAAACGGCCCAGCTGCAGACAGCACAGTAGCTTGCAAAACACACAGTGAGATGATATAAAGAGCCTTCATTAGCATTTCTGTTAAAGTGGGAGAGTATAAAGGCGAAAAAGCCATTTACTTCAGTGTTGTTTTGAAATTAGAAGCATCCGTTGGATGTGGGGGGATGAAACGGCTGGATGCCTGGGATTTCAATGTTGTACTTTATTGTAGTTGGAGTATCTGAGTCATTTCAGCCCATTTAACTGTCAAAGCTGCTCATACAAATTCACAATGACAGAAAGGTTTTTTTTCAACATCACACAGCCACAAAGTTTAGCTTGATACACTTGAAATACAGCGACATCCATTAAAACTGGCTGGTTTCAAACTCTTTGAAGACTGATTTACTCCATTGTTCTACAATGCTGGACAATACTGCCTCCTGTTGTTCAGTCCCTGTAAACACATATGACATGAACATTTACATTACATTTACATTTAAGTCATTTAGCAGACGCTCTTATCCAGAGCGACTTACAAATTGGTGAATTCACCTTCTGACATCCAGTGGAACATGATGGGGGGAAAACCACAATACATAAGTCTATGGAGTTAAAGGGTTAAACGAAGGCTGACTTTCAAAAGAATGAGGGGCAAAGTGTCAGAATTCAGGCTGTACATGTGTAAGACACAATAACACACTGAGAAAGTTATCAGCCATTGACGTGACATTAACCAAATTAAACCTACAGTAAAATGTTATGATTACAATTTCCCTTAAAGAACTGTCTTTGTCAATGTTAGATTCTTAAAATGACCAGTTATCAGCTTTGCAAAAATGAAATTTAAAGAAATGTATTTCTACACAGAGTTTAAGAAATATATTTATTATGAAGCTAAATTACAGCAATAGCCAAAACAAACTTTAAAATTTGACCAGCAACACATGTAAAAACCATTACACATAGAATTTAATTTAGTTGTTGTCTTATAATGGATCAGAGGCCATGTGACCAACAAGAGGAAAGGATGCCATCTAGACAGGCACTGGTAGAGGCTCAGGGGACGACTGTGGAGGCCTTCGACTATATGTAGTAGAGTTTAAATGGTTATTCCATCAAATGTCATATTATTAGAATAGTACACAACGCAGAACAGAACAACCAGGTTGAGGGTCAGTGGCCAAAGCCCACGAACAGGAATATTCCAAGTTCAGACAGAAGGGGGAGTCAGATCGCAATGATCGCCAGGAACTTTACTTTTGGTGTCTATTTTTAATTATTGCGCTACTAGTGCTGCCTGTTGATGTTAAATAGGCAGCTGCAGTAGCTGAATGATGTTAACGTCTTTGGGTTTTGTTTCATTAAATGTATTTTATTTCATCTGGGTGCTTGTGTCACCTACCAACACCCTGGTACGACCCGTAGCTCCGGTTCTCCTCAGTCTGAGAAAACACTGAGAGGAAGGTATGTGTTGCAGGTTACTCCGCCAGGACAGCGGAGTCAATCACCACCTTCCGGAGACACCTGAAACCCCACCTCTTCAAGGAATACCTAGGATAGGATAAAGTAATCCTTCTCACCCCCCTTTAAATGATTTAGATGCACTATTGTAAAGTGGCTGTTCCACTGGATGTCAGAAGGTGAATTCACCAATTTGTAAGTCGCTCTGGATAAGAGCGTCTGCTAAATGACATAAATGTAATGTAAATGTCCTTTGTAGAAGTCCATAACGTGAAATAAATAAAACATCTGTTGGATCCTGTGTTTTACATTATAGCCATTAGTATATATATGATTAAATACCATCTGATGTTGGTTGTGTGAGGTATCTGCATTTGTGCACTGGAACATCATTATGAGATTAAACAACTGCTTGCTACTTGCCTGTTTGTGTGTGACAAGAACTGAGTAACATGGTGTGACCTGGATGTTGCAAAACTGTAGATAACAGCCTATGCTTTGTCCTTGTGTTTGTATGTAACAATATTGAGCACATGTGACTTGCTGTATACAAAGTTGTGATAGGGAGGGGTGGTCATCACGAGGTTTAACTGAGATGGAAAAATACTGAACAATACAATAGCAGGAACCAGGGCGGCAGTGTAGCCTAGTGGTTAGAGCATTGGACTAGTAACCAAAAGGTTGCAAGTTTAAATCCCCGAGCTGACAAGGTACAAAATCTTCCGTTCTGCCCCTGAACAGGCAGTTAACCCACTGTTCCTAGGCCGTCATTGAAAATAAGAATTTGTTCTTAACTGACTTGCCTAGTAAAATAAAGGTAAAATAAAAAAAACAGTAAGGATCTATATACATCGAGGAGGGAGAACGCCAAGAGGCGGGGACCCGCGGTGACTGCAAAAGGCTGGGCAAGTTTAAACCACGCCCATTCTCTACTGTGATAGGCCAACAGACGTGTTGGAACTATGTCTATCACAATATTAAGAATACTGTTTACATACATCCTGTCTATTCTGCCCTGCGTGGTATTACAGTGAGCCCGTATATACGAAAGTTGCATTTGCCATTTATTACTTAGCTAATAAAAAATACATAGTATAAAATCAGTGACACATTGTTATACTTAACCTGGTACCAGATTTGAATTTACGCAACTCTAACACATCACAAGGTTAATGCTGTAGATATTTTTAAAAGGGAGTGGGAGACTATTGAAACATGTAACTTTCCGAGTTTTATTGTTATTGGTATAGTTTACAGAGTGCTAAAAGTGCTGCTGTTGCTAGCTAACATGCCTTTCTGTGATGCAGACGGTTAGCTGAGCTGCCGACTGGTGCTGGCGTTGCATTATGGGAGATGTAGTTTGGTCCTCTACAGCCTGAATGGAATAAAGGCGGTTTCACGTAGTAACTTGTTTATGTTGCAGTGTTTTTGTACATGAGTTGTTGTATTTTGGTACGGTCAACACTGAAAGCACCTAGCAATGTATTGGGGATGTGAGACAGGATATGTGTTTTACCTTTCTTCATGCTCCTGTGTAGAACAACGTGTCAGATGGTGCATTGGAGACTGACGTGTTCCTGTCCTGTCTTTTCACAATACTATTGCAGGTATGGATCTATTGTCTAAGAATTAGGATTATACATTCTTTGTATTAAGGACTGGTTATTTTATAGTATACATTATGGCTTTATGTATGAGTGTGATTGTGTGAGTCCGAGAAAACACTGAGAGAGAAAGAACAACTTGTCAGATGGTGCCTTGGAGACTGATGTGTTCCTGTCCTGTCTTTTCACAATACTATTGCAGATCAACATAAAATCCCAAAAGATAGCCGTGGTGTCGCTCTTCATTTCTTGGTTCTCCTGTGGTACATACGAGAGCCGCTACATATAGCTAGCTATAGCTTGGTGCCCAGGCTACACTTCTACTGAGAACCAGCTAGCCAGAGCTACAGTTAGCCTATTCTATTGCCTTCCTGGGGAGCTCTGGGGCCATGTGTGTCAAGCATATCATAGTAGGAGTGCTGACATTTTAGGATCACACATCACTGGGAAGGACATTATGCTAGCTGGGGTGTATTCATTAGTGCACACCATAGCAAAGTGTTTTGCAACAAAAAAACAAAAGTTTCTTATCGGGGCAAGTTCTGGTTAGGTCCACTCCGTTTCAGCTGTTCGCGTCCGTTTGGTTCCTATTGAATACACCCCAGCTAACACCTCAGGGAGGCTAGCTGGCCAGAGCAATGAGCTATAGCCTATTTGTTGCCTTCCTAGGGAGCTCTGTGTATAAAGCGGATCACAGTAGTGGTGCTGATCTAGGATCAGGTCCCCCCTGTCCATGTACTTGTATTCAATGTGATTTAAAGTGCAAAACTGATCCTAAATCAGCAGTCCTACTCTGAGACAGCTACAGCCCCTGGACATTGTGTTATTACAACCCTCTCGGTCTTAAGGGTAGTCAACCGTTCCGTTACATATGTAGTCTGTACAACAAAATAACAAAACAAAAACATTCCTTTCATTGCACTTTTGTTAAAAAATAAAGTGAAATTTACTGGCATGGAAGAATTTTGGTTGTCAGTTATGCAAATAGTTTTATTCAGTTTCTCTTCTACAAGTTGTTTTGCCTCTGAAAGTAAATGAGCCTGTTTATACAACGCTTTGTCTGTGTGTCTGAATATAGGCTTTACTACAAACACACGTCTGTTCAAATAAACACACTCTCATAAAACGTGTGCGCACACACACACACACACACACACAACAGAGAACTCACACTCAGCTGTCTGCTGTTGGAGGAACAGATTCCCCATGCAGGTGTCAGCAGCATGACAGCCAGTCAGAGCTGACCATGTTCCAGTGTCAGCCAATCAGAGCTGACCATGTTCCAGTGTCAGCCAATATTTTGATTTAGCCTTTATTTAACTAGGCAAGTCAGTTAAGAACAAATTCTTATTTACAATGACGGCCTACCCCGGCCAAACCCTAACCCGGATGACGCTGGGCCAATTGTGCGCCGCCCTATGGGACTCTCAATCACGGCCGGTTGTGATACAGCCCGGAATCGAACCAGGGTCTGTAGTGACGCCGCTAACAATGAGATGCAGCGCCTTAGACCGCTGCGCCACTCAGGAGTCCACAGAGCTGACCATGTTCCAGTGTCAGCCAATCAGAGCTGAACATGTCAGCCAATCAGAGCTGAGCATGTTACAGCGTCAGCCAGTCAGAGCTGACCATGTTACAGCATCAGCCAGTCAGAGCTGACCGTGTTACAGCATCAGCCAATCAGAGCTGACCATGTTACAGCGTCAGCCAATTAGTGGTGACTATGTAACAGTGTCAGTAAAGGCCAGGTGAAGAGACCAAACATGCTGCTCAGTACATACACTGTGAACAGCTAAAATACATATTTGAAACATGAACAAGTGGCATACAGAATGTTCCATGATTTGATGGCTTGTCCCTTTATAATATCAGCAGCTGTGCCTAGTCTAGTAAGAAGAACGTGTCAAGTTTCATCACCGAGGATGTCTTTAGTAGTGCAGAGTGGAGGGGTGGATTTCATCAGGAGAGGCAGCAGTATACACGGACATGGGGGTAGTATGCCATTCCAAATCATGCAATTTATTAAAGGGGTTTTTGTCCACCACTGTTTCCTAGTGGGACGGCTGGTTTGGTGAACAACAGGACAGGGTGTGGCCGACAGCGGACGGGTGAGGTAATCTATGTAGTACTATTAGGAGGAACAGCCCTCTGGCGGGTAGTCTTGGGCCTCTGGCGTGGGGGTGGAGGAGAGGTACGTTCGCTCCTGGATTCGGAAGGCTGGGTCTCGGCCTGTGGAGAGCCGGTGTCGCCCAACATCTCACGCAGGAACTTGAACTTGGACAGGAAGAGCTGCCAGACAACATACCAACCTGAGGGGCCAAACAGAGCAAAGGTCATCCAGGAGAAAGTAAACACTGACTGTGCGTAAAAATCTAATAATGAACTTGTTGTATTTGAGTCAGTGATCGCGTTTAAATGCACACAGTATTCCGGATAGTAGCTCATATCCCGCTTAGGGTCTTATTCAGGATAAGCTGTTTACATGCACCTTTGATATCCCACTCACTAGTATCCATGAATAAACAGAATATTCCTCATTTAAGTTCATATGGGTTAGAAGTGTAATAATAATATTTACTCCTGCAGAATTATTCATTTCTTGCAGTAAAATGATACAATAAATGTTAATTTTGTCTTGGGAACAGGACTTGAGAAATATGATTTGTTTCTTTCAGCATCTCTTGAGAAAATGTGAATATGTGTATAATGTGTTATCTTTGACACTGTTATGCAAGCAGACAGTATTTCAACCACATACAATTTGCACTCAAGACAAACTGAAGTCAGCTTTTCATATCCTTAAAACCGGTCAAACTGATGACATTTGGACATTTTGCACAGGACCAATTTTCCACTGTTTTGGAGTTGTGTTTTCTCCACGGTCCCTAAATGAAACAGACAACTTTACCAGTGTTAACTAGATTACTAATGCGTTCATTCTATCGATGTATGACATTATTATGATAGCTACTTTATTTAGTCTTCTGGGGCAACAAGTTATGACAGAAGAGAAGCTAAATATATCCAACTATAGTTGACAAACAAATGGCCTACCAAATGTCAGACATTATGTCCTACCAAATGTCAGAAATTATAAAAATGTCAGAAACATCTCTAAAATAGGAGTGAAAGTAGCCAGTAGGCTATACAGTCCAGTAAGGAGTGTCAGCAAAACAAATAATACTGAACAAAAATAAACACACAACATGTAAAGTGTTGGTCCCATTTTTCATGAGCTTAAATAAATAATATACATACAAAAAGCTTACTAATCTCACATTTGTTTACATCCCTGATAGTGAGCATTTCTCCTTTGCCAAGATAATCCATCCACCTGACAGGTGTGGCATATCAAGAAGCTGATAAAACAGCATGATCCTTACACAGGTGCACCTTGTGCTGGGGACAATAAAAGGCCACACTAAAATGTGTAGTTTTGTCACACAACGCTACAAACGTCTCAAGTTGAGTGAACGTGGAATTGGCATGATGACTGTTTAACTTTTTGTTAACTAGGCAAGAGTTGTACACCAGAGCTGTTGCCGCCTCCAACGTCATTTTAGAGAATTTGGCAGTATGTCCAACCAGCCTCACAACCTCAGACCATGTGTAACCACGCCAGCCCAGGACCTCCACCAATTCATAACAGCTATGAGGGGCATCGCTACAAAACAGGTGCTAACTACGAACCTATAATAACATGATGTGTATTGAGGTCTTGCACAGTCACTGCTCCTAAGTAAAGATAGCTAGCTGCTAACATGAGATCTTGATGATGTTGTATACGGACAGTAGCTATATATAATGGCAATGCTAGCTAGCTTCTGTAGCTAACGGTTAGCTGATACATTTCGAAGCTGTGTCAGAGGTCCTCGTCAAATCTCAGTAACGTTAATCTCACAACATTCAAGAAAACTGGAGAAAACAAATCACGAATCCAACACATTTGTTACTTACCAAAAACCATGAAGAGCAACGCGCACACAAGGGTGGCCACAATTACCAGCACAGTGAGACCAACGCTTTGCCACATCGTCTTCTTGTTGTCAGTGCTTGCTAGCTAGCTCTAGTTACCAAGTAAGTAAACAGATGTTTACAGCTAGCTCGCTAAATCGCTTTAGTTTAGAGTTAAGTCCGTTAACTAATTCGACAGACGGACACTGACATACAGTTTACAGGTGTTATTTGCCACATCATAAACGTTATAACACAATTCCTCGCTTCAACACGGATGAAGGATAGCTGCTGTAGCTAACTAGTTGTTATTAAGGAAAACAAACCCCTCATTGCCGATACGGTTAGCTGGACAGACAGTCTGCCCCTCTGTAAAAATGTCAACGTCGCTTTGCCTAAATCATGGACGGATAGCTAGGTATCACAGGAGGATGCAGTATCGTTCACATCTACATTATTGCAACCTGAACGATTACATTTGCAAAATAAATACAATACAGACAAAGACCACATTGGTCTCGAAATGAGGCTTTGCGTTAGGCTGAAGACCAGCATTGCCCTTTGGGTACTGTAGTCCATATCCTCACTCTGTAGTTCCACAAAACATGGGGCGAATCATAATAAGAGACCAATTATTTTTTATTAACAGTTTATAAAATATATGAATTATGTGCGCATCTTAATAACATTTAGTAATTATTGCATGTGTTTATTTTCACAATCATTGCAGCAGGGCAGCTATTTCCGCCAATCTATTCAGCCTAGATTCAAACATGTTTTTGTGACATATTTGGAGTGATTTGCACAACTGAAGCACAATTTGACAATTACAGATCAACAACAAAAGTTTTTGTTGGTGTTGATCTGGGTCAATTTGCTGACATCTTCAGCCCAGTTGATGAAGGTCTTCATCATGTAACCAGGACATGGCTATTTTCACAGCTTCCAGTCAAATTCAAGAGGCACGTCTTTCATCTTCTCCATGTAGACCTGGTCAAATCGCTCACTCTGGGCCACAGTGAACATAGTCTTCCAGTCCCCAACCTTCCCTGGTCAGAGACAAAACAAACAGCATATTAAGGGCATTCTTTTTAGTGCTATTTTCCTTGATGAATTTTGTAATTGACTTGAAATTGACTTCATGACTAACGCAATCTTTATTAATGTGGATCACATAGATGCCATACCTTTTCTAATAAAGGATCCTTCAAAAAATGAAGACTTTTTTAAAAACATATTCATATATTCTGTCTGTGTACAGTTGTATTTAAACAATTATCAAAACATGGGTTTCACTGGCAGTTATTGTTTTGCATTCATTGCATGTTATTTCTCTCTCTCGTACCTTTCCCTTCTCTCTCAGTCCGTGAGGGATTGAGGACAAGTGAGACACGAATGTTCTTGTTGATGGTTTGTTGTTGTAGTCTATTTGTCTTGAGTTTATCTCCAGGAAGGGCACCAGTTCCTGGATTGGTATGTTACTTCCCTCTGTCATTTGATCTTCATGATACAATAGGGACAAAATATACTGTGTCCATGTAGTTCCTGTGGTTTTAAAGAAATACAATCACAGCATTTGTGAGAGCATGTTGCACATTCACAATACAATACCTAAATTCATGCAGAATTCAATAGATTGTGTAGAGTAGCCTATAAGTCACTCTACAGTAAGTACTGTACAGGCCTATAACCTACGTCAGATGCATGGTCTTACCTGACCGTGGGTAAGTAACAACAACGATGTCATCATCCCTTATTTCAAATGTCTCCAGAGAATCAAGGTGTTGGACTTGATGCACCCCTCTGACCAGGTTGATCCCCTTGTATGGGAAAAACCCAAGGGCAGTAATCTGAATCTTCTGTTCCTCTCCCATTCTTCAGTTAAAACAGCTATTACAGCCGAGAACAGCCTTCAGATAAAACAGCTATGACAACCTAGGACAAAATGTGCCATGTGAAGTTGATACCAACAGAGACATATCATTTTTTATTTATTTTAACCCCTTTATCTCCATATCATTCTGAGATATACTTACCGCTTCCCTCAAGAAATTGAATCATCAGTCATGTTTGATACATTTCTGATTCATATGTATCAATCAAGGGAATGTATTTATAAGGCCTTTTTACATTAGGCGAAGTCACAAAGTGCTATACAGAAACCCAGTCTAAAACCCCAAACATCAAGCAATGTAGATGTAGAAGCACGGTGGCTAGGAAAAACTCCCTAGAAAGGCAGTAACTTATGAAGACACCTAGAGAGGAATCAGGCTCTGAGGGGTGGCCAGTCCTCTTCTGGCTGTGCCAGGTGGAGATTATAACAGTACCTGGCCAAGATGTTTAAATGTTCATAGATGACCAGCAGGGTCAGATAATAATAATCACAGTGGTTGTAGAAGGTGCAACAGGTCAGCACCTCAGGAGTAAATGTCAGTTGGCTTTTCATAGCCAATCATTCAGAGTTAGAGACAGCAGGTGCGATAGAGAGAGAGAGTCGAAAACCGCAGGTGCAGGACAACTTATTACCCACGGCACGAACCCGATGGGGGCGCCAACCCAGACAGGAAGATCACATCAGTGACTCAACCCACTCAAGTGATGCACCCCTCCTAGGGACGGCATGGAAGAGCACCAGTAAGCCAGTGACTCAGCCCCCGTAATAGGGTTAGAAGCAGAAAATCCCAATGGAGAGAGGGGACCTGGACACGCAGAGACAGCAAGGGTGGTTGTTCACTACAGTGCCTTCCTGTTCACCTTCACATCTCTGGGCCAGACTACACTCTGTCATAGGGCCTACAGAATAGATAAGTCTTCAATAAAGACTTAAAGGTCGAGAAAGATCTACGTCTCTCACATGGATAGGCAGACCATTCCATAAAATTGGGCTTCAATAGGAGAAATCCCTTTCTCCAGCTGTTTGCTTAGAAATTCTAGGGACAATAAGGAGGCCTGCGTCTTGTGACCGTAGCGTACATGTAGGTATGTACAGCAGAACCAATTTGGAAAGATAGAAAGGAGCAGGCCCATGTAATGCTTTGAGGGTTAGCAGTAAAACCTTGAAATCAGCCCTAGCCATAACAGGAAGCCAGTGTAGAGAGGCTAGCACTGGAGTAATATGATCACATTTTATGTTTCTTGTCAAAATTCTAGCAGCTGTGTTTAGCGCTAACTGAAGATTATTTTGTGCTTTATCCGGGTAGCCGGAAAGTAGAGCATTGCAGTAGTCTAGAGTGACAAAAGCATGGATACATTTTCTGCATAATTTTTGGACAGAAAGTTTCTGATTTTTGCAATGTTCCGTAGTTGGAAAAAAGCTGTCCTTGAAACAGTCTTGATATGTTCGTCAAAAGAGAGATCAGGGTCCAGAGTTACGCCGAGGTCCTTTACAGTTTTATTTGAGACGACTGTACAACCATTAAGATTAATTGTCACATCCAACAGAAGATCTTTGTTTCTTGGGTCCTAGAACTAGCATCTCTGTTTTGTCCGAGTTTATAAGTTTAAAAAATTCTGCAATCCAAATTAAATCAAATCAAATTTTATTGGTCACATACACATGGTTAGCAGATGTTAATGCGAGTGTAGCGAAATGCTTGTTCTTCTCGTTCCAACAGTGCAGTAATATGTAACAAATAATCGAACAATTCCCAACAACTACCTAATACACACAAAACTAAAGGGGTGAATAAGAATATGTACATATAACAATGTGGATGGCCAAGCAGCATAGGCAAAGTGCGAGGTGACCATCTCTGTTGGTGCTGTGTTTACAATAAGAATGACAGTTCCTTATGTCTGAAACACAAGCTTCCAAGGAGGGCAGTTTTGGGGCTTCCCCATGTTTCCTTGAAATGCACAACTGTGTATAGTCCGCATAGCAGTGAAAGTTAACATTAGGTTTCCGAATGACATCAACAAGAGGTAAAATATATAGTGAAAACAATAGAAGCCCTAAAACGGAACCTTGAGGAACACCGAAATGTACAGTTGATTTGTCAGAGGATAAACCATCCACAGAGACAAACTGATATCCTTCCGACAGATAAGATCTAAACCAGGCCAGAACTTGTCCGTGTAGACCAATTTGTGTTTCCAATCTCTCCAAAAGAATGTGGTGATCGATTGTATCAAAAGCATCAAGTATGCATCAAGGTTGCATATTTGCTCCGAAGGAAGTTTGTAAAATTGTGGAGATGAAAGAGTACAGCAACATGTTCCACACACACAGTCAGTCCCTCAGGAGCGCCAAAGCCAGAGCAGAAGGCCAGCCAGTCTTTCTGTCCAACGAGATCTCATTGGAGGGCTTCTGTCAGTTCATCCCTCATCAGTCCAGCAGGGGGTGGTATATCCACACCTGAGATTGTTTGAGACCCTACACTTTTTCCAAGCTTTTATCCAGGCTACTACACTGTGCTTTGACCTCTTTGTTATTAATATTGGATACTTGCTTATGGCACCGCATGTCACACCTCTCTGTGGTTCATTAAAGCTGGTAGCTTTGTTAAAATAAGACCTTAGTGTGGCTAAAATAGCCAAATCCACTCATTTGAAGGGGTGTCAGCATACGTTTTTTATATATGTCACTACCTACGCCCCTGGCTGGCACGAGTACATTTTGTCTGAATATTTGCATACAGTGTGTGAGATCGAGTCAGACACCTTGTCAGTGATAAATGTGTCTGACTGAAGTTGAGCGGCATCTCATTTAGGGTGAGAACTCACACGAGTTTACAGAGCTTGTGGTTGGGTATGCCTTGACACGAATGGCTTCATGTTGGCATGATTCAAATCCTATCTTTCATCAGAGTGATGTAGTCACATTGGAGCTCTAAAGTTGCTGTATTGCAACTCTGCAGATCCATTTCCGTTTGATGAACCTTTCTCCAGGTGCAAACACTTAAGGTAACACAGTAATCTCCACTATACATTTCCTTTTGGGATACTATAGGTTCTCACCAGGACACATCCGGTCGTGATAGGGAGTCCCATAGTGTGGCACACAATTGGTCCAGCGTCGCCTGGTTTTTGCCGGGGGTCGGCAGTCATTGTAAATAATAATTTACTTTTAACCGACTTGCCTAGTTAAATAAAGGTAACATTTCTAACCCAAAAAAATACTGTATAACTGGCTCATTTCTGCTATGTAAGATAGTCCTACAGTATGTTTGATTGTGAGAAATAATACAAAAACGGGCATTTTGCACGTCCGTTTCCAAGAAACAACGATAGAGATCTAGGACATTGGTGGTGGTTTGCAATGATTCATACTGGTTACATCTTATGCAGGAAGTTCTGCTGAAGATTGTAGAAGTTGAGCATTTCAGTGTCCGAATTTAATAACTTTATTTGAAGGCAAAGATTGTGTAACATACAAGCATACAGAACAAAGCATTATTTATTAGTGTAGAACATACAGTAGATGTAAAGTGAGAATAATCCTGTAATACAACATGTTGGTTAATTAGCAGTAAAGTCATGCTGGTAATAATCAGACGTGTCCCATGGGCCTGATATAACAGTTAGCATTCAGTCAGTCTGAGGGTAACCTAGTTCCATGTGCTAATCACATTTTGTAGGGTCTAAATGGAAAGAAAGTATCCAGAAATGTGAACTGCTAATTAGTAATAACAATGTAAAAAGTCCATGTTAACTGTTTTCATTGACCGACATAGTTTTTGCAAAGACAGAAATACCACCAGAGAGAAATGTTTTGCGAGGATTGCGATTCGAACCATTGAACAGAAACAACATTTTGTGATTGAGCAATCACTCTACAGATTTCCAATCAATGTGCCAATCAACCCCTGAGGCATGGATCTACCTATTTATCATAAGTAGAATCTGATGAATTGGCTATAATGTGTGCTCTTAGCCATCTAAACCACTGCCTCAAGATAAAATGTACTGTTTGTACTGCTGCCAGCATGGATTAGAATCTGACCCACTGCTATAATACACTCTCACTACTTTTCTGACCAATAAACTCAACTAATATGAATGGATCTGGACTGCCCCACTCCTAAAGCAACCCACAGTAACTGACAGTCATTGAAGGACAAGAGTCTGAGGTTCATTTGAATTGGCTAGAAGAAGAAGAAGAAGAAGAGACGTTTTTAAATGCGTTTCGCTAACCGCGTTGCCATCCGCAGTTTTTATGCTTGTGAAGTCATACTGTTTAAAAAAAAAATCACGACAGCTGTGTTGAAACAAGGTCGTTTCAGAACAATTGTGTAAATGGCGACCGATCACTTGTTCATTCGATTTGGTGCGATCTATTTGTTTCGGTAAAATGTATTATGCGAGAAATGGTGGTTGGAAACGTATTGATGCGCAAATACTGATGTCATAACCATCATATCGAAGTAAATGTGGGAACTCTGTGATGATGATGACACGTTGTGTGGTCCTCTCACGACGACTCGGGAAACCACGCAGTTTATTAGGCTACAAAATAAATACATTTTGATGAAATCCACAGGGCGGAGAAAGTGTAAAATGATCTCGATGCTCCTTTCCAATAAATATCTAGAGGATTATTCTGGTGACATGAGGATTGACTGCCGTTTGACAAATTAAAATATTCTCGCTCTTATCCATAATAATCTCATCATGTTGACAGTTTAACCGCACTGTATCTGCGAGCTGTTGTCTAAATCACACATGCCAAGACCAGAGTGGGCACATTTACTATTTAACTCAACAGTTTTTTTGTGACAAAATAGTTAGAGTTGAAAATGCGATGGAAACATTGAATTGTAGATTTCTATTCGATACGTGAAAAAGTGCATTGTGTGTGCTCTACGTCATCAACCACAGACTTTTATCTGCAACAGGTCTGTTAGGAAAATTCGCATATTTTATTTATGAATATTTGCATGAAGATCTGTAGCCAATTGGGATGGAAGCCGAGCTACTGTCATGGATCGTGATGTCATAGATATAGCTATTTCTGGAAGATTACATTGGTGGTTCTTCCCCATTATCAAGTGGAATACTGTGGATTTAGGGAGGGGAGTGGTTAGTTGGTTGATTTCACAATTAATAAGCAAGAGAGGAGATTCTGACTGACAGTAGTGGTCATATTTGAAATGACATGATAGTTTTTCAGAAGATCAAAGGTAATCATGAACATTGATGCCTATACACGTAATATATTGTCTCCGAGTGGGTCTAGAATCAGATCTAGGATCAGGTCCCCCCCCCAGCCTATGTAATATTATTCATTATGATCTAAAAGGCTAAACAAGTCCTAGATCAGCACTCCTACTCTGAGACGCTTGATACATATGACAGCAGATCACAGTGAATCAATGTTTATGGAGTCACATCTCAGATGTTTTATATGTAAATACAGTATGGTTTATTGAAGTATTGTGAGAGAACAGTGAAGCCACCTGTCAAACATCAGACACTAGATCGAGGAAATAGCCTGTGAGGTGTGTGTGTGTGTGTTGACAAGTCAATATATAAAACATGTTAGGTCAATATATAAAACATGTTTTACTGTATTAGTGGAAGGAAAAGTACAGATTCCTCTTGGAGGGATGAACGAGCTTTGTGTAGGAGGAATGTGGCCTGATATAAGACAGTGCAATGAGGGAGAAAACTGTTTCCTCAAGTGAGTCACAGTTTATCTCATTTGGGTACATTTCCTCATTCCCACATCAGCTGTTATATTTATCCATCAGTAACAATAGCAGTGAAAAATCTAATGGAATATAGCACATGTGAACAGCTCACAGCACAGTGAGTCACAACATATGTATCTGCAGTAGAAGGACTTGACAACTCCCCCGAAAGATGAAGGTTTATCGATACCACAACCAAAACTTTGACAAAACAAAACAACTTTACAACCTATTATCCATCTTCAAATCATGTTTTATCTGTAAAGGTTTGTCCAAAACATTTTAAACATTTGGGGAGATACACTATCACAGACTAACAAAAGTGGTGTAAAGTATTTAAGTAAACACTACAGTAGTTTTGGGGGTATTTCTACTTTACTTTGACTATTTTCATTTTGGACAACTTTTATTATCACTCCACTGAATTCCTAAAGAGAATAATGTACTTTTTACTCCATACATTTTCCCTGACACCCAAAAGTACTAGTTACATGTTGAATGCTCGGGCAGGACAGCAATATGGTCCAATTCACTCACCTATCAATATCATCCCCTCCTACTACCTCTGATCTGGCGGACTCACTAAACACATATACTGTGTTTGTAAATGATGTCTAATTGTTGGAGTGTGCCCCTGACTGACTGTAAATGATGTCTGATTGTTGGAGTGTGCCCCCTGTGACTGTAATGATGTCTGACTGACTGTAAATGATGTCCCCCCTGGCTGACTGTAAATGATGTCTGATTGTTGGATCGCGCCCTGGCTGAATGATGTCTAATTGTTGGAGTGTGCCCCTGACTGTAAATGATGTCTGATTGTTGGATCGCGCCCCTGGCTGACTGTAAATGATGTCTGATTGTTGGAGTGTGCCCCTGGCTGACTGTAAATGATGTCTGATTGTTGGATCGCGCCCCTGGCTGACTGTAAATGATGTCTGATTGTTGGATCGCGCCCCTGGCTGACTGTAAATGATGTCTGATTGTTGGATCGTGATGTCTAATTGTTGGAGTGTACCTGCCCCTGGCTGACTGTAAATGATGTCTGATTGTTGGAGTGTGCCCCTGGCTGACTGTAAATGATGTCTGAGTGTTGGAGTGTGCCCCTGACTGACTGTAAATGATGTCTGATTGTTGGAGTGTGCCCCTGGCTGACTGTAAATGATGTCTGATTGTTGGAGTGCCCCCTGGCTGACTGTAAATGATGTCTGATTGTTGGAGTGTGCCCCTGGCTGACTGTAAATGATGTCTGATTGTTGGAGTGTGCCCCTGGCTGACTGTAAATGATGTCTGAGTGTTGGAGTGTGCCCCTGACTGACTGTAAATGATGTCTGAACTGACTGTAAATGATGTCTGAGTGTTGGATCGCGCCCTGGCTGAGTGTAGATGATGTCTAATTGTTGGAGTGTGCCCCTGGCTGACTGTAAATGATGTCTAATTGTTGGAGTGCCCCCTGGCTGACTGTAAATGATGTCTAATTGTTGGAGTGCCCCCCTGGCTGACTGTAAATGATGTCTGATTGTTGGAGTGCCCCCTGGCTGACTGTAGATGATGTCTGATTGTTGGAGTGCCCCCTGGCTGACTGTAAATGATGTCTGATTGTTGGAGTGCCCCCTGGCTGAGTGTAGATGATGTCTAATTGTTGGAGTGTGCCCCTGGCTGACTGTAAATGATGTCTGAGTGTTGGAGTGTGCCCCTGGCTGACTGTAAATGATGTCTGATTGTTGGAGTGCCCCCTGGCTGACTGTAAATGATGTCTGATTGTTGGAGTGCCCCCTGGCTGACTGTAAATGATGTCTAATTGTTGGAGTGCCCCCTGGCTGACTGTAAATGATGTCTGATTGTTGGAGTGCCCCCCTGGCTGACTGTAGATGATGTCTAATTGTTGGAGTGTGCCCCTGGCTGACTGTAAATGATGTCTGATTGTTGGATCGCGCCCCTGGCTGACTGTAAATGATGTCTGAGTGTTGGATCGCGCCCCTGGCTGACTGTAAATGATGTCTGAGTGTTGGATCGCGCCCCTGGCTGACTGTAAATGATGTCTGATTGTTGGAGTGCCCCCTGGCTGAGTGTAGATGATGTCTAATTGTTGGAGTGCCCCCTGGCTGAGTGTAGATGATGTCTGATTGCGAGGGGACGGACGACAGTTAATACTGTTACACTATGATCCCTCATTGATGTCACCTGTTAAATCCACTTCAATTAGTGTAGATGAAGGAGAAGAGACAGGTTAAAGAAGGATTTTTAAGAGGCATTGAGATTGATTGTGTATGTGTGCCTTTCAGAGGGTGAATGAGGAAGACAAAATATTGAAGTGCCTTTGAACGGGGTATGGCAGTAGTTGCCAGGCGCACCGGTTTGACTGTGTCAAGAACTGCAAAGCTGCTGTCTTTTTCACGCTCAACAGTTTCCTGTGTGTATATTTAAATCCCGTTTTCATTGATGATCCTTGAGATGTTTCTACAACTTTATTGGAGTCCATCTGTGGTAAATTCAATTGATTGGACGTGATTTGGAAAGGCACACACCTGTCTATATAAGGTCCGACATTTGACAGTGCATGTCAGAGTAAAAACCAAGCCATGAGGTCAAAGGAATTGTCCGTAGAGCTCCCAGACAGGATTGTGTCGAGGCACAGATCTGGGGAAGGGTACCAAAACATGTATGCAGCATTGAAGGTCCCCAGGAACACAGTGGCCTCCATCATTCTTAAATGGAAGAAGTTTGGAACCACCACGATTCTTCCTTGAGCTGGCCGCCCGGCCAAACTGAGCAATCAGGGGAGAAGGGGCTTGGTCAGGGAGGAGACCAAGAACCCAATGGTCACTCTGACAGAGCTCCAGAGTTCCTCTATGGAGATGGGAGAACCTTCCAGAAGGATAACCATCTCTGCAGCACTTCACCAATCAGGCCTTTATGGTAGAGTGGCCAGACTGAAGCCACTCCTCAGTAAAAGGCACATGACAGCCCACATGGAGATTGCCAAAAGGAACTTAAAGGACTCTCAGACCAGGAGAAACAAGATTTTCAGTTCTGATGAAACCAAGATTGTTGACCTGAATGCCGAGCATCACATCTGGAGGAAACCTGGCACCATCCCTATGGTGAAGCATGGTGGTGGCAGCATCATACTGTGGGGATGTTTTTCAGCGGCAGGGACTGGGAGACAAGTCAGGATCAAGGAAAAGATGAACTGAGATCCTTGATGAAAACCAGACTGGGGCGAAGGTTCACCTTCCAACAGGACAACGACTCTAAGCACACAGCCAAGGCACCGCAGGAGTTGGTTCGGGACAAGTCTCTGAATGTCCTTGAGTGGCCCAGCCAGAGCGCAGACTTGAACGCGATCGAGCATCTCTGGAGAGACCTAAATATAGCTCTGCAGCAACGCTCCCCATCCAACCTAACAGAGCTTGAGGCTCCCCAAATACAGGTGTGCCAAGCTTGTAGCGTCACACCCAAGAAGACTCGAGGCTGTAATCCCTGCTAAAGTTGCTTCAATAAAGTACTGAGCAAAGGGTCTGAAAACTTACGTAAATGTGATTTCAGTTTTTTTGTGGAATTTGTGTTTTTTGCTTTGTCATTATGGGGTATTGTGTGTAGGTTGATGAGGGAAAACTATATTTAATTAATGTTAGAATAAGGCTGTAACATAACAAAATGTGGAAAAATTCCAAGGGTCTGAATACTTTCCGAATGCCCTGTATATCTTCCTGACGGCTGGGTGATTTATATGTTGACTGACATTTACAGAATGGGTAGCAGGTGTTGGTTTTAAGCGGAGAAACACAGGGGAACTCAAGAGCAGACTTAGATGAGGAAACAGGAATGAGTGAACCAAAATATGTATTGTTACACAGAGAGATATGGAGTGCAGATCCAGGAACACCAGATGTGGAGACTGAGGTTGGAGTTGGCTGAGTAGAACAGGGTAAACAGGTCCTGAGGGGAATCCAAGGTAGTGGTGGTGAGGAAAGTCAAGAGCAAGGTGGGCCTCAAGGGAGGGGCAGTGGTCTAGGACACTGCATCGCAGTGCTAGCTGTGCCCACCAGAGACTCTGGGTTCGCGCCCCGGCTCTGACGCAGCCGGCCGCGACCGGGAGGTCCGTGGGGCAACACACAATTGGCCTAGCATCGTCCAGGTTAGGGAGGGTTTGGCCGGTAGGGATATCCTTGTCTCATCGCGTACTAGCGACTCCTGTGGCTGGCCAGGCGCAGTGCACGCTAACCAGGTCGCCAGGTGCACGGTGTTTCCTCCGACACATTGGTGCGGCTGGCTTGGTTGGGTTGTGTTTCGGGAGAATGCATGGCTTTCGACCTTCGTCTCCCCCGAGCCCGTACAGGAGTTGTAGCGATGAGACAAGAGAGTAACTACTAACAATTTGATACCACAAAATTGGGGAGAAAAGGGGGTAAAATTCACACAAAAAAAATGTTTAAAAAAAATCAAAATCCAGAGCAAAGTAGTTGGGTGGTAAGACGTGGATCGGGAGGGAGGAGCCAGAGACAGAGTGGTAACTGCAATGAGAGGATAACCGGTGTCAGGCAGAGTAACAGGATCTTGAATAATCATAAATGGCTATAATCATGAACTGACTGAGCAGAGATTATGATCTGGCAGAGTGGAAGTGGCAGGACTGAGTATTTGTAGAGGTCTTGATTATGGAATGAGTTGCAGCTGGTAGGGATCTGCTCTGACTCCAGCACACCTGTCTCCAACCACACAATCGCACAGAGAGGGAGAGGGAGAGAGAGCATGTACTGGGGTGTAACTGCAGGTCAAGAAGACACCGGAGCAGATGTGACAATTGTGGGTTCTGCTGCCATGTTTGTAATAATACGCATTTTATTTGAATTCACAGATGGTGCCTGGGAGAGGATGGCTAGGCTGACACACCCATCATCTTCTTCGGAGTTGATATACTCATGTGGGGTATCTATTTGTGCCATCATGCCACTCCTTGGTAGCCTGGGTACCAGTCTGTTTGTGACATCATGCCACAACTTGGTAGCCTGGGTACCAGTCTGTTTATGACATCATGCCACAACTTGCAAAACATTAAAATATTGGTCACTATGAACTATTTCTGTATTCAAAAACCAGATGTCAATGAGTAATTCAGACCATGTTTTACAAATAAATCTGTGAATGCCATTCAAAGCAGGCATTAAATTGTCTTGACAAAGAAGACATGCTTTCACCTTTCACCTTTCTGTTCTCCAGAACAACCACTTTACTCTCACACAGACCTCTCTCTTTCTCTCTCTCTCTGTCTGTTTAGGCAAGTTCACAGGTCAGTGCTTTCAACTCCCTGCCCTGAAAGTTCACTGACATACAGTATACTTCGTCAGCTAAGGACAATCTTTGACTCTGGTATGCCTTGTCACTTGTCAAAGGGAGAAACCTGTAAAGAGAACACAATGTAATGTACTCCGAGTACCACACCTAGTTTTACAATAGATACAGTACGTAATGTGCTTCCTCCAGTAGCCTAGAGCAAGTACACCACGTTTTACGATCAGAGCAAATAAAAACGTATTTCTCCACAATGGAATTTTTATGAGTATCGTGTCTGAGCTAGCTTCTTTCAGACATGTGATCGTGTTAAAATTGAGTGACAGAGGAATTCACTTGTGCAGACGAGACACAGGTTCCGCTTTTGTAACAGTACAATAACAACACTTTATATAACGATGAACTGTATGTGCGGATGAGGCATGTGCCTCTTAAAGGGGCAATCAGCAGGTGAAACAATAACAAAGCGTTTTTTCGCCACCCGTTCTGGTAAAAGGCTGAGGGACGGGGCTGGAGAAATGTAACCACTCAAATTCATAGACTGAGCTATGGATGTAAGACTGACCATCCATGATATACAAAAGTATAGTTTTAACCATGTTTTGAGGCTATATAGTGTTTGTTTACGTTTACTTTGTTTAAAAACATTGGAGTTAAACAAGCTTATATTTTGGGGGTTCTGATGGGGTACAACAGTTGAACTAAGCTCATGAAGCATTTATAAGTTATATTCTTAAAGAATCAATGGGTGCATATGATAAATTTATCAAAAGTACATGTAGAAAGTGCAGTTTGCCCCTTTTAAGGTTTTGTTCATGCCTTTCCAAGTTGGGTTGTCTGTGGTTGGATAGGTGCGTAGAAGCCTTTAAGCTATAAAAATCACAACATGTTGTGGTCCTATCAAAAAATAATTAGGCAGGATTCCATCCAAGTGGTGTTGTAGAGCGTTGTCAACAAGGCAGTATAAAGGAAATGTCCCAGGTACCTTAATACCTTAAAATGTCAATCGCTCTAGAACGCACCTCGGGTTGAATCCTGGCATTACTATAGTTATAAAAACAAGGCGATTTCCTATATTCTGTATATTGTGAGAATCCATATGTCAAAAACAGCAAGATTCACAAACCTGTAAATATATTTTGGTTTTTATTTAAAATGTTTGCATAAAACACTGAAATGATTAATTGACTGTATCCCATACCACAATTCCATGTACACTGAAGAAAAGAAACAAAAGCTCACAGCAGGGAACTAAAACCTGTCACAAATCAATGATCTGGAATTATACACTGTTCTCTCATTGCTGCACACAAGTAGATTTTAAAAATGTTTTATCATGGTTATTTATTAGATAGTGGCAAATCACAACGTCTTTCTACTCTTCTACTTCTGACTGTAAATATTTGTATTTTATTTTTAGACTTTAGATATATTCGTGTGCTTTTTTTGTACTACTTAAAATGCATTTTTATCATTAAAAAAATGCATATGTTCTGCTCAGAACATTACAACTGGAATCTGCATAAGGTGAAACAGCATCAATGTTATTGTTGTTGTTTTATTGAAGAAAGGAGGAGAGGAACGTCTGGAAAACACAACTCATATTCTGCCGAATATTGATTTGATTTGATATTCTGCCGATTCTATGTCTGGGGGGGAACTGTGTTGGTTGTTTGAAGTAAAATCTTTGTTTTTGTAAGGTCTCAAACGGACGTGGCTGTATTGCCAAGTATGAATTCCAGCTTTAATGTTATTCAAAAAACCAAGACCCATAGGGCATCTACTCCACTAGCGTACTAGCTAGATAGTTAGCTGTGACCCACCATAACGGCACACAGTGCCAATAAAACTCTTAATGCCATAACTCATCTTGATACATAGACCTCAGAACACATCATACATCCATTTTTTTTCTTCTATTGTGTTATTTGACTGTTCGTTTGTTTATGTGTAACTCTGTGTTGTTGTTTTTGTCGAACTGCTTTGCTTTATCTTGGCCAGGTTGCAGTTGTAAATGAGAACTTGTTCTCAATTGGCCTACCTGGTTAAATAAAGGTGAAATAAAAATACTGTAAGAATATTGTTTCTCAAATACATTACATTTTCCCATCAAATACATTCAAGAGTCTAGAAATAATATTTTTTTCCCCCAAAAGATGCAATTTGCATCAACAATCCATTGCCTCAGGTTCCACGCTATCAGAAGCGCTATAAGCAACATAGTTCCTGAAACACGTGGCAAGAACACATTGAGCAGAGCACATACAGTAGGAAGATCAATGCACATACAGTAGAAAGATCTTTACAGTAGCTTGCAGTTTTTTTACAAGAGATTCTTTCAATTGAAAGAAACTAAAATTCCCAGTCCCCACCATACCAGAGCAACGAGCCAATCACAGGCCCGGAGACTGCAGGATGAGGATCTCAGCAGCCAATCTCTGTGGGTCCATGAGCTGGGGAAACATATCCATGACCTTGTCCACCAGACGGCCGTTAAAGATAGCCAGCAGCTTCTTCCTGACCTCCTCTCTCTCCCTGCTCTCCCCGTGGGGGTGGGGCTGTGTCCGAGGGAGGAGCCAGTGTCTCTGCTTCTCCATTTGAGCAGTGCTATGGAGAGTCTGAGGATACGTCCCGAACGGATCGGACCAGTAGGTCTGCTGTGGAGGGTGGGCCCTGTTCTCCTGTTGGAAGTCATTGGGATACCTGTACTGATGCTTCCCAACTGGATATATCGGTGCCCCATAGCTGAGGTAATAGGTGGGGCTGTAGGTTATCTTGCCTGGGTGGTAGGTGCTGGCTGGGCCCATGCTGTGATGTGGGCTGTGGGTGTTGTTGTGGGTGCTGGCTGGGCCCCTGCTGCGATGTTGTTGGTATCCTGTGCTGGGGCCCAGTAAAGGCTGAGGAGGATGAGAGCTGCAGCTAGAAGGCAGGTTGCTAGGCAGGGAATAGATTTGTTGTCTCATACTGGGGGGGGACAGGCAGTTCCTGAACCCAGCCTTCCCATAATGGTCACAGTGGTCCCTGGAGGGGTCAGACACCTGGCTCTCGAAGGAGCCAAGACCAGAATCTAGTCGCTCCTGAGAGCCACTGGGCAGGGCCGAGTCCAGGTCTGTCGGGGATTGAGAGCCACTGGGCATGGCCGAGTCCAGATTGGTCAAGTGTCGGTTGGTCTTGTCCTTCTTAGTTGGGGACCTCTGGCTGGAACGATGGCTTCCCTTGATCAGAAGCACATTCTCACTGATGTGGCCTTTCCTCTGTTCTAGAGGCAGTTTCTGAGCCGTCCCCTCCTCCAGAGAAAGGCCATAGGCAGGTCCAGCACCTGCAGTGGGATGTTTTTGTTCTGATAAAGATAGCTTGGCCTTCTTCCGCAGCTCGTCAGCCAGAGAGCAACGGGATTGGTTGGCTCGTTCCGGGTGGTAAAATTTACACTTCATCCCATAAGTGCATTTCCTTCCTAGATTCATGAAATGTAAACAATAGTTCATTAGTACCGTTGAGCTTCAGCACATACGGTACAGTTATTACATCCATTACAGTATTGGTGTCAGTATTGGTGTCAGTTTGTCAATAAGTATTTGCAAATGCCGCCCCCCCCCCCATATGTAAGGTCAACCACAGGATGACCCTAGTAGAGATATGACCTCACCATAAGGGCACGGCTGTTTCCGTGGCAAACGAGGAACCTTCCGTAGAAAGTTCTCCAGGGTGGGACCATGACGACCCAGAGGGTCATCAGGGGGCATGAACCTGAGATAGGGGGGGAGTAGAGTTTAGATTCCCACTACACTGTGGCTAATGTACACTGAGCAACAATGCATAATTTTCATACCTCAATTGTGCGGTTATACAGATTTATAAGTATAAAATATTTACAAATTATACAACCAAGCAAGGGGCGGCAGAGTAGCCAGTGGTTAGAGCATTAGACTAGTAACCGGAAGGTTGCAAGTTCAAACCCCCGAGCTGACAAGGTACAAATCTGTTGTTCTGCCCCTGAACAGGCAGTTAACCCACTGTTCCCAGGCCATAATTGAAAATAAGAATTTGTTCTTAACTGACTTGCCTGGTTAAATAAAGGTTTTAAAAAATACATATATATATATATAAAAAAAATGGCTTATTCATGATATTTGTAGAACTGTAACCATATACCTGTATTAACTATTATTAGCTATTATTTAACCACCTATTAGTTAAAACATTAGTTAATTGTCTTGCTCCCAGGCAGACTAAATAACTTTTTTGCCCGCTTTGAGGACAATACAGTGCCACTGACACGGCCTGCAACGGAAACATGCGGTCTCTCCTTCACTGCAGCCGAGGTGAGTAAAACATTTAAACGTGTTAACCCTCGCAAGGCTGCAGGCCCAGACGGCATCCCCAGCCGCGCCCTCAGAGCATGCACAGACCAGCTGGCTGGTGTGTTTACGGACATATTCAATCAATCCCTATACCAGTCTGCTGTTCCCACATGCTTCAAGAGGGCGACCATTGTTCCTGTTCCCAAGAAAGCTAAGGTAACTGAACTAAACGACTACCGCCCGTAGCACTCACTTCCGTCATCATGAAGTGCTTTGAGAGACTAGTCAAGGACCATATCACCTCCACCCTACCTGACACCCTAGACCCACTCCAATTTGCTTACCGCCCAAATAGGTCCACAGACGATGCAATCTCAACCACACTGCACACTGCCCTAACCCATCTGGACAAGAGGAATACCTATGTGAGAATGCTGTTCATCGACTACAGCTCGGCATTCAACACCATAGTACCCTCCAAGCTCGTCATCAAGCTCGAGACCCTGGGTCTCGACCCCGCCCTGTGCAACTGGGTACTGGACTTCCTGACGGGCCGCCCCCAGGTGGTGAGGGTAGGTAACAACATCTCCTCCCCGCTGATCCTCAACACTGGGGCCCCTCAAGGGTGCGTTCTGAGCCCTCTCCTGTACTCCCTGTTCACCCACGACTGCGTGGCCACGCACGCCTCCAACTCAATCATCAAGTTTGCGGACGACACAACAGTGGTAGGCTTGATTACCAACAACGACGAGACGGCCTACAGGGAGGAGTTGAGGGCCCTCGGAGTGTGGTGTCAGGAAAATAACCTCACACTCAACGTCAACAAAACTAAGGAGATGATTGTGGACTTCAGGAAACAGCAGAGGGAACACCCCCCTATCCACATCGATGGAACAGTAGTGGAGAGAGTAGCAAGTTTTAATTTCCTCGGCATACACATCACAGACAGAATTGGTCCACCCACACAGACAGCATCGTGAAGAAGGCGCAGCAGCGCCTCTTCAACCTCAGGAGGCTGAAGAAATTCGGCTTGTCACCAAAAGCACTCACAAACTTCTACAGATGCACAATTGAGAGCATCCTGGCGGGCTGTATCACCGCCTGGTATGGCAACTGCTCCGCCCTCAACCGTAAGGCTCTCCAGAGGGTAGTGAGGTCTGCACAACGCATCACCGGGGGCAAACTACCTGCCCTCCAGGACACCTACACCACCCGATGTTACAGGAAGGCCATAAAGATCATCAAGGACATCAACCACCCGAGCCACTGCCTGTTCACCCTGCTATCATCCAGAAGGCGAGGTCAGTACAGGTGCATCAAAGCTGGGACCGAGAGACTGAAAAACAGCTTCTATCTCAAGGCCATCAGACTGTTAAACAGCCACCACTAACATTGAGTGGCTGCTGCCAACACACTGACACTGACTCAACTCCAGCCACTTTAATAATGGGAATTGATGGGAAATGATGTAAATATATCACTAGCCACTTTAAACAATGCTACCTTATATAATGTTACTTACCCTACATTATTCATCTCATATGCATACGTATATACTGTACTCTATATCATCGACTGCATCCTTATGTAATACATGTATCACTAGCCACTTTAACTATGCCACTTTGTTTACATACTCATCTCATATGTATATACTGTACTCGATACCATCTACTGTATCTTGCCTATGCTGCTCTGTACCATCACTCATTCATATATCCTTATGTACATATTCTTTATCCCCTTACACTGTGTATAAGACAGTAGTTTAGGAATTGTTAGTTAGATTACTTGTTGGTTATTACTGCATTGTCAGAACTAGAAGCACAAGCATTTCGCTACACTCGCATTAACATCTGCTAACCATGTGTATGTGACAAATAAATTTGATTTGATTTGATTTACTGTAACCACCTATTAGTTAAAACATTAGTTATTTGTCTACTTTAACCAACTATTAGTTAAAACATTAGTTATTTGTCTACTGTAACCAACTATTAGTTAAAACATTAGTTATTTGTCTACTGTAACCAACTATTAGTTAAAACGTGTTATTTGTCTACTGTAACCAACTATTGGTTAAAACATTAGTTATTTGTCTACTGTAACCAACTATTAGTTAAAACGTGTTATTTGTCTACTGTAACCAACTATTGGTTAAAACATTAGTTATTTGTCTACTGTAACCACCTATTAGTTAAATCGGGTTATTTGTCTACTGTAACCAACTATTAGTTAAAACATTAGTTATTTGTCTACTGTAACCACCTATTAGTTAAAACATTAGTTATTTGTCTACTGTAACCACCTATTAGTTAAAACATTAGTTATTTGTCTACTGTAACCACCTATTAGTTAAAACATTAGTTATTTGTCTACTGTAACCAACTATTAGTTAAAACATTAGTTATTTGTCTACTGTAACCACCTATTAGTTAAAACATTAGTTATTTGTCTACTGTAACCAACTATTAGTTAAATCGTGTTATTTGTCTACTGTAACCACCTATTAGTTAAAACATTAGTTATTTGTCTACTGTAACCAACTATTAGTTAAAACATTAGTTATTTGTCTACTGTAACCACCTATTAGTTAAAACATTAGTTATTTGTCTACTGTAACCAACTATTCGTTAAAACATTAGTTATTTGTCTACTGTAACCAACTATTAGTTAAAACATTAGTTAAAACATTAGTTTTTTGTCTACTGTAACCAACTATTAGTTAAAACGTGTTATTTGTCTACTGTAACCAACTATTAGTTAAAACGTGTTATTTGTCTACTGTAACCAACTATTAGTTAAAACATTAGTTATTTGTCCACTGTGTGTATTTCAAGGTTAATAGTAAGCTACCACAAGACTTACTTGTCATTGACAAAGGAGTACATGAGTAGCCTCTCCTCAATGAAGCGCTTCCAGTCCTGTCTCTCGCCCTGAAGGTCACGGTAGGTGTCGTTGGACACGATGATGCCGGCGGTCTCATGCGCCAGCTTGACGATGAAGCGATCGTCATAGCAGACCACACGTTTGCCAGCTACACGCCGCGAAGGGGTGAACACCACGATCTTCTTCCTCTCCAGCTCACGCAAAATGTGTTGATCTTTAGAAACAGAGAAAAATACTTAAATTAGATAATTGATGATTAACTCATTGAATGGTTAAGTATTATTTAAGAGATGAATCATTCGTTAACCACCCCTAAACCTGGTCTGTATGTAAAAGGATTGTTTCTAGGAAATAGATTTTACAACTTGTTGAGCACACTTTACTTTATCACTCACATTCTACCTCTCACATTGTCATATTTTGTTGCCAAACTTTTTAAGATTTAAATTTATTTATCTATATTTACCTAGACAAGACAGTTAAGAACAAATTCTTATTTTCAATGATGGCCTAGGAACAGTGGGTTAACTGTCTGTTAAGGGGGAGAACGACATATTTGTACCTTGGCAGCACGGGGATTCGAACTTGCAACCTTTCGGAGACGGAATTAAAATTACGGAATTAAAAGTTAAAGGAGGACAGGCTACAATGACCAAGAGCCAACAGGTAGGCTGTTACTTTATATTGAATGGAATGGAATAGAATGGACTTTCAACTGTGTAGGATGAGAAAGCGAATGCTTCCTCAATTAGCCTTGCTAGCTAGCTCAACTAGCTTCTCCCAGTTTGATGCGGTCAAGACCAGTACTACGTAATCATATCGGATGATATAGAACCTAGCTATGGTAGATATTAGCCTACTATAATGCGAGTCGACTTGGTTGGTTGCTGCTTCTCGTCTCTCCCTCCCTCCTCCCTGTTCCCATGTCACTGGCTGTAGCCTATACACACAGCACTGCCAGAGGCTCTCTACCTCCTCTTACACTCACAGTAGCCTATACACACAGCACTGCCAGGGGCTCTCTACCTCCTCTCCCTCGCACTTTTAGTAACTTATAAAATGACTCGTCTGCTTCCCTCACTCTAATCGGGTCTGGATCCGATCAGGTCTATACAGAACGGGTGTAGTTATCATCGGGCCCGTTTGGAATTGGTCTCTATATTTACAAAAAACATATTTATTCATATCAGGTCCAGATGGGGATGCCCCAGGCCCATTTAGGAATGGGTACAACTCTTTGGACCAGTGAAGGCCTCTAATTGACAGTAACTAGGTCAGCCATGCTCACCATGAGAAGACGGTTTTTACATGCTACTGCAGGAAGTGATACATGCGCTGATAAAAGTCCCTAGTTTAATCAGCTGAATGAGAGAGAGAAGTAGTGAAACAGAAATATCAGTGTTGGGTTTTCCCCTCCTGCTCTCCACTGCTGTCACTTCCCAGAGTTGTGGAGTTGCATTACTTTGATCACTGATCTGATCTCAAGTTTAGCAACTGGAAAAAGCCAAACAAGTCCATATGCCAAACGGTTTCCTGCTCACACATGTTCAAAGAGACACGCTCTCTACTCAAACATTATGCTTGTATGCATATTTCCTGAAGTCAACATATCACATAGCGTATTATATATTAGAAACTAGGTGATTCGAGCCCTGAATGCTGATTGGCTGAAAGCCATGGTATATCAGACCATATACCACGGGTATGACAAAACATGTATTTTTACTCTTCTAATTACGTTAACCAATTAACCAGTTTATAATAGGGGATTGTGGTATGTGGCCAATATAGAACTCCACGATGCGTTGTGCATAAGAAGAGCCCTAAGTGTGGTATATTGGCCATTTACCACACCCGTTCAGGTGTTATTGCTTAAATATACTCTATATTGGGGCGTTAGGGAAGCCTAGTGGTTAGAGCTTTGGACTAGCAATCAAAAGGTTGCAAGTTCAAATCCCCGAGCTGACATGGTACAAATCTGTTGTTTCTAGGCCGTCATTGAAAATAAGAATTTGTTCTTAAATGACTTTTCTAGTTAAATAACAAAAGAAAAATGCGTGTCATTGTGTCTAAAACAAATGTTTGTCCCACTGGGCAAAAACAGGTTGAATCAACATTGTTTCCATGTCAATTCAACAAAATAATTTGTGTGAGGATGTTGAATTGACATGGAAAACTGATCAAATTTGCAAAAGAGTCATCTTTTTTTATTTTACCCAACTTTATACCCAATGACATTTTCACAATGATTTCACAATATATTCACGTTAGTTGACAACTCAACCAAATCAAAACTAAAGGTTGAAATGATGTCTGTGCCAGTGGGATGGCTTGAGGAGGAAACTGTATTCAATACAATGAGGGCTGAGATACAGACGAGGAAGTAGACATCGGGCCCCGTGCTTGGCTGTGTATTGCCGACCTCTTACCTGTGATGAGGACATCTGGTCTAGGCTGCTCCTTCCTCCATGAGGGAACAAACACAGTGATGTCCGTATGACCTCTGTCCAGGAAGAAGTTTACCGCCAGCTGGATTCCCAGGCAGGAAAACATTTCCTTGTTCCCGTGGCTACAACAGAAGGGCAATAGAAATAAATATTGTTGAGCAAGCAAGCCAATCCCATTCATAATGACTTACCTGTGTGGTAAGGGTAAGGAAAAATAACCTCCTACGCTGACTCATTGGCTTGCGTCCCAATTGGCACTCTATGGGCCCTAGTCAAAAGAAGTGCACTTTATAGGGAGAGGGTGCCATTTGGAACGCAGCCTGTACCTCAAGAGCTATATCAATAGACACATTTGGAGAGGGAGGGCCCGCGATTACTACAACAGTTATTTTTCATTTGAAAGCACTTAGCTACATGTACACACAATATCACAGGCATTTGCAATGCAAATGGTTTAGCTGTGTATACACAAATCAAACGGTCCCTGTTCTCACAGTAGAGCACCTACCAACTAGCTACAGTAGGACTATTACTAGAATCTAGACCAGCGATAATCAACTAGATTCAGCTGAGTGGATGGTCAAGGGGCTGGAACATAATTACAAATCATTTGTGGTCCGCGAATTGACTGCAAGAAGCCCAAACAGATATAATATATTAGACTAAAACATAAAAATTCAAACCTTGCTTACATTTGAATACGATCATATATCTCTCTATTATGCGTGGGAATACCTCAGGACACATTTCCAAAATTAAAATCACTTGGAGCTAATTAGCTGATGTATGTCCAGTAGGGCAGGCAGGGCATAAAATGCAGTCAGGTCTGTTCCTGTTGCATTGTGCACTGATTTGCATGCTCAAATTTGCATGTCAGAGCAATGAGGGAGAGACATGCCTGTACGAATGTTGTATCAAAGTGGGCAGAAGGCCAAAGGAGACAGAGGAGCAGCAGAAGGGAGAGTGATGGGGGTGTGGGAGAAAAGGTTAACTCTCCCCCAGGCTAACAGTGACACTTGACTGAGTGGCTGGTGGAGTGTTGAAACAATAGACATAAAAGCAGGGCAAAAACAGTGTTACCATTCCCGACTTCTAGCTAGATCCTAATTATGAGGAGTAAGGGCTGGAGTTTATCTAGAGAAGTAATTATGAGGGGTAAGGGATGGAGTTTATCTAGAGAAGTAATTATGAGGGGTAAGGGCTGGTTTATCTAGAGAAGTAATTATGAGGGGTAACGGCTGGAGTTTATCTGGAGAAGTAATTATGAGGGGTAAGGGCTGGAGTTTATCTGGAGAAGTAATTATGAGGGGTAAGGGCTGGTTTATCTAGAGAAGTAATTATGAGGGGTAACGGCTGGTTTATCTAGAGAAGTAATTATGAGGTGTAAGGGCTGGTTTATCTAGAGAAGTAATTATGAGGGGTAAGGGCTGGAGTTTATCTAGAGAAGTAATTATGAGGGTTAAGGGCTGGAGTTTATCTAGAGAAGTAATTATGAGGGGTAAGGGCTGGTTTATCTAGAGAAGTAATTATGAGGGGTAAGGGCTGGTTTATCTAGAGAAGTAATTATGAGGGTTAAGGGCTGGAGTTTATCTAGAGAAGTAATTATGAGGGGTAAGGGCTGGTTTATCTAGAGAAGTAATTATGAGGGGAAAGGGCTGGTTTATCTGGAGAAGTAATCACGCTGGGTCAATTGTGCAGCGCCACATGGGACTCCCAATCATGGGCAGTTGTGTTACAGCCATGGAATTGAACCAGGGTCTGTAGTGACACCTCTAGCACTGAGATACAGTACCGTAGACCACTGCGCCACTCTAGAGCCCGTTAAAGGCAGTATGCCTTTTATATCAATACTAAATCATTTCTGGGTAACAATTAAGTACCTTACTGTGATAGTGTTCCATTAAAATGGACACACATATTTATTGATAACTATTTCTCAACCAAAAATGTTGCTAGCAATGTCTGGGAGTGGTGAGTGGGGAGGGGAAACTTAAAACTAGTGAAACTCTGTGCTCACCTCATAGCCACGTTGCTCCCATCGATCACTATGGGTCTCAGGGCATCTCCCTCCTCACTGGGTACATGGCCCCGGCTGGGTGGAGGGGTGAGGGGCAGGTTACTGAGGGTCTCCCCTCGGGCCACCAGGATAGACGGGGCTCCCTCCTGCTCCTTCTCAATCCCTTCTAGACTGGCTCCCGTCCGCACCAGCTCCCCCAGAACCCTGTTAGTGTCTGTGTTCAGGCCAAACTTCTGCAACACGGTCCAGACCTGCGCTGGGGAGTAGCCCAGTTTAAGGTAGAAGTCCAGCTGAGCCTCTCCAGGTTCTGTGGAGGTCTTGCCGCTCTCCTCCGGGGCAGAGCAGTGGGTACCACTAGGGTGCATTCTCTCACAGATGGGACAGGGTGGATGATGACTGTGAAGGGCAGGCAGAGTGGACAGCCATCCGACTGTGTCGTGGGGCTCTGTGGGGCTCAGACGGGCTGTGTGGGAGAACTCTTTCCATGGTAAGACATCTTTGACCGGGCTCAGCATTGAGATAGCACCAATATCTCTCTCTCTCTGTCTCTGTCTCTCTCTCTCTCTCTCTCTCTTTCAGGCAGGTCTCATATATGACACCTGTTTAAAAAAAAAGATGTCATCATTATTGTGGGTGTGTGAAAAAGGGCTATTTAAAAGTGAGGTCATAATACTAACACAAAAGTGTCTCAGCTCTACACCAGTAGACTACAATTCAGCTTGTCATTTAAGTTATTATGAACCTTTATTTAACTAGGCAAGTCAGTTAAGAACAAATTATTATTTTCAATGACGGCCTAGGAACAGTGGGTTAACTGCCTGTTCAGGGGCAGAACGACAGATTTGTACCTTGTCAGCTCGGGGTGTTTGAACTTGGAACCTTCTGGTTACTAGTCCAATGCTCTAACCACTAGGCTACCCTGCCACCCCAACATATTTAAGTTATTTAAGTTCAATAATTTTCTTGCCGTCTGATAACGGATCACATCTTACTTTAGTGGAACAGAACTTTCTGATAACTACTTTATTGGCGGGAAAATGTATTTGTTATGACTGCGATATGTGGTCGTCTCACCCAGCTGTGAGTAGCTCTAGATGAGAGCGTCTGCTAAATTACTCACATGTAAATGGAATGTTAGAACTGACATTGAGTGTGCAAAGCTGTCATCAAGGCAAAGGGTGGCTACTTTGAAGAATCTCAAATATAAACTATATTTTGATTTGTTTAACACTTATTTGGTTACTACATGATTCCATATGTGTTATTTCATAGTTTTGATGTAGAAAATAGTAAAAATAAAGAAAAACCCGTGAATGAGTAGGTTCTAAAACTTTTGACTCATACTGTATATATATATATATATATTTAATGTTTTTGGAACTCAGTCGGGGTCCCGACTTACTATTGAGAGTAAGAATAAGGCAAGTCCAAAATGGATGCAGAGAGAATGGGGTATCAGCTATGACATGACACACAGACTTTGAAAAAAATCTATTTATCTTATTCCACTAGAGCGAGGTGGATTTGCACCCAGTAACAGAATTGCAGTAACGTAATTTTATCATTGGTCCCTGATCTGTACTACACAGAAATACATAACTATGGATATTAATGTCATTCTCTTCATGGTGATGTACCTATTACACAAAGGTATAAATATGCATTATCCTCCTTTGAATATTTGGGTATTATTCTAGACACTGGCTTTAATTTTAATGAGCTCTGCCTCAAAAAAGACCAAATTTCCTTGGTCCGGACATTACCAATCATATACATCTATGTTTCACAGGTTTAGACATCAAAGTACAGCACAGTAAAGCTCTGTAGAGTACAGAACAGTACAGTACAGTACAGAAGAGTACAGTACAGTACAGTAGAGTGCAGTACAGTAGAGTGCAGTACAGTAGAGTACAGTACAGGAGTGCAGAACAGAAGAGTACAGAACAGAAGAGTACAGAACAGTATAGTACAGTAGAGTACAGAACAGTAGAGTAGAGAACAGTACAGTATAGTACAATAGACAACAGTACAGTAGAGAACAGTACAGAACAGTACATTACAGTACAGTACAGCACAGCACAGTACAGTACAGAACAGTAGAGTACAGAACAGTACAGTAGAGTACAGAACAGTACAGTACAGTACAGTAGAATACAGTACAGTAGAGTACAGTAGAGTACAGTACAGTAGAATACAGTACAGTAGAGTACAGTACAGAACAGTAGAGTACAGTACAGAACAGTAGAGTACAGAACAGTACAGTAGAGTACAGTACAGAACAGTACAGAACAGTACAGAACCGTTCAGTAGAGAACAGTACAGTAAAGCTCTGTAGAGTACAGAACAGTAGAGTACAGTACAGTACAGTGCAGCACAGTACAGCACAGTAAAGCTCTGTAGAGTACAGAACAGTACAGAACAGAACAGTACAGAACAGTAGAAAACAGTACAGAACAGTACAGTAAAGCTCTGTAGAGTACAGCACAGTAGAGTACAGTACAGTACAGAACAGTACAGAACAGTACAGAACAGTAAAGCTCTGTAGAGTTCAGAACAGTACAGAACAGTACAGAACAGTACAGTACAGTACAGAACAGTACAGTACCTTACAGTACAGAACAGTACAGCACAGTAAAGCTCTGTAGAGTTTAGAACAGTACAGAACAGTACAGTACAGAACAGTACAGAACAGTACAGTACAGCACAGTAAAGCTCTGTAGAGTTCAGAACAGTACAGAACAGTACAAAACAGTAAAGCTCTAGAGTATAGTACAGTACAGTAGAGTACAGTACAAAACAGTAAAGCTCTAGAGTATAGTACAGAACAGTAGAGTACAGTACAGAACAGTAAAGCGATGTAGAGTACAGAACAATACAGTACAGTAAAGCTCTGTAGAGTAATGTACAGAACAGTATAATAAAGTAGATTTACATGTAGAGTACAGTAGAGTTCAGTGTAGAGTACAGTAGAGTTCAGTGTAGAGTACAGTAGAGTACAGTGTAGAGTACAGTACAGTGTAGAGTACAGTAGAGTACAGTAGAGTTCAGTGTAGAGTACAGTAGAGTACAGTGTAGAGTACAGTGTAGAGTACAGTGTAGAGTACAGTGTAGAGTACAGTAGAGTTCAGTGTAGAGTACAGTGTCGAGTACAGTGTAGAGTACAGTAGAGTACAGTGTAGAGTACAGTGTAGAGTACAGTAGAGTTCAGTGTAGAGTACAGTAGAGTACAGTGTAGAGTACAGTGTAGAGTACAGTGTAGAGTACAGTAGAGTACAGTGTAAAGTACAGTGTAGAGTACAGTGTAGAGTACAGTGTAGAGTTCAGTGTAGAGTACAGTAGAGTTCAGTGTAGAGTTCAGTGTAGAGTACAGTAGAGTACAGTGTAGAGTACAGTACAGTGTAGAGTACAGTAGAGTACAGTAGAGTTCAGTGTAGAGTACAGTAGAGTACAGTGTAGAGTACAGTGTAGAGTACAGTGTAGAGGTCAGTAAAGTACAGTGTAGAGTACAGTGTAGAGTACAGTGTAGAGTACAGTGTAGAGTACAGTAGAGTTCAGTGTAGAGTACAGTGTAGAGTACAGTGTAGAGTACAGTGTAGAGTACAGTAGAGTACAGTGTAAAGTACAGTGTAGAGTACAGTGTAGAGTTCAGTGTAGAGTTCAGTGTAGAGTTCAGTAGAGTACAGTGTAGAGTACAGTGTAGAGTACAGTGTAGAGTTCAGTAGAGGTCAGTAGAGTACAGTGTAAAGTACAGTGTAGAGTTCAGTAGAGATCAGTGTAGAGTACAGTAGAGGTCAGTGTAGAGTACAGTGTAGAGTACAGTGTAGAGTACAGTGTAGAGTACAGTGTAGAGTACAGTAGAGGTCAGTAGAGTACAGTGTAGAGTACAGTGTAGAGGTCAGTAGAGTACAGTGTAGAGTACAGTGTAGAGTACAGTGTAGAGTACAGTAGAGTACAGTGTAGAGTACAATAGAGGTCAGTAGAGTACAGTCTAAAGTACAGTGTAGAGTACAGTGTAGAGTACAGTGTTGAGTACAGTAGAGTACAGTAGAGTTCAGTGTAGAGTACAGTAGAGTACAGTGTAGAGTACAGTAGAGTTCAGTGTAGAGTTCAGTGTAGAGGACAGTGTAGAGGTCAGTAGAGTACAGTGTAAAGTACAGTGTAGAGTACAGTGTAGAGTACAGTAGAGGTCAGTAGAGGTCAGTAGAGTACAGTGTAAAGTACAGTGTAGAGTACAGTGTAGAGTTCAGTGTAGAGTTCAGTAGAGTACAGTGTAGAGTACAGTGTAGAGTACAGTGTAGAGTACAGTGTAGAGTACAGTGTAGAGTACAGTGTAGAGGTCAGTAGAGTACAGTGTAGAGTACAGTGTAGAGTACAGTGTAGAGTTCAGTGTAGAGTTCAGTAGAGTACAGTGTAGAGTACAGTGTAGAGTACAGTGTAGAGTACAGTGTAGAGGTCAGTAGAGTACAGTGTAGAGTACAGTGTAGAGTACAGTAGAGGTCAGTAGAGTACAGTCTAAAGTACAGTGTAGAGTACAGTAGAGTACAGTAGAGTTCAGTGTAGAGTACAGTAGAGTACAGTGTAGAGTACAGTGTAGAGTACAGTGTAGAGTACAGTGTAGAGGTCAGTAGAGTACAGTGTAGAGTACAGTGTAGAGTACAGTGTAGAGTTCAGTGTAGAGTTCAGTAGAGTACAGTGTAGAGTACAGTGTAGAGTACAGTGTAGAGTACAGTGTAGAGGTCAGTAGAGTACAGTGTAGAGTACAGTGTAGAGTACAGTAGAGGTCAGTAGAGTACAGTCTAAAGTACAGTGTAGAGTACAGTAGAGTACAGTAGAGTTCAGTGTAGAGTACAGTAGAGTACAGTGTAGAGTACAGTGTAGAGTACAGTAGAGTTCAGTGTAGAGTTCAGTGTAGAGGACAGTGTAGAGGTCAGTAGAGTACAGTGTAAAGTACAGTGTAGAGTACAGTGTAGAGTACAGTAGAGGTCAGTAGAGTACAGTGTAAAGTACAGTGTAGAGTACAGTGTAGAGTTCAGTGTAGAGTACAGTGTAGAGTACAGTGTAGAGTACAGTGTAGAGTTCAGTAGAGGTCAGTAGAGTACAGTGTAAAGTACAGTGTAGAGTTCAGTAGAGGTCAGTGTAGAGTACAGTGTAGAGTACAGTGTAGAGTACAGTAGAGGTCAGTAGAGTACACTGTAGAGTACAGTGTAGAGTATAGTGTAGAGTTCAGTAGAGGTCAGTGTAGAGGTCAGTGTAGAGTACAGTGTAGAGTTCCGTGTAGAGTACAGTAGAGTACAGTAGAGTTCAGTAGAATACAGTAGAGTACAGTAGAGTTCAGTGTAGAGTACAGCTGAGTACAGTCACAGAATTGCGTTTTAATCACTTAATTATTCATAAACAGAATATAAATCAGTAAAAACACTAACAAAGAGGACTACTAGTTTAACAGCCCTTAGGCCGGGGGTCGCCAATTACATTCATATTTTTATTTATTATTTCACCTTTATTTAACCAGGTAGGCCAGTTGAGAACAAGTTCTCATTTACAACTGCGACCTGGCCAAGATAAAGCAAAGCAGTGCGACACAAACAACAACACAGAGTTACACATGGAGTAAACAAACGTACATATTCAGCAGTGGGACGATCCTTTCTTAAGCAGATGGTCGGGGGCTGTGACATAGATATAAGTATATTGTACACTGCAAAATGACCGCAAGAATCCCAAACAGATACAGTATTTGACAAAAGCATAATCAATTTAAAACTTGATTATATTGGGATATGATCACATATGCCTTTCTATATATATATATGTGTGGAATTTCCTCAATTAAAATCCTTTTGAGCTAATATCCTAGTGATTTTACAGTTGTTTATGTCCAACAACAAAACATCAAATCAGCCATGCGCCACCTATTGGGGAACCCTGCCCTAAATTACTCTACATGGGGGTGGCAGGTAGCCTAGTGGTTAGAGCGTTGGACTAGTAACCAGCAGGTAGCCTAGTGGTTAGAGCGTTGGACTAGTAACCAGCAGGTAGCCTAGTGGTTAGAGCGTTGGACTAGTAACCAGCAGGTAGCCTAGTGGTTAGAGCGTTGGACTAGTAACCAGCAGGTAGCCTAGTGGTTAGAGCGTTTGACTAGTAACCAGCAGGTAGCCTAGTGGTTAGAGCGTTGGACTAGTAACCAGCAGGAAGCCTAGTGGTCAGAGCGTTGGACTAGTAACCAAAAGGTTTTTTGAATTTGTTCTTAACTGACTTGCCATGTTAAATTTAAAAAATGATCAGGATAAGTCAAGTTATCCTAATTAAAGTTAGTCTTAATTTGATCACCCTGTTGCAGGAGAACTTTCCTGCAATGTAGGACATTTTACACTTGTATTTGAGATTTAAAAAGGTTTCTGAAGTCTGTAATTTCCACTTTGAAATTTCCGAATTGATTTGTCCTTACGAAAAGTGGATCAACCCCAACAAAAAATGGCCATTAATTACAATCCACATAAACATTCAAATTTACTGTTGCTGTAGGATTATTTTCCTGCTGTAGCATACTGGCTCAAATTAAGATTCTACATCTGTACCTTTTTAACTCTTGATGACAAGTGATGTCAAAAGGTGAATTCACCAATTTGTAAGTCGCTCTGGATAAGAGCGTCTGCCAAATGACTTAAATGTAAATGTAAATGTAAGTGCTCCTGTCTGTCGGTATCATCGGATGCGACCTAACAGCATGGTCTCATAGACTAGATGTAGCGTAGTAAATGTAAATCAGGGACACTCAAATATTATGATATTTTATGTTTGGTATGGTTACATACTGTAAAACAGATGGCTACTCAAGACAAAAGGGTTGGGGTGGATAAGCGGGCGTATAACGCAAACATTTAGCAACCCAAAGGTTGCGCGTTTGAATATCATCACCGACAACTTTGATATTGTAGCTAAATAGCAACTCTTCAACTACCTGTTGGCTAACCCTACCCATGACCTTAAACCATCTAACTCCTAAACTTAACCCTAACGTTAGCTAGTATTCGTAGCATGTCATACGTTTTCAAAATTATAACGTTTAGAAAATTCGTAACATATTGTAAGTTTTTCAAATTCGTAACATATAATACGAATTGTAATTCGTAGCATATCATACAGAATGGGTGATGGACATCGACAAAATGAATACATACAGTACCATACGAAACCTATCGTATATGCGGTGTCTTGGATTTACATTTGGAATAATACGAAAAACTCTGAGACAAAAATGTGTATATTGTGTATGGTCTATTATCTATTATATTCCTTTACTGTGACTTTACAGCAGAAAATAAAAGTTATATATGTTGTTCATCTTGTGCTATTTAACTAGGCAAGTCAATGACAGTCTAAGAACAGTGGGTTAACTGCCATGTTCAGGGGCAGAACGACAGCTTGTCAGCTCCGGGATTTGAGCAACCAACCTTTCGGTTAGTGGCCCACCGCTCTAACCACTAGGCTACCTAATAGCGACTAATAGGCTACACTCCTGTTCAATGGATAACATTATTTATTGAGTAGTCATGTGTTTTCCTAACAGGGGATTTAAATGCCTGAGCTTGACCAATATGTTTTGCCGAAAGTGAAACGTCATTTTTCTCCACCTAAAGTTATGAGGTCTAAAAGGCAACGTACAGTAGGCCGAGGAATGACCCGTTGGTTTACTGTATCAATTGCCTAAATGTATATTGTCGACCACTCGAGAATTTAAAGGAAATTAAATTGCCGGTGTTCATTCCCAGAAATGTTGTAGGCGAGATGTTAAATGTAGCCTATGAGTATCAACCCGAGTTATCCTTCTTTGATTTGTTCCGCAATTTAGTCCGTTTCGGAAAACCTTAACATATAGTCTAACTTCATGAACTTTTGACAAAGTAATCAGTCAACACGTTGCCAAATAAGAAACAAAGGTAGCCCGTCAAATGTAGTTACTTACCAGTATTTCATAGCCCAACAGTTTCGCGATTGAATGTAATGTTCGTGCTGCTATCCATGTGAAATGTCTCTCTCTCTCTGTGAGCAGTGTCAGTACAGACAGTCCGCCACCACGCAAATATTTTCCCCCTATGATGTCACACGCTTCAACTCCACAGGAGGAAATAGAGGGGTTTTCCCGTCTTCCTTTCTTGAGGTATCGAAACAGGCCAACAGCAGTTGATCATAAAAAATTAACTAGGTGAAATAAATTTATATGACGCCCTAGTTCGGCCAAACCCCGGCCCCGCAATATGGAATTTTAAATCACGGCCAGATAACATACAGCCTGGATTCGAACCAGGTACTATAGTGACGCGAAGATGCAATACCTTTAGACCGCTGCGCCACTCGGTAAACCAATTCAGTAATTGACCAGCTAACTAAACAGTTTTTTTTTCAAAACCTTTTACAAACACGTTTCAAGTGCAACTATATTATTATCAACTGATAGACCATGGTATGATAGTCTCTGGCTGAAATCATTGTTCCTATTAGCTATTATAGCTACTGCCTAGCCTACTGAATACAATATTTGTGTAGTCTCGATTCCAAATTGAGCAGCAGCTGCTGAAATAAATGAGCTTCAAATATTGAAATTTACAATGGTTTTTAGAGTGAAGTACATTGGGAAAAAAGCAAAAGAAAACTGCAAGACTGGATTGGAGACAAAACCAGCAACAAACAAAGAAGATAGGCTTTGGAAAAAGTAACTATTTTTCATAAAATTGTACAGTTATTTTAGCAAGCTGAATTGCTTACCAGTTGCTAGGGACTCTCCTGGAAGTAGCTAGCTAGCTAACAAAGAATAACAAAGAATATCTAGTTAACAAGAAAAGAAAGACAAAATATGGCCTAGGATTGTACCATAAAACATTTGTATTTATTTTAATAACATGTTTTGAGCCACATCATATAGTTCCTAGTGAATCAGCAGTTTCTTATTATTTTCTGCATGGATCTTCTTTTCTAAGGGTTGTTGATGACATCAAGGGAAAAAAGGCTGGTAATCGCGGTGAGCTTTACACTGTCATAAATACTATTATAGTGCACTGTCTATTATCTACCGTCTATAGAGCCACTGTATGGTCCATCATCAAAAAAAAGGAAGTATGCATTTGAGCTTCCATTGACAACACTGGAAAATAACTACTCTACATTTTCTTACACCATAAAAGGAGGATAAAGGCCAACTCATTGTTTGTAGAAACGTTGACCCAGCCCAGCCAGCCCATGTTAGACCAGACAGAGAAGTCACCTGTGTGGTCTGATGACCTATGTGACAGAACAATACACCCTTTATCTGCACTGTATGCCAAAAGCTCTTACCTGACCTCATCATGTAGGCATGTGTCTGAGTTGTTTTTCATATTCCATTCTCAAGAACACTCAGAAAATCATGTTATGCAGTACCTGATTAATGCATCGGCTATTTTCTTATGGATCATAATGAATGCATTACAATTAATAATATCTGTGTGTCTGCTGGACATATCTAATTGTTTTTGACTTACCTTTCAAGAGAAACTTTTAGAAACTCTGCTGTATGACCTTTTTTAAAACTTATTTCCTGTTTCATCTCAGAAAACAATGATAAACCCCAAATCTTTCAATAGATACATTTCAAGAGGGAGGATCTGGTCATTTGGAAGACTACATTAATGTAAAGTTTTATTCACAGTAGAACCATTACATTTAACCCTCTAGGAGTTACTGACTGTGGGTTTAGTTATGAGTTAGAAGTTGCAATATTCTTTGGGTGGGAAACAAATCATCACATAGTGCCAAGTAAGCAGTAAGTTACCAGTAACCATCACCTTTTCAACTGCAAGGTAGTGTCAAATTTGTCTTCTCTATTAAACATGCAATTGCAATTGTACTCAAAACAGACTGTGTATTGGAATGACAGTGTTGCTTCCAGCAGAGGGGGAACTTACTGGTTGCTTCTCACGCTCTCACTCAAGCAACGCTAGCTCTCGCTCAAGCTGAGTCGGTTCAGTTGATGAAGATGTACATGAAGGAAGACCAGATAAATGTATTGGTTTAATCTTTATTTCAAATGTTATTAAGGTGAAATGTACATGTAATATTGAAGAAGAGAGCCAACCGTAATTGTAATGTACATAAAGAAGAACCAGATATACTGTATCACGTGTCAAACTCGTTCCACGGACGGCCGACTGTCTGCGGGTTTTTGCTCCTCCCTTGTCCTTAATGAATAAAATAAGGTCAATAATTAGTAAGGAACTCCCCTCCACTGGTTGTCTAACCTGCAGACTCTAGGTCCTCTGTGGAATGAGTTTGACACCTCTGCTGTAAATTGTTTCAAACTGTATTAGAAGTGTGGAACTCTCATCTCACAACACATCAACTACAGTCTATTTAGCTGCCTCTTACCATGGCCTCAGAACACAATGGAAGTCTAGACAAATACATGTTTGGAAGATTTTACATTGTATATATTTTTGGGGGGTTTGGGCACAAGTCTGAGTTTCATTGGACAATAACTGAATTGTATGTTAATACTTATATGTTAGTTTTATGTTTCTTATGACATTTCTTCTTCCTAGGTTTTTTCTTAGGTTGTTCAGGCTCCCGTGGAGGTTCAGGCTCCCCAGGCTCTATTGGTTCAGGTTCTACTGGATCAGGCTCAGCCGGTTCAGGCAATGCGGCATTAGGCTCAGGTTCTGCTGGTTCAGCCTTTACTGGTTCGGAATCTGCAGGTGCAGGCTCTACTGGCTCAAGCTCTGAAGGTTCAGGCTCTGGTGTCTCAGGCTTTGCTAGCTCAGGCTCTGCTGGTTCAGGCTGTACTGGTTCAGGTTCTGCGGGTTCAGGCTCTGCTGGTTTGGGCTCTGCTGGTTCAGGTTCTTCATGCTCTGCTGGTTGTGGTTCTGCTAGTCCAAGCTCTGAAGGTTCAGGCTCTGGTGGCTCAGGCTCTCCTGGTTCAGGCTCTGCTGGTCCAAGCCCTACAGGTTCAGGCTCTGCTGGTCCAAGCTCTACAGGTTCAGGCTCTGCAGGCTCAGGCTCTGCTGGTTCAGGCTCTGCTGGTCCAAGCTCTACAGGTTCAGGCTCTGCTGGTTCAGGCTCTGCTGGTTCAGGCTCTGCTGGTTCAGGCTCTACTGGCTCAGGCTCCCCTGAAGGTTCTGAATCTACTGGTACAGGCTCTGCTGGTTCATCCTCTTCTACTGGCTCAGGCTCTGCAGGCTCAGGCTCTGCTGGTACAGGCACTACTGGTTCAGGCTCCCCTGAAGGTTCAGAATCTACTGGTACAGACTCTGCTGGTTCAGGCTCTCCTGGTTCAGGTTCTCCTGGTTCAGGTTCTTCATGTTCTGCTGGTTCAGGCTCTGCTGGTTCAAGCTCTGCAGGTTCAGGCTCTACTGGCTCAGGCGCTACTGGTTCAGGCTCCCCTGAAGGTTCAGAATCTACTGGTACAGGCTCTGCTGGTTCATGCTCTTCTCCTGGCTCAAGCTCTGCTGGTTCAGGTTCTTCAGGCTCTGCTGGTTCAGGCTCTGCTGGTCCAAGCTCTGCAGGTTCAGGCTCTGCGGGCTCAGGCTCTACTGGCTCAGGCGCTACTGGTTCAGGCTCCCCTGAAGGTTCAGAATCTACTGGTACAGGCTCTGCTGGTTCATGCTCTTCACCTGGCTCAAGCTCTGCTGGTTCAGGTTCTTCAGGCTCTGCTGGTTCAGGCTCTGCTGGTCCAAGCTCTGCTGGTTCACGCTCTGGTTCAGGCTCTACTAGGCGTTCAGATGAACCTCTTCCTTGTTGCCTATTTATCTCAATGATGTTCTGGATGAGGTCTGGACTGGGAAAGTCCATGCTGATTACCCCCAAGCAGTTTGGTTTATCAGAGCCTGTCTTTAGTTTACCTAAGAGCTTATTGAGCTGATCATTAACCACTCTGGCCACAGTTTTAGGGCCTATGAAAAAGCCTGTGGCGGAGGTGTCAGTCAAGGAAATTGTATGAGCACAATTCTTTTGAGCTTCTTTCAGACGTTTTGTGATCGTTTTCATCTTGTTTTCAATGTTTTTGAACCATCCATCGTAAGTGACGAAAGTGTTATGGTTAAGGGTTCCGACATTGAAATTGGTACTCTGCACAAAGACGATCTTCCCTCTCGCGTCTCGCATGTGGGGGACCAACGTCTCTGTCCATACATTATCTTTGGATTTCTTAATCAAATCCTTGATAGATTCTCTGGCATTCCAGATACTCATCCCTTGCAGTGTCACTCTCAAAAGTACAGTCTCACTGTCATGTTTGCCCAAGAACTCCCACAGAATGTTTAGCACGTCATGGAACTTGGTATGTTTTATATGCCCATCCATGACATCAAGGGTGTTGTGGAAAATACTGGCCTCTATACGGAAATCAAAGTACCGCAATCCTGCTTTCAGCTGGTTCTCCAAGGTCCAAGCCTGACACTGTATAAGAGGTCCACCATACAGAGTTAGGCTCTCATGAGTTCCGGGAATAGTAACAGCTGAAAGGAGTTGGTCATCAGGTATAGATGCCATCCACTTTTCCTTATAAGAGTTTTCATGAAGCGTTGTGTCGTCACTAAAACCTGAACCACAAGCAGTTGTGAAAATCCTGAAAGTGAAGAGACATAAAATCAATCTTCTATCAACCTACATTAATATTATGATAATGTAATTTTCCTTTTCATGGCGAACTCCATGTGGCAAAAACAAGAGTATTCAAGCAGATAACTCTTACTTACAAAGAGAGAAGACATAGGCATAGAGGGAAGCCCATGGTTGTAGTATTCCCAATGAAGCCAGTCTGGGGAAAGGAAAGAGTGGATATGGAAATACAGTCATCTATTTTATTGTATAACAAAGACTACATACTAAACTCCTTTACTGTATAATAATGACTACATACTAAACTCCTTTACTGTAAAACAATGACTACATAAAAAGGAGTTTAGTATGTAGTCATTGTAATACAGTAAAATAGTTTAGTATGTAGTCATTGTTTTACAGTAAAGGAGTTTAGTATGTAGTCTTTGTTTTACAGTAAAGGAGTTTAGTATGTAGTCTTTGTTTTACAGTAAATGAGTTTAGTATGTAGTCATTGTTTAAAGAGTTTATAAAGGAGTTTATTAAAACAAAGACTACATACTAAACTCCTTTACTGTATAACAATGACTACATACTAAACTCCTTTACTGTATAATAATGACTATACTAAACTCCTTTACTGTATAATAATGACTATACTAAACTCCTTTACTGTAAAACAATGACTACATACTAAACTCCTTTACTGTATAATAATGACTATACTAAACTCCTTTACTGTATAATAATGACTATACTAAACTCCTTTACTGTATAACAATGACTACATACTAAACTCCTTTACTGTATAATAATGACTATACTAAACTCCTTTACTGTATAATAATGACTATACTAAACTCCTTTACTGTAAAACAATGACTACATACTAAACTACTTTACTGTAAAACAATGACTATACTAAACTCCTTTACTGTAAAACAATGACTACATACTAAACTCCTTTATTGTAAAACAATGACTACATACTAAACTTAAAACCCATGGAATGCAATAGCTAAACTCACATTGTGAGAATTGTTTTAGCTGCTTAAAAAAAGAAAAACATATCCCTCCTCTGAAGCCGAATAATCACAGAATTGAAATTGACCTGGGAGTTGTTAAAATATTGTCAACAGTAATTTGTCCATGATAAAACAACACATTGATGATATTTCCTTACCTGTAAAGGTGTTGTGTAGTATTCTTATTCCCGAATGGTCGGAGAGGTTAAAAATGATCAAGTTCATGGAACCGTCTTTGTGGCTTACAAATTTCCATAAAGATACTACAGTAGAAGGAATTTGCATCCTTTACTGGCCCTGTTCAGCCTTCAGTCACACATGAACATCCACACACACTAATACATCCCATCCCATGATACTGTACCCCATGATAAGTTAATATAGATTTGGAAAATGCTTACCAAAAGTTGAGGATGATGATGATGAGAGAGAGTTGTTGGACATTTTTACTTTGGATGCTTTCCTTCATCATTACAGAAACATTTGCTACACCCAATAATTAAAATGTCCTTTCTAAGGGTTGATGATGACTTCAAGGGAAAAAAGGCTGGTAATCGCGGTGAGCTTTACACTGTCATAAATACTATTATAGTGCACTGTCTATTATCTACCGTCTATAGAGCCACTGTATGGTCCATCATCAAAAAAAGGAAGTATGCATTTGAGCTTCCATTGACAACGCTGGAAAATAACTACTCTACATTTTCCTACACCGTAAAAGGGGGATAAAGGCCAACTCATTGTTTGTAGAAACGTTGACCCAGCCCAGCCAGCCCATGTTAGACCAGACAGAGAAGTCACCTGTGTGGTCTGATGACCTATGTGACAGAACAATACACCCTTTATCTGCACTGTATGCCAAAAGCTCTTACCTGACCTCATCATGTAGGCATGTGTCTGAGTTGTTTTTCATATTCCATTCTCAAGAACACTCAGAAAATCATGTTATGTAGTACCTGATTAATGCATCGGCTATTTGACATCCAATGAAGTCAATTAGCCTACCAGAAGCTTCTAAAGCCATGACATTATTTTCTGGAATTTTCCAAGCTGTTTAAAGGCACAGTCAACTTAGTGTATGTAAACTTCTGACCCACTGGAATTGTGATTAAGTGAAATAATCTGTCTGTATACAATTGTTGGAAGAATTACTTGTGTCATGCACAAAGTAGATGTCCTAACCGACTTGCCAAAATTATAGTTTGTTAACAAGAAATTTGTGGAGTGGTTGAAAAATGAGTTTTAATGACTCCAACCTAAGTGTATGTAAACTTCCAACTTCAACTGTACATTTCAAGAGGGAGGATCTGGTCATTTGGAAGACTACATTAATGTAAAGTTTTATTCACAGTAGAACCATTACATTTAACCCTCTAGGAGTTACTGACTGTGGGTTTAATTATGAGTTAGAAGTTGCAATATTCTTTGGGTGGGAAACAAATCATCACATAGTGCCAAGTAAGCAGTAAGTTACCAGTAACCATCACCTTTTCAACTGCAAGGTAGTGTCAAATTTGTCTTCTCTATTAAACATGCAATTGCAATTGTACTCAAAACAGACTGTGTATTGGAATGACAGTGTTGCTTCCAGCAGAGGGGGAACTTACTGGTTGCTTCTCACGCTCTCACTCAAGCAACTCTAGCTCTCGCTCAAGCCGAGTCGGTTCAGTTGATGAAGATGTACATGAAGGAAGACCAGATAAATGTATTGGTTTAATCTTTATTTCAAATGTTATTAAGGTGAAATGTACATGTAATATTGAAGAAGAGAGCCAACCGTAATTGTAATGTACATAAAGAAGAACCAGATAAACTGTATCACGTGTCAAACTCGTTCCACGGACGGCCGACTGTCTGCGGGTTTTTGCTCCTCCCTTGTCCTTAATGAATAAAATAAGGTCAATAATTAGTAAGGAACTCCCCTCCACTGGTTGTCTAACCTGCAGACTCTAGGTCCTCTGTGGAATGAGTTTGACACCTCTGCTGTAAATTGTTTCAAACTGTATTAGAAGTGTGGAACTCTCATCTCACAACACATCAACTACAGTCTATTTAGCTGCCTCTTACCATGGCCTCAGAACACAATGGAAGTCTAGACAAATACATGTTTGTAAGATTTTACATTGTATATATTTTTGGGGGGTTTGGGCACAAGTCTGAGTTTCATTGGACAATAACTGAATTGTATGTTAATACTTATATGTTAGTTTTATGTTTCTTATGACATTTCTTCTTCCTAGGTTTTTCCTTAGGTTCTTCAGGATCCCCTGGGGGTTCAAGCTCCCCATGCTTTATTGGTTCAGGTTCTACTGGTTCAGGCTCTACTGGATCAGGCTCTGCTGGTTCAGACTCTGCGGAATTAGGCATTGCTGGCTCAGGCTCTGCTGGTTCAGACTCGACTGGTTCAGGCTCTACTAGCTCAGACTCTCCTGATGGTTCCGGCTTTGCTGGTTCAGGCTCTGCTAGTTCAGGCTCTGCTGGTTCAGGCTCTGCGGAATTAGGCATTGCTGGCTCAGGATCGACTGGTTCAGGCTCTACTAGCTCAGACTCTCCTGAAGGTTCTGGCTCTACTGGTTCAGGCTCTGCTGGTTCAGGCTCTTCTACTAGCTCAGGCTCTGCTGGATCAGGTTCTTCCGGTGCTGCTGGTCCAGATTCTCCTGGTTGAGGATCTACCAGTTCAGGCTCTTCTGGTTCAGGTTCTGCTGGTTCAGGCTCCCCAGGATCTGCTGCTTCAGGCTCTGCTGGTTCAGAATCTTCGTGTTCAGGCTCTGCTGGTTCAGGCGCTTCTGTTTCAGGCTCTACTAGCTCAGACTCTCCTGAAGGTTCAGGCTCTACCGGTTCAGGCTCTGCTGGATCAGTTTCTTCCAGTACTGCTGGTCCAGACTCTCCTGGTCCAGGCTCTTCCAGTTCAGGCTCTTCTGGTTCAGGCTCTGCGGAATTAGGCAATGCTGGCTCAGGCTTTGCCGGTTCAGGATCGACTGGTTCAGGCTCTACTGGTTCAGGTTCTGCTGGTTCCGGCTTTGCTGGTTCAGGCTCTGCTGGTTCAGGCTCTGCGGAATTAGGCAATGCTGGCTCAGGCTTTGCCGGTTCAGGATCCACTGGTTCAGGCTCTACTAGCTCAGACTCTCCTGAAGGTTCTGGCTCTACTGGTTCAGGCTCTGCTGGTTCAGGCTCTTCTACTGGCTCAGGCTCTGCTGGATCAGGTTCTTCCGGTGCTGCTGGTCCAGATTCTCCTGGTTGAGGATCTACCAGTTCAGGCTCTTCTGGTTCAGGTTCTGCTGGTTCAGAATCTTCGTGTTCAGGCTCTGCTGGTTCAGGCGCTTCTGTTTCAGGCTCTACTAGCTCAGACTCTCCTGAAGGTTCCGGCTCTACCGGTTCAGGCTCTGCTGGATCAGTTTCTTCCAGTGCTGCTGGTCCAGACTCTCCTGGTCCAGGCTCTTCCAGTTCAGGCTCTTCTGGTTCAGGCTCTCCTGGTTCAGGTTCTACTGGTTCAGGCTCTGCTGCTTCAGGCTCTGCTGCTTCAGGCTCTGCTGCTTCAGGCTCTGCTGGTTCAGAATCTGCGTGTGCAGGCTCTACTGGCTCAGGCTCTGCTGGTTCAGGTGCTTCTGTTTCAGGCTCCACTAGCTCAGACTCTCCTGAAGGTTCAGGCTCTGCTGGTTCAGGCTCTTCTACTGGCTCCGGCTTTGCTGGATCAGGTTCTTCCGTTGCTGATGGTCCAGACTCTCCCGGTTCAGGCTCTCCTAGTTCAGGCTCTGCTGGTTCAGGCTCTGCTATTTCAGGATCTGCTGCTTCAAGCTCTGCTGGTTCAGAATCTGCGGGTGCAGGCTCTACTGGCTCAGGCTCTGCTGGTTCAGGCTCTAATAGTTCAGATTCTGCAGGCCCAGGTTCTGCTGGTTTAGGTTCTTCATGCTCTGCTAGTTGTTCTGTCTCTGCTTCTTCGGGGTCTAATTGTTCAGGCTCTTCTACTAGCTCAGGATCTGCTGGTTCAGGCCCTGCTAGTTCTGTTTCTTCATGCTCTGCTGGTTCTCTTTCTGCTGGTTCAGGTTCTGCTGGCTCAGGCTTTGTGGGTTCAGGCAGTGCAGCATCAGGCTCTGCTGGTTCTGTCTTCCCTGAATGTTCAGACTCTACTGGTTCAGGCTCTACCGGTTCAGGCTCTGCTGGATCAGTTTCTTCCAGTGCTGCTGGTCCAGACTCTCCTGGTCCAGGCTCTTCCAGTTCAGGCTCTTCTGGTTCAGGCTCTCCTGGTTCAGGTTCTACTGGTTCAGGCTCTGCTGCTTCAGGCTCTGCTGCTTCAGGCTCTGCTGCTTCAGGCTCTGCTGGTTCAGAATCTGCGTGTGCAGGCTCTACTGGCTCAGGCTCTGCTGGTTCAGGTGCTTCTGTTTCAGGCTCCACTAGCTCAGACTCTCCTGAAGGTTCAGGCTCTGCTGGTTCAGGCTCTTCTACTGGCTCCGGCTTTGCTGGATCAGGTTCTTCCGTTGCTGATGGTCCAGACTCTCCCGGTTCAGGCTCTCCTAGTTCAGGCTCTGCTGGTTCAGGCTCTGCTATTTCAGGATCTGCTGCTTCAAGCTCTGCTGGTTCAGAATCTGCGGGTGCAGGCTCTACTGGCTCAGGCTCTGCTGGTTCAGGCTCTAATAGTTCAGATTCTGCAGGCCCAGGTTCTGCTGGTTTAGGTTCTTCATGCTCTGCTAGTTGTTCTGTCTCTGCTTCTTCGGGGTCTAATGGTTCAGGCTCTTCTACTAGCTCAGGATCTGCTGGTTCAGGCCCTGCTAGTTCTGTTTCTTCATGCTCTGCTGGTTCTCTTTCTGCTGGTTCAGGTTCTGCTGGCTCAGGCTTTGTGGGTTCAGGCAGTGCAGCATCAGGCTCTGCTGGTTCTGTCTTCCCTGAATGTTCAGACTCTACTGGTTCAGGCTCTTCCGGTTCAGGCTCTGCTGGATCAGATTTTTCCAGTGCTGCTGGTTCAGGTTCTGCTGGTTCAGGCTCTGCTGGTTCAGGCTCTGCTATTTCAGGATCTGCTGCTTCAGGCTCTGCTGGTTCAGAATCTGCGTGTGCAGGCTCTACTGGCTCAGGCACTTCTGTTTCAGGCTCTACTAGATCAGACTCTCCTGAAGGTTCCGGCTCTACCGGTTCAGGCTCTGCTGGATCAGATGCTTCCGGTGCTGCTGGTTCAGACTCTACTGGTTCAGGCTCTACTGGTTCAGGTTCTACTGGTTCAGGGTCTGCTGCTTCAGAATCTGCTGGTTCAGGCTCTACTGGCTCAGGCTCTGCTAGCTCAGGCTCTGCTGGCTCAGGCACACCACTATCTGCTGGTTTAGGTTTTTCATGGTCTGCTAGTTGTTCTGCCTTTGCTGGTTCAGGCTCTGCTTGTTCAGGCTCTAATGGTTCAGGCTCTTTTACTGGCTCAGGCTCTGCTGGTTCAGGCTCTGCTGGTTCAGGCCTGGCTAATTCCGTTTTTTCATGCTCTGCTGGTACTCTCTCGGCTGGTTCAGGTTTTGTGGGTTTAGGATGTGCAGGTTCAGGCTCTGCAGATTCAAGCTCTACTCGTTCAGGCTCCCCTGACGGTTCAGGCTCTGCTGGTTCTGGTGGTTTAGGTTCTTCAGGCGTTGCGGGTTCAGGCTCTGATGGTTCAGGTTCACCTGAAGGTTCAGGCTCTACTGGTTCTTCATCTGCTGGTTCCGGCTTTACTGGTTCAGGTTTCCCTGAAGGTTCAGGCTCTACGGCTTCAGGCTCTTCTACTGGCTCAGGCTTTGCTGGTTCAGGCTCTTCAGGCTCTGCTGGTTCAGGGCCTGCTAGTTCAGTTTCTTCATGCTCTACTGGTTCTCTCTCTGCTGGTTCAGGCTCTACTGGTTCAGTCTTCCCTGATGGTTCAGCCTCCCCAGGCTCTGCTCGTTCAGACTCTACTGGTTCTGGCTCTACCGTATCAGGCTCTGCTACTGCCTCAGCCTCTGCTGGTTCAGGTTCTTCCGGTGTTGCTTGTTCAGACTCTACTGGTTCAGGCTCTGCTGGTTCAGGCTCTACTAGGTGATCAGATGAACCGCTTCCTGGTTGTCTATTGACCTCAATGATGTTCTGGATGAGGTCCGGGCTGGGGAAGTCCATGCTGATTACCCCCAAGCAGTTTTGTTTATCAGAGCCTGTCTTTAGTTTACCTAAGAGTTTATTGAGCTGATCATTAACCACTCTGGCCACAGTTTTAGGGCCTATGACAAAGCCTGTGGTGAAGGTGTCAGTCAAGGAAATTGTATGAGCACAATTCTTTTGAGCTTCTTTCAGATGTTTTGTGATCGTTTTCATCTTGTTTTCAATGTTTTTGAACCATCCATCGTAATTGACACAAGTGTTATGGTTAAGGGTTCCGACATTGAAATTGGTACTCTGCACAAAGACGATCTTCCTTCTCGCGTCTCGCATGTGGGGGACCAACGTCTTTGTCCATACATTATCTTTGGATTTCTTAATCAAATCCTTGATAGATTCTCTGGCATTCCAGATACTCATCCCTTGCAGTGTCACTCTCAAAAGTACAGTCTCACTGTCATGTTTGCCCAAGAACTCCCACAGAATGTTTAGCACGTCATGGAACTTGGTATGTTTTATATGCCCATCCATGACATCAAGGGTGTTGTGGAAAATACTGGCCTCTATACGGAAATCAAAGTACCGCAATCCTGCTTTCAGCTGGTTCTCCAAGGTCCAAGCCTGACACTGTATAAGAGGTCCACCATACAGAGTTAGGCTCTCATGAGTTCCGGGAATAGTAACAGCTGAAAGGAGTTGGTCATCAGGTATAGATGCCATCCACTTTTCCTCATAAGAGTTTTCATGAAGCGTTGTGTCGTCACTAAAACCTGAACCACAAGCAGTTGTGAAAATCCTGAAAGTGAAGAGACATAAAATCAATCTTCTATCAACCTACATTAATATTATGATAATGTCATTTTCCTTTTAATGGCAAACTCCATGTGGCAAAAAAAGAGTATTCAAGCAGATAACTCTTACTTACAAAGAGAGAAGACATAGGCATAGAGGGAAGCCCATGGTTGTAGTATTCCCAATGAAGCCAGTCTGGGGAAAGGAAAGAGTGGATATGGAAATACAGTCATCTATTTTATTGTATAACAATGACTACATACTAAACTCCTTTACTGTAAAACAATGACTACATACTAAACTCCTTTACTGTAAAACAATGAGTAAATACTTAACTAATTTACTGTTTAATAATGAGTAAATACTCATCTCCTTTACTGTATAATAATGACTACATACTAAACTCCTTTACTGTATAATAATGACTACATACTAAACTCCTTTACTGTATAAATGACTACATACTAAACTCCTTTACTGTATAATAATGACTACATACTAAACTCCTTTACTGTAAAATAATGACTACATACTAAACTCCTTTACTGTAAAACAATGAGTAAATACTAAACTAATTTACTGTTTAATAATGAGTAAATACTAATCTCCTTTACTGTATAATAATGACTACATACTAAACTCCTTTACTGTAAAATAATGACTACATACTAAACTCCTTTACTGTAAAACAATGACTACATACTAAACTCCTTTACTGTAAAACAATGACTACATACTAAACTCCTTTACTGTATAATAATGACTACATACTAAACTCCTTTACTGTAAAACAATGACTGCATACTAAACTTAAAACCCATGGAATGCAATAGCTAAACTCACATTGTAAGAATTGTTTTAGCTGCTTAAAAAAAGAAAAACATATCCCTCCTCTGAAGCCGAATAATCACAGAATTGAAATTGACCTGAGAGTTGTTAAAATATTGTCAACAGTAATTTATCCATGATAAAACAACACATTGATGATATTTCCTTACCTGTAAAGGTGTTGTGTCGTATTCTTATCCCCGGTTGGTAGGAGAGGTTAAAAATGATCAAGTTCATGGAACCGTCTTTGTGGCTTACAAATTTCCATAAAGATACTACAGTAGAAGGAATTTGCATCCTTTACTGTCCCTGTTCAGTCTTAAGTCACACATGAACATCCACACACACTAATACATCCCATCCCATGATACTGTACCCCATGATAAGTTAATATAGATTACAAAAATGTTTACCAGAAGAGGATAAGGATGATGATGATTGAATAGAGTTGTTGGACATTTTGACTTTGGAATGCCATTCATTAATGTGACTATTTTTCATGTTGTTATTCAGCCTAAAACACTACTGGAAATTACCACCTTCCCACGTGGTTTTGAACGCAGCATTAGACTGCGTTATCTTTTCTAACCTTCATTTCCATCAATAGGCTAAATACTCGCCTAGTCATTGGTACCAGCAGTAAACTGGTGTGGATTTTCTAGAATTGAATTACTTCTGGGAGAGTTGTGGGCGGGCCATGTTGTGGTTCAATTTGTCTGATTGGTTGTGTTCTGTAGATGACACGTGATTTTGAGCAAATCAAGAAGTCACCTGTCACGCGCACCATTTGCACAACGTGATTGAATAGCCGACCAGAGGTTGAAGCCCAACCGAGCCCTGCTGGATTAGTCCTTGATGAATACTTTAGCTATCGATTTTAGTTTGACATTATTCATTTACTCTCAAGATAAGCAGAGAAAGTCAGTTACTCAAGTCATCCACAATACAGGACACTACACCAATCAAGCCAGTAAACTAGCTAGCAAGCTAATCCTCTGATTTAACATGTCTATGAGGACACTTCCCCTGGTTTTTAATAACCTCGGACTTGAAATACTCTATATTCTCAAACTCTGAATTCCCGCCGATGTTAATACACAGGAAGGTAGTCTGTAGCGAGGTTAACATAGTTATGTTAGTTTATCATGTTAGTTTTTTGTAGGCAGCCAATTAATCCCAACCCTTTCTAAGCAGCCTAGCTAGCTAGATGGCTAGCTAATCCCAGACACACAGTCGTGTGATCCTGATCTCTAAACATGTTTTTGTCATTATACAAATGTATTTACCTAAATATCTTAATTGCAGGCGTATGGTCAGAGGACGACAGAAAATGAGGTAGGTCATATCCTGTACTACTGTTCTAGCTAGTAGTCAGTGTGGTCCTTGGTCAAACCCCCCCAAAACTGTTTACCTTCATTTACCTAGGTTAAGAACACATTTTTATTTACAATGACAGCCTACTCGGGCCAAATCCGGACGACGCTGAGCCAATTGTGCGCGGCCCTCTGGGACTCCTTGTCAGCTTGGGGCGGCAGGGTAGCCTAGTGGTTAGAACGTTGGACTAGTAACCGGAAGGTTGCAAGTGTAACAGTATAACTTTAGACCGTCCCCGGGCACACATCAACAACTGACACCCACAAAGCTTCGTTACCCAACGCTCCACAGAAGCCGCGGCCCTTGCAGAACAAGGGGAACCACTACTTCAAGGTCTCAGAGCAAGTGATGTCACCGATTGAAACGCTATTTAGCGCGCACCACCGCTAACTAGCTAGCCGTTCCACATCCGTTACACAAGTTCAAACCCCCGAGCTGACAAGGTACAAATCTGTCGTTCTGCCCCTGAACAGGCAGTTCACCCACTGTTCCTAGGCCGTCATTGAAAATAAGAATTTGTTCTTAACTGACTTGCCTAGTTAAATAAAGGTTAAAAAAGTTAAAAAAAAAAAAAAAAATCACAGCCAGATGTGACACAGCCTGGATTCAAACCAGGTACTATAGTGACACCTCGTGCACTGAGATGCAGAGCCTTAGATTGCTGCGCCACTCGGGAGCCCATGTGATTGGTTCAGGAAGCTTGTCATACAAGACAGCACTGCAATTATAGGCTATTGCGTGTTCAACAATCTGGTATTTTTTTCACTGGATATTGGACATACTCTACATGACCAAAAGTATGTGGACACCTGCTTGTCGAACATCTCATTTCAAAATCATGGGCATTAATATGGAGTTGGTCCCCCCCTTTGCTGTTATCAGAGCCTCCGCTCTTCTGGAAGGCTTTCCTCTAGATGTTGGAACATTGCTGCGGGGACTTGCTTCCATTCAGCCACAATCATTTTCTGTGAGGTCGGGCACTGATGTTGAGTGATCAGGCCTGGCTCGCAGTCGGCGTTCCAATTCATCCCAAAGGTGTTTGTTGGGGTGATTTCGGGGCTCTGTGCAGGCAGGTCAAGTTCTTCCACACCAATCTCGACAAACCATTTCTGTATGGACCTCGCTTTGTGCATGGGGGTATTCTCATTATGAAACAGGAAAGGGCCTTCACCAAACTGTTGCCACAAATTTGGAAGCACAGAATTGTTCTAGAATGTCATTGTGTGCTGTAGCGTTAAGATTTCCCTTTACTGGAACTAAGGGGCATAGCCCAAACCATGAAAAACAGCCCCAGACCATTAGTCCTTCTCAACCAAACTTTACAGTTGGCACTGTGCATTGTGGCAGGTAGCGTTCTCCTGGCATCCGCCAAACCCAGATTCATCGGTCGGACTGCCAGATGGTGAAAAGTGACTCATCACTCCAGAGAACGTGTTTTCACTGCTCCAGACTCCAATGGCGACGAGCTTTGGGAAATTCTTCAAGGCTTCTCCCAGATATGAACAGAGAGACACCAGTCATGTCATCTTGTATTAGGCCTACATTATTTTTCAGTTAACATACTGTCCTTTGTGTTTTCTTCTGTATGATATTGTCTGTGTACCTGTATGAGTTGATGGCTTTCAAATACCAACTCCTGCCCTGCCCACGTCACAGAGACCTGCTACTTATCTTATAGGACCAGAAACACCATCCTGTAGTTTGGGAGAGACACCACCAGTGTTCTTAACCAAGTGGACGAGACACACTGAAAGATCATTGTGGTAGGGACCCCATCACTGGCACGCTATTGGGCCTTGGTCAAAAGTAGTGCACTATGTAGGGTATTGGATGTCATTTGGGACGTAGCCTGATTCTTTGCGACAGATTACATGAGTGCTTTACCTAAACTACAGAGATGATGACATTTATCTGCTGCTGCTGCTGCCTCGCCCACATCCTGCTTAGGATGCCAAACTAAATCTGTTGAACCATCTACTCTCCCTGTCTGTTAAAGGTGTACACACCCTTGCATGTCAGGGTAAGTCCCTTTTTATCTTTATCGGCTTTTGAAAACTACAGAATATTGTTTCTGTATAAAACTAAATTAATGGCATGCAAATAAAGAGTATGTTTACCCATTCTCATGAAGAAAAAACAAACTGAAAAATATAAATGATTGTCTCTACCAGGTGTCACTTTTAATCAAGTATAAAGTGCAAAATCCCAATGGACGCTTTGCCCTCTCGACCACGGGTCCAGTGCCCCATGGGACAGAAGTCCCGGGGTTAATCCCCACGGGCCCAGTGCCCCATGGGACTGAAGTCCCGGGGTTAATCCCCACGGGCCCAGTGCCCCATGGGACTGAAGTACCAGAGTTAATTCCCACGGGCCCAGTGCCCCATGGGACTGAAGTACCAGAGTTAATTCCCACGGGCCCAGTGCCCCATGGGACTGAAGTACCAGAGTTAATTCCCACGGGCCCAGTGCCCCATGGGACTGAAGTACCAGAGTTAATCCCCACGGGCCCAGTGCCACATGCGACAGAAGTCCCAGGGTTAATCCCCACAGGCCCAGTGCCCCATGGGACAGAAGTCCCAGGGTTAATCCCCACAGGCCCAGTGCCCCATGGGACAGAAGTACCAGGGTTAATCCCCACAGGCCCAGTGCCCCATGGGACAGACGTCCCGGGGTTATCAAATCAAATTTATTTGTCACATACACATGGTTAGCAGATGTTAATGGGAGTGTAGCGAAATGCTTGTAATTCGAGTTCCGACAATGCAGTAATAACCAACGAGTAATCTAACTAACAATTCCAAAACTACTACCTTATACACACACAAGTGTAAAGGGATAAAGAATATGTACATAAAGATATATGAATGAGTGATGGTACAGAACGGCATAGGCAAGATGCAGTAGATGGTATCGAGTACAGTATATACATATGAGATGAGTAATGTAGGGAATGTAAACAAAGTGGCATAGTTTAAAGTGGCTAGTGATACATGTATTACATAAAGATGCAGTAGATGACAGAGTACAGTATATACGTATACATATGAGATGAATAGTGTAGGGTATGTAAACATTATATTAAGTAGCATTGTTTAAAGTGGCTAGTGATATATTTTCCATCAAGTCCCATTATTAAAGTGGCTGGAGTTGAGTCAGTGTGTTGGCAGCAGCCACTCAATGTTAGTGGTGGCTGTTTAACAGTCTGATGGCCTTGAGATAGAAGCTGTTTTTCAGTCTCTCGGTCACAGCTTTGGTGCACCTGTACTGACCTCGCCTTCTGGATGATAGCGGGGTGAACAGGCAGTGGCTCAGGTGGTTGTTGTCCTTGATGATCTTTATGGCCTTCCTGTGACGTCGGGTGGTGTAGGTGTCCTGGAGGGCAGGTAGTTTGCCCGCCGGTGAAGCGTTGTGCAGACCTCACTACCCTCTGGAGAGCCTTACGGTTGTGGGCGGAGCAGTTGCCGTACCAGTGATACAGCCCGCCAGGATGCTCTCGATTGTGCATCTGTAGAAGTTTGTGAGTGCTTTTGGTGACAAGCCGAATTTCTTCAGCCTCCTGAGGTTGAAGAGGCGCTGCTGCGCCTTCTTCACGATGCTGTCTGTGTGGGTGGACCAATTCAGTTTGTCTGTGATGTGTACGCCGAGGAACTTAACTTACTACCCTCTCCACTACTGTCACAACGATGTGGATAGGGGGGTGTTCCCTCTGCTGTTTCCTGAAGTCCACAATCATCTCCTTCGTTTTGTTGACGTTGAGTGTGAGGTTATTTTCCTGACACCACACTCCGAGGGCCCTCACCTCTTCCCTGTAGGCCGTCTCGTCGTTGTTGGTAATCAAGCCTACCACTGTTGTGTCGTCCGCAAACTTGATGATTGAGTTGGAGGTGTGCGTGGCCACGCAGTTGTGGGTGAACAGGGAGTACAGGAGAGGGCTCAGAACGCACCCTTGTGGGGCCCCAGTGTTGAGGATCAGCGGGGTGGAGATGTTGTTACCTACCCTCACCACTTGGGGGCGGCCCGTCAGGAAGTCCAGTACCCAGTTGCACAGGGCGGGGTCGAGACCCAGGGTCTCGAGCTTGATGACGAGCTTGGAGGGTACTATGGTGTTAAATGCTGAGCTGTAGTCGATGAACAGCATTCTCACATAGGTATTCCTCTTGTCCAGATGGGTTAGGGCAGTGTGTAGTGTGGTTGAGATTGCATCGTCTGTGGACCTATTTGGGCGGTAAGCAAATTGGAGTGGGTCTAGGGTGTCAGGTAGGGTGGAGGTGATATGGTCCTTGACTAGTCTCTCAAAGCACATCATTAAGACGGAAGTGAGTGCTACGGGGCGGGGCGGTAGTCATTTAGCTCAGGTACCTTAGCTTTCTTGGGAACAGGAACAATGGTGGCCCTCTTGAAGCATGTGGGAACAGCAGACTGGGATGAGGATTGATTGAATATGTCCGTAAACACACCAGCCAGCTGGTCTGCACATGCTCGGAGGGCGCGGCTGGGGATGCCATCTCGGCCTGCAGCCTTGCGAGGGTTAACACGTTTAAATGTTTTACTCACCTCGGCTGCAGTGAAGGAGAGTCCGCATGTTTTCGTTGCGGGCCGTGTCAGTGGCACTGTATTGTCCTCAAAGCGGGCAAAAAAGTTATTTAGTCTGCCTGGGAGCAAGACATCCTGGTCCGTGACTGGGCTGGTTTTCTTTTTGTAATCCGTGATTGACTGTAGACCCTGCCACATACCTCTTGTGTCTGAGCCGTTGAATTGCGACTCTACTTTGTGTCTATACTGACGCTTAGCTTGTTTGATTGCCTTGCGGAGGGAATAGCTACACTGTTTGTATTCGGTCATGTTTCCGGTCACCTTGCCCTGATTAAAAGCAGTGGTTCGTGCTTTCAGTTTCACGCGAATGCTGCCATCAATCCACGGTTTCTGGTTTGGGAATGCTTTAATCGTTGCTATGGGAACGACATCTTCAACGCACGTTAATCAACACGGGCCCTGTGCCCCATGGGACAGAAATCCTGGGGTTAATCAAGTACTCATCTACTTGTCAGTAACACGACAAGGTGTTAAACACATTTGAACAACTAGTTAGCAGATCAACTCTATCTGGCTCTTGGTTCTCCATGAGTGGTGAGTGAGAGGTAATACAGTAATGCATCATAAACGCCAAGAGGAATTGTATTGACTGTCATAAATTGCATTTTAAAATTAGTAATGTTAACTCTAGTAATAGTTTGTTGGTCTGTAATGTAATGATTTTACTCTGTTAGTTGTGTTTCAAGACACTGATGTGTCTAGTATATTATATACTACAGTTGTGAATAGTAACTGTATTAATATTTTGCTGGTCTATAATGTTGCCTGTTTTTATTACCAAAAATGATTTATACGGTGTATATACACACACTAGATGATGGATAGGGGGTGCTGTGTTAAAACCACTGTGCCTCCTCTGTCGTGGCACTCCCCCACTTTTGTAAATACTATTTTGGAAGCTATAGAAACATTTAATAATGTCAACATGAGTTTATTCTATTGACCAGAGCCCTGGTCAAAAATAGTGCACTACATTTTTATCTATCAATTGATGCACACAACTTTTTTCCCTCTTGCACAAGCAAGTCAGTTAAAAACAAATTCTTATTTTCAATGACAGCCTAGGAACAGTGGGTTAACTGCCTGTTCAGGGGCAGAATGAATGTACCTTGTCAGCTCGGGGATTTGAACTTGCAACCTTCCGGTTACTAGTCCAACGCTCTGACCACTAGGCTACCCTGCCGCCACAGAAAACAGGGTGACATTTGGGACTGGTGCAACTAATGGGTGGAATAGAGGTTCAGAACCCAAACACTGAAACAGAGTTCCGGGTCAACCTCTTTACCACAGACCTAGAAGAAGAAGAGCGAGGCGTGCGTCTCCTACTACTGGTGCCTTAGTTCTTTGTTTGACAGTGATTGTGACACACATTGCAGCATCTTGATCCTCTATAATTTGGTTTGATCTAAGCAAGTCATTGGTATGATCTTTGCCTTCAACTGTAAAGACTCAGGAGGGAGTGGAGATTAGTCACTTGAAGCGATTCATATTCAAGCAATATGGGTACCTATGGTGGTAGTGTGTGATTTAAATGCTTTAAGTGATTATAACATGGGTATAGTGCACATGTTAGCCAAGCAATAATGTAAAAACAGCCTGATGTCTGACTGAGAAACAACAGCCCGATGTCTGACTGAGAAACAACAGCCCGATGTCTGACTGAGAAACAACAGCCCGATGTCTGACTGAGAAACAACAGCCCGATGTCTGACTGAGAAACAACAGCCCGATGTCTGACTGAGAAACAACAGCCCGATGTCTGACTGAGAAACAACAGCCCGATGTCTGACTGAGAAACAGCAGCCCGATTTCTGACTGAGAAACAACAGCCCGATGTCTGACTGAGAAACAACAGCCCGATGTCTGACTGAGAAACAACAGCCCGATGTCTGACTGAGAAACAACAGCCCGATGTCTGACTGAGAAACAACAGCCCGATGTCTGACTGAGAAACAACAGCCCGATGTCTGACTGAGAAACAACAGCCCGATGTCTGACTGAGAAACAACAGCCCGATGTCTGACTGAGACACAACAGCCCGATGTCTGACTGAGAAACTAAAGACAACCACCATGTGTCATTGGTTTGTATTCTTAAAGGGGAATGGAAACACTTCAGGATTTACAGTGAGCTGGTGTTCTAAAGCCTAATGTTTCCTTTCCCCTTTAAGACTAGACTAAACAGCAGATCTGTGTCAAGCAACAGTTGTACTTAATTATCCTGTGTATATATGCCTCAAACGACGTGTTTTGTTTTCCTCTCAACACAGAACTGACTCGGATCGCTGAACAGACTGAACCACCAGAGGGACTAAGCAGTCAGGGCCGCCTGCCATGATGGATGACCTTGCTGAACTATGACGGTGTTGATGGGTGTAGGGTGAAGTTTCCCCTTGATGCTGATCTTTGGTCAGTTTTGCATTTCGCCCACTATTGTTTAAGGATAGGAATGGGGAGGGGAAGCTGATTCTCGATCAGCACCTAGGGGAATCTTGACCCCGGACCGTGATGTTTGGGTGGGAGCTGTACAATCAGTATTGTAGTTTTGGCCTAATGTTACTGTGGTTATCCACTACACTGCAGCTGGTCATCAATTGATGCACACGACTCACCATTACCTCCGAGGTCCGTTGGCCAAACCAAGTTTCATTTTGTATTACTTCAGGGTTTCTCAAACCTGGTCCTGGGAACCCAAAAGGGTACACAGATTTTTTTTCACTCTTGCACTAACACCGCTTATTCAACCAATCAAAGGCTTGATAATGAGTTGATTAGTTGAATCAAATGAATTGGTGCTGCTAGGGAAAGAAAAAACATTTGCAAACTAGATGGGATGGCGTATCGCTGCAGAATGCTGTAGTAGCCATGCTGGTTAAGTCTGCCTTGAATTCTAAATGGCGTATCGCTGCAGAATGCTGTAGTAGCCATGCTGGTTAAGTCTGCCTTGAATTCTAAATAAATCAGACAGTGTCACCAGCAAAGCACCCCCACACCATTACCACTCCTCCTCCATGCTTTACGGTGGGAACCACACATGCGGACATCATCCGTTCACCTACTCCGCGTCTCACAAACACACGGTGGTTAGAACCAAAAATCTCAAATTTGGACTCATCAGACCAAAGGACAGATTTCCACTGGTCTAATGTCCATTGCTCTTGTTTCTTGGCCCAATCAAGTCTCTTATTGGTGTCGTTTAGTAGTGGTTTCTTTGCAGCAATTCGACCATGAAGGCCTGATTCACAGTCTCCTCTTAACAGTTTGCGTTGAGATTGCGTTTGTTACTTGAACTCTGAAGCATTTATTTGGGCTGCAATTTCTGAGGCTGGTAACTAATGAACTTATCCTCTGCAGCAGAGGTAAGGTCTTCCTTTCCTGTGGCGGTCCTCATGAGAGCTAGATTGATGGTTTTTACGACTGCACTTGAAGAACCTTTCAAAGTTCTTGAAATGTTCCGGATTAACTAACCTTCATGTCTTAAAGTAATGGACTGTTGTTTCTCTTTGCGTATTTGAGCTGTTCTTGCCATAATATGGACTTGGTCTTTTACCAAATAGGGCCATCTTCTGTATACCCCCCCCCCCTTACCTTGTCACAACACAACTGATAGGCTCAAACTCATTAGGAAGGAAATAAATTCCACAAATTCTCTTTTAACAAGGCACACCTGTTAATTGAAATGCATTCCAGGTGACTACCTCATGAAGCTGGTTAAGAGAATACCAATAGTGTGCAAAGCTGTCATCAAGGCAAAGGGTGGCTCCTTTGAAGAATCTCAAATATAAAATATATATTTTTTGGTTACTACATGATTCCATATGTGTTATTTCATAGTTGATGTCTTCACTATTATTGTCAAGTTGTCTAGGTGTTATAATTATTTCACCTCTGCCCAAACGGCTTGCTCAACACGTGAAGGATGCAAAGGGACTCAATTCCTTTTTAGTGTTTTAATTGTGTTTTTGATGCCATTTGTTGAATATGTTGAAACAGTTGATTTGTTGAATAGAGTAGTTGAATGACAGAGGAATAAGGATCAGGGAATAGGAATAGGTTGATAACCTTAAACAGAGAATAAACATGCATTATTTTACACAATAAACAATGCATGGCTTTGAATAAAGTAAATGTTTAAACAATTTAATCTAGCACTTCAAGCAATTAATTCTGCAGTCAGAAAATATCCACAGAAAAGAAGTCACCACTTCTCCCAGAGTTAAACATGTAAATTGTGCTAAGCACTGGATACAACATAATAAATAATTCAAAACATTACATACCAGTTGCATCTTTAGGGTTGAAGTAGTCCACTTGTCATTCCAATCTCCTTTGCATTAGCGTAGCCTCTTCTGTAGCCTGTCAACTATGTGTCTATCTATCCCTGTTCTCTCCTCTCTGCACAGACCATACAAACGCTCCACACCGCGTGGCCGCGGCCACCCTAATCTGGTGGTCCCAGCGCGCACGACCCACGTGGAGTTCCAGGTCTCCGGTAGCCTCTGGAACTGCCGATCTGCGGCCAACAAGGCAGAGTTCATCTCAGCCTATGCCTCCCTCCAGTCCCTCGACTTCTTGGCACTGACGGAAACATGGATCACCACAGATAACACTGCTACTCCTACTGCTCTCTCTCGTCCGCCCACGTGTTCTCGCACACCCCGAGAGCTTCTGGTCAGCGGGGTGGTGGCACCGGGATCCTCATCTCTCCCAAGTGGTCATTCTCTCTTTCTCCCTTACCCATCTGTCTATCGCCTCCTTTGAATTCCATGCTGTCACAGTTACCAGCCCTTTCAAGCTTAACATCCTTATCATTTATCGCCCTCCAGGTTCCCTCGGAGAGTTCATCAATGAGCTTGATGCCTTGATAAGCTCCTTTCCTGAGGACGGCTCACCTCTCACAGTCCTGGGCGACTTTAACCTCCCCACGTCTACCTTTGACTCATTCCTCTCTGCCTCCTTCTTTCCACTCCTCTCCTCTTTGACCTCACCCTCTCACCTTCCCCCCCTACTCACAAGGCAGGCAATACGCTCGACCTCATCTTTACTAGATGCTGTTCTTCCACTAACCTCATTGCAACTCCCCTCCAAGTCTCCGACCACTACCTTGTATCCTTTTCCCTCTCGCTCTCATCCAACACTTCCCACACTGCCCCTACTCGGATGGTATCGCGCCGTCCCAACCTTCGCTCTCTCTCCCCCGCTACTCTCTCCTCTTCCATCCTATCATCTCTTCCCTCTGCTCAAACCTTCTCCAACCTATCTCCTGATTCTGCCTCCTCAACCCTCCTCTCTTCCCTTTCTGCATCCTTTGACTCTCTATGTCCCCTATCCTCCAGGCCGGCTCGGTCCTCCCCTCCCGCTCCGTGGCTCGACGACTCATTGCGAGCTCACAGAACAGGGCTCCGAGCAGCCGAGCGGAAATGGAGGAAAACTCGCCTTCCTGCGGACCTGGCATCCTTTCACTCCCTCCTCTCTACATTTTCCTCCTCTGTCTCTGCTGCTAAAGCCACTTTCTACCACTCTAAATTCCAAGCATCTGCCTCTAACCCTAGGAAGCTCTTTGCCACCTTCTCCTCCCTCCTGAATCCTCCTCCCCCTCCCCCTCCTCCCTCTCTGCAGATGACTTCGTCAACCATTTTGAAAAGAAGGTCGACGACATCCGATCCTCGTTTGCTAAGTCAAACGACACCGCTGGTTCTGCTCACACTGCCCTACCCTGTGCTCTGACCTCTTTCTCCCCTCTCTCTCCAGATGAAATCTCGCTTCTTGTGACGGCCGGCCGCCCAACAACCTGCCCGCTTGACCCTATCCCCTCCTCTCTTCTCCAGACCATTTCCGGAGACCTTCTCCCTTACCTCACCTCGATCATCAACTCATCCCTGACCGCTGGCTACGTCCCTTCCGTCTTCAAGAGAGCGAGAGTTGCACCCCTTCTGAAAAAACCTACACTCGATCCCTCCGATGTCAACAACTACAGACCAGTATCCCTTCTTTCTTTTCTCTCCAAAACTCTTGAACGTGCCGTCCTTGGCCAGCTCTCCCGCTATCTCTCTCAGAATGACCTTCTTGATCCAAATCAGTCAGGTATCAAGACTAGTCATTCAACTGAGACTGCTCTTCTCTGTATCACGGAGGCGCTCCGCACTGCTAAAGCTAACTCTCTCTCCTCTGCTCTAATCCTTCTAGACCTATCGGCTGCCTTCGATACTGTGAACCATCAGATCCTCCTCTCCACCCTCTCCGAGTTGGGCATCTCCGGCGCGGCCCACGCTTGGATTGCGTCCTACCTGACAGGTCGCTCCTACCAGGTGGCGTGGCGAGAATCTGTCTCCTTGCCACGCGCTCTCACCACTGGTGTCCCCCAGGGCTCTGTTCTAGGCCCTCTCCTATTCTCGCTATACACCAAGTCACTTGGCTCTGTCATAACCTCACATGGTCTCTCCTATCATTGCTATGCAGACGACACACAATTAATCTTCTCCTTTCCCCCTTCTGATGACCAGGTGGCGAATCGCATCTCTGCATGTCTGGCAGACATATCAGTGTGGATGACGGATCAACACCTCAAGCTGAACCTCGGCAAGACGGAGCTGCTCTTCCTCCCGGGGAAGGACTGCCCGTTCCATGATCTCGCCATCACGGTTGACAACTCCATTGTGTCCTCCTCCCAGAGCGCTAAGAACCTTGGCGTGATCCTGGACAACACCCTGTCGTTCTCAACTAACATCAAGGCGGTGGCCCGTTCCTGTAGGTTCATGCTCTACAACATCCTCAGAGTACGACCCTGCCTCACACAGGAAGCGGCGCAGGTCCTAATCCAGGCACTTGTCATCTCCCGTCTGGATTACTGCAACTCGCTGTTGGCTGGGCTCCCTGCCTGTGCCATTAAACCCCTACAACTCATCCAGAACGCCGCAGCCCGTCTGGTGTTCAACCTTCCCAAGTTCTCTCACGTCACCCCGCTCCTCCGCTCTCTCCACTGGCTTCCAGTTGAAGCTCGCATCCGCTACAAGACCATGGTGCTTGCCTACGGAGCTGTGAGGGGAACGGCACCGCAGTACCTCCAGGCTCTGATCAGGCCCTACACCCAAACAAGGGCACTGCGTTCATCCACCTCTGGCCTGCTCGCCTCCCTACCACTGAAGAAGTACAGTTCCCGCTCAGCCCAGTCAAAATTCTTCGCTGCTCTGACCCCCCAATGGTGGAACAAACTCCCTCACGACGCCAGGACAGCGGAGTCAATCACCACCTTCCGGAGACACCTGAAACCCCACCTCTTTAAGGAATACCTAGGATAGGATAAAGTAATCCTTCTCACCCCCACCCCCTTAAATGATTTAGATGCACTATTGTAAAGTGGCTGTTCCACTGGATGTCATAAGGTGAATTCACCAATTTGTAAGTCGCTCTGGATAAGAGCGTCTGCCAAATGACTTAAATGTAAATGTAACAATGAGCTGTTTGTATGTTGAGGACCCATGCAATGCTAAGCCCAAATATTTTATACCCATGCTTATCTGCCAGGTGCGCATGTAAAAGTAGTCCCTCCAGAAATCCTGGCTCAATTTTTTAGTTCCATCCGTGTTTTTGGGTTATCTGCCCTCTTGATGTCATGTCTTGTTATGTCTGTTCCTGTCCTTTCTCTTCATTCTCTCTCTCTGCTGGTCTTTTTAGGTTACCTTCTCTGTCTCTCATCCCTCAGCTGTTCTACATTTCCCCTAACTAGCTCATTCTCTCTTTCCCCACCTGTTCTCTCTTCCCCTCTGATTAGGTCTCTATTTCTTTCTCTGTTCCTGCTACTTTCAGTGTCTGATTCTTGTTTGTGTTTTTTGATGCCAGAAGCAAGCTGTCGTCTCGTTTGCTTCCACCTTGTCCTGTCCTGTCGGAGTCTGCATGGCAGGTGCAACCTGCATTATACTACGTTCTTTTGTTCCATTGACTACGTTGGAAGAGGATTTATGCCATTCCTGTTTTTTATTAAAGAACTCTGTTTTCTGTTAAAACCGCGTTTGGGTCTTCACTCAAGTTCATAACAGAAGAATCAGACCAAGAATGGACCCAGCGGCTCCGGACCCTTTTCACTCCGCCGTCGAGATCCAGGGAGCGATGCTAGGCAGACACGAGGAGGAATTGTCTGCTGCTCAACATGCCGTTGAGACCCTGGCCGTCCAAGTCTCCGGCCTCACAAGACGGGTTCACCAACTCCACCTCGATCCACCGCCCACTTCCAGGGTTTCCGAGTCTCCGGAGCCCAGGATCAACAACCCGCCGTGTTACTCTGGGGAGCCCACTGAGTGCCGCTCATTCCTCACTCAGTGTGATGTGGTGTTCTCTCTCCAGCCCAACACCTACTCCAGGAGCGCAGCCCGCATCGCCTACGTCATTTCTCTCCTTACCGGACGGGCGCGTGAGTGGGGCACGGCAGTTTGGGAGGCGAGGGCTGAGTGTATTAACCAGTATCAGGACTTTAAGGAGGAGATGATACGGGTTTTTGACCGTTCTGTTTTTGGCGAGGAGGCTTCCAGGGCCCTGTCTTCCCTATGTCAGGGGAATAGATCCATAACGGATTATTCTATTGAGTTTCGCACTCTCGCTGCCTCTAGTGACTGGAACGAGCCGGCTTTGCTCGCTCGTTTTCTGGAGGGTCTCCACGTCGAGGTTAAGGATGAGATCCTCTCCCGGGAGGTTCCTTCCAGTCTGGACTCCTTAATAGCTCTCGCTATTCGCATAGAGCGACGGTTTGATCTTCGTCGCCGAGCTCGTGGAAAGGAGCTCACGTTCTCCGTTGCTCCCCTCTCCACATCACTGCCACCTGCCGCATCACTGCCACCCTCCTCCGCCGGCTCGGATGCTGAGCCTATGCAGCTGGGGGGTATTCGCATCTCGGCCAAGGAGAGGGAACGGAGAATCACCAATCGCCTCTGTCTCTACTGCGGCTCCGCTGGTCATTTTGTCACCTCATGTCCAGTAAAAGGCCAGAGCTCATCAGTAAGAGGAGGGCTACTGGTGAGCGCAACTACTCAGGCCTCTCCTTCTGGATCACGCACTACCTTTCCGGTCCATCTCCGCTGGCCCGGTTCATCTGCTTCCTGCAGTGCCTTGATAGACTCTGGGGCGGAGGGCTGTTTTATGGACGAGACCTGGGCTCGGGAACATGACATTCCTCTCAGACAGTTAGGGAGCCCAGGGCCTTGTTCGCTTTAGATGGTAGTTCTCTCCCCAAGATTCAGCGTGAGACGCTGCCTTTAACCCTCACTGTCTCTGGTAATCATAGCGAAACCATTTCTTTTTTAATTTTTCGTTCACCTTTTACACCTGTTGTTTTGGGTCATCCCTGGCTAGTGCGCCATAACCCTTCTATTAATTGGTCTAGTAATACTATCCTATCCTGGAATGTTTCTTGTCATGTAACCTGTTTAATGTCTGCTATCCCTCCTGTTTCCTCTGTTTCTTCTTCACAGGAGGAGCCTGGCGATTTGACAGGGGTGCCGGAGGAGTATCACGATCTGCGCACGGTGTTCAGTCGTTCCAAGGCCACTTCTCTCCCTCCACACCGGTCGTATGACTGTAGTATTGATCTCCTTCCGGGAACTACTCCCCCGGGGTAGATTATACTCTCTGTCGGCTCCCGAACGTAAGGCTCTCGAGGATTATTTGTCGGTTTCGCTCGACGCCGGTACCATAGTCTCCTCCTCCTCCCCGCCGGCGCGGGGGTTCTTTTTGTTCAGAAGAAGGACGGGTCCCTGCGCCCATGCGTGGATTATCGAGGCTGAATGACATAACAGTTAAGAATCGTTATCCGCTTCCTCTTATGTCTTCAGCCTTCGAGATCCTGCAGGGAGCCAGGTTTTTCACCAAATTGGACCTTCGTAACGCCTACCATCTCGTGCGCATCAGGGAGGGGGACGAGTGGAAGACGGCGTTTAACACTCCGTTAGGGCACTTTGAATACCGGGTTCTTCCTTTCGGCCTCGTTAACGCTCCAGCTGTCTTTCAGGCACTAGTTAACGACGTCCTGAGAGACATGCTGAACATTTTTGTTTTCGTTTACATGGACGATATCCTGATTTTTTCACCGTCTCTCTCGATTCATGTTCAGCACGTGCGGCGCGTCCTCCAGCGCCTTTTGGAGAACTGTCTTTATGTGAAGGCTGAGAAGTGCACTTTTCATGCCGCCTCTGTCCCTTTTCTCGGTTCCGTTATTTCCGCTGAGGGCATTAAGATGGATCCCGCTAAGGTCCAGGCTGTCATTGATTGGCCCGTTCCTAAGTCACGCGTCGAGCTGCAGCGCTTTCTGGGCTTCGCTAATTTCTACCGTCGTTTCATCCGTAATTTCGGTCAGGTGGCAGCTCCTCTCACAGCCCTTACTTCTGTTAAGACGTGCTTTAAGTGGGCCGTTTCCGCCCAGGGAGCTTTTGATCTTCTTAAGAATCGTTTTACATCCGCACCTATTCTTGTTACACCTGACATCTCTAGACAGTTTGTTGTTGAGGTTGACGCGTCAGAGGTGGGCGTGGGAGCCATTCTTTCTCAGCGCTCTCTCTCTGACGGCAAGGTCCATCCTTGCGCGTTTTTTTCTCATCGCTTATCGCCGTCAGAACGTAACTATGATGTTGGTAATCGCGAACTGCTCGCCATCCGCTTAGCCTTAGGCGAATGGCGACAGTGGTTGGAGGGGGCGACCGTTCCTTTTGTCGTTTGGACTGACCATAGGAACCTTGAGTACATCCGTTCAGCCAAACGACTTAATGCGCGTCAGGCTCGTTGGGCTCTGTTTTTCGCTCGTTTCGAGTTTGTTATTTCTTATCGTCCGGGCTCAAAAAACACCAAACCTGATGCTTTATCTCGTCTCTTCAGTTCTTCTGAGGTCTCCACCGACCCCGATGGGATTCTCCCTGAGGGGCGTGTTGTCGGGTTGACTGTCTGGGGAATTGAGAGGCAGGTAAAGCAAGCACTCGCTCACACTCCGTCGCCGCGAGCTTGCCCTAGGAACCTTCTGTTCGTTCCCGTTCCTACTCGTCCGGCCGTTCTTCAGTGGGCCCACTCTGCCAAGTTAGCCGGCCACCCCGGGCGTTCGGGGTACGCTCGCTTCCATTCGCCAGCGTTTCTGGTGGCCCACTCGGGGACGTGACGCGCGTCGATTTGTCGCCGCTTGTTCGGTCTGCGCGCAGACTAAATCTGGGAACTCTCCTCCTGCCGGCCGTCTCAGACCGCTTCCCATTCCCTCTCGACCGTGGTCTCACATCGCTTTAGATTTTATCACCGGACTGCCTTCATCAGCGGGGAGGACAGTTATTCTTACGGTTGTCGATAGATTCTCTAAGGCGGCTCATTTCATTCCTCTCGATAAGCTCCCTTCTGCTAAGGAGACGGCTCAGATCATTATCGAGAATGTTTTCCGAATTCATGGCCTTCCGTCTGACGTCGTTTCCGACAGAGGCCCGCAGTTCACGTCTCAATTTTGGAGGGAGTTTTGCCGTTTGATTGGGGCTTCCGTCAGTCTCTCGTCCGGCTTTCATCCCCAGTCTAACGGTCAAGCCGAACGGGCCAATCAGACTGTTGGTCGCATTTTACGCAGTCTTTCTTTTCGTAACCCTGCGTCTTGGTCAGAACAGCTCCCTGGGCAGAGTACGCCCACAACTCGCTTCCCTCGTCTGCTACCGGTCTATCCCCTTTTCAGTGTAGCCTCGGGTACCAGCCTCCGCTGTTCTCATCTCAGCTCGCCGAGTCCTGCGTCCCCTCCGCTCAGGCTTTTGTCCAGCGTTGCGAGCGCACCTGGAAGGGGGTCAGGTCGGCACTTTGCCGTAATAGGGCGCAGACTGTGAGGGCCGCTAATAGCGTAGGACCAAGAGTCCTAGATATTGTTGCGGTCAGAGAGTATGGCTCTCCACTCAGAACCTTCCCCTTAAGACAGCTTCTCGCAAGTTGGCCCCGCGGTTCATTGGTCCGTTCCGTATTTCCCAGGTCATTAATCCTGTCGCAGTGCGACTTCTTCTCCCGCGCTATCTTCGTCGCGTTCACCCGGTCTTCCATGTCTCCTGTGTTAAGCCCGTTCTTCGCGCCCCCGCTCGTCCCTCCCCCCCCCATCCTTGTCGAGGGCGCACCCATCTACAGGGTTCGTAAGATTTTGGACATGCGCCCTCGGGGCCGTGGTCATCAGTACCTAGTGGATTGGGAGGGGTACGGTCCTGAGGAGAGGAGTTGGGTTCCCTCTCGGGACGTGCTGGACCGTTCGCTGATCGATGATTTCCTCCGTTGCCGCCAGGTTTCCTCCTCGAGTGCGCCAGGAGGCGCTCGGTGAGTGGGGGGTACTGTCATGTCTTGTTATGTCTGTTCCTGTCCTTTCTCTTCATTCTCTCTCTCTGCTGGTCTTTTTAGGTTACCTTCTCTGTCTCTCATCCCTCAGCTGTTCTACATTTCCCCTAACTAGCTCATTCTCTCTTTCCCCACCTGTTCTCTCTTCCCCCTCTGATTAGGTCTCTATTTCTTTCTCTGTTCCTGCTACTTTCAGTGTCTGATTCTTGTTTGTGTTTTTTGATGCCAGAAGCAAGCTGTCGTCTCGTTTGCTTCCACCTTGTCCTGTCCTGTCGGAGTCTGCATGGCAGGTGCAACCTGCATTATACTACGTTCTTTTGTTCCATTGACTACGTTGGAAGAGGATTTATGCCATTCCTGTTTTTTATTAAAGAACTCTGTTTTCTGTTAAAACCGCGTTTGGGTCTTCACTCAAGTTCATAACACTTGAGGCCTGGAGTTCTTTAAAGGAAGACCTGCCATTGTGCTCATGTTTTGAGTGTTCCGTTTTTGACGCAACAATTATTCTACAATGTAGAAAATAGTACAAATAGAGAAAAACTCTTCAATGAGTAGGTGTGTCCAAACTATTAACTGGTGCTGTGTGTTTCTGAACAATGCATTAGGCTGCCTTGTTGATATGACAGATCGGCATAGCTTACTGTTCCATTTGACAAGGGCTTTCCTCCTTCACTGCTTTTGTCCGTTCACATCCCGGGCCAGGCGCGGTTCAGTTGAATAAAACTCCCTCATACTCTACACCAGAGGTCTTTTCTTGTCCAGAGACCCCTGCCAAGGCAAACCGGTGACCCAGGGACCCCTCATCATATGTTATCTAAAAACAGCTGTTTAGCTGTTTTAAAAAGGTTAGCCCTCAATTTATTTTATATTTATTTCATTCAGAAATAAAGTTGACATCAATAGAAAAAAAATATTGTTTTATTTAATATTGTAAATATGTCTTTTTTTAAATACATTGATTCTGTCACTAGTGATTTCCTCAAAAAAAATACATTGATTCTGTCACTAGTGATTTCCTAAAAAAATATATACTTTGGGGGGAAAATGCACTTATTTTCATTGTAAATATTTCCGTGCACCACAGTTTGAATATTCCTGCACGACACCATAGTGAGAGTTTTTTCTCTACTGGACATGAACATGTACTGTGTCTCAAATGACCACCTATTCCCTTTGTAGTGCACTTTAAGGGCCCTGGTCAAAAGTATATAGCGCTCCATTTAGGATGAAATCATGACCAGCAGCCTTGGCTTGGTAGAGACCACGATGCCCGTCTTTTATGTGAGGAACCAGCTCTAGGTTCATGACTGGGCTGGTCTCTCCCACCCGCCAGGCCATCCAGGGAACACATAATTCATGATCAACACCAGACTGTTGGATGGAACACATTATTCATGATCAATACCAGTCTGTAGGAGGGAACACATTATTCATGATCAATACCAGTCTGTAGGAGGGAACACATTATTCATGATCAATACCAGTCTGTAGGAGGGAACACATTATTCATGATCAATACCAGTCTGTAGGAGGGAACACATTATTCATGATCAATACCAGTCTGTAGGAGGGAACACATTATTCATGATCAATACCAGTCTGTAGGAGGGAACACATTATTCATGATCAATACCAGACTGTAGGATGGAACACAATATTCATGATCAATACCAGTCTGTAGGGTGGAACACATTACTCATGATCAATACCAGACTGGAGGAGGGACAAACAAACAGGGCTCAACACTCCCTATCACAAATAGAGCCCTCTCATGCAAGCCTTTTGGGTCATTCTTAACTGTGATTGGTGGACTGGTGGTCACGGAACCAGGATGGAACGTCTTGTGGCCAATGGCATTGAGCAGCAAGAGGACGGAATAATTCTATGGCAGTAGAGAGGGTTTGGGAATTTGAGGAATTTCAGAAAGGGGAATGTTATTGCTTAGCAGTGTCAAGAAGAGGACAGGCCTGACAAAACACAGGCGGTGGCAGCAGGAGAAGAAGATGGACTGTCCCAAGCACCGTGACCAGCCTGGTACGTGTATAGAGTGTAGTACAAAGCCTAGTTGAATACAGCCGGGGTCAATTTTTCCCTATGGGATGTGGTAAATAAAGAGTATAGTTACACCAGTGGCTCTCAGGAATTCCCCTGTGCAGTTCTATCATTGTTAGTCAGGGACCTGTGGTGTGATTTGGGTTTGAGACTTCTTTTTAAAACACAAATGTTTTCTCTAAGACCAGCCTTGAGAAACCTCACAGTGACATCGACCACATAATAACTGCTTTTGAAGCCATTAGACTGACTGCCACATCAACACTGTTTAGCTCAGAATAGCTCTTTAGAGGAATTCAAAATTCAGTTTTTTGGTTGTAAAAGCCCCTTCAGAATAATAAACAATGTGTATTCACTGATTTCGTAATGTGATGTACGTCTATGGTTTACACAATATAACCGCATAAACAACTTTTATGATTTACACTGACAACCGGCTTTTATATTTTCTGTCTCAGACTTCTCCTGCTGGTGTGAAACGGTTTATATAGACCTTGCCAGAGACATATCGTTGAATCCCCAAAACCCTTTGTCTGTTCCAAATGGCACCCTATTCCCTATTCTGGTCAGAAGTAGTGGACTGTATAGGGAGTAGGGTGCCATTTGGGACGGAGCCCCAGAGACCACAACACGGAGGTTGTTTAATCCCCGGTCAGTCCCTCCCAGATCAGCAGCACACCAAAGCCCTGTGCCAACAGTAGTCTACTAGCTATTTCCTGTTCCACCCTCCTGGCTAAACACTGAACAGAGCTACCGCACTGTGGCATGGCCCACAGCGGAGATCACCATTCATCATACAGTTACAGGCCCATGTCTTGGTGAGCAGTGAGACCCTGACAAATAGGGACACTCACTACAGCACAAGCATACCTCAGAGTAAATAGTGTATGAGGATTTGGGAAAGCCATTCTAGGGTGTTTTGGGGTTTGCTCACAATCCGTTTTGGGGTTTACTCGTAATCCATTTAACTGTGTTTTGATTTTTGTTGTGTGTTTGTTTAATGTTATAAAGTTGCTAAATACTAATCAGGCCCCACCCTCCCTCACTCTCTCGCTCGCTCCCTCTCTCTGTCTCTCTCTCGCTCGCCCCCTCTCTCTGGAAACACCTCCCTATTGACAGCCTCTCTCGCTCCTGGGTTTGGCTGGTCCTCTTTCTGGTTGTGGTGTACAGCTGGCCCTGATGTCGAGGAGAGAGGCAGCAGCACTTTTCTCTATGTGATTCTGTTTCCAGCTCTACAGCGTTGGATCTGCAGTTCGACAGTCTGATCGGACTCCTACTCCTCTACACCTCAGGGATCCTCAGGTTTCTCCTCCACTTTATTACAGTCTGTTGCGATATTTGCTGTACCCGTAGATCGATGGACAGATGCTCTTTCTAGAATCATTGTTGTATCTTTATCAAGATTAAGGTGAGTGTGTGAGATTAGTTTTGCGTTCACTTGTCACTTCAGTTCCGTCGGTAGGTCCTACTGTTGATGTCCTCATGATGATTTTTATTTATTTATTTCACCTTTATTTAACCAGGTAGGCAAGTTGAGAACAAGTTCTCATTTACAATTGCGACCTGGAATGATGATGATGATGATGATGATTGCATGGTGATGATGCTTTATTTGTCTTGCCTTTTTACATTTGATGTTTTCCATGGAAAATATTGGTTTCCTAACAATTTAGGAAATAACTTTATTAGCTTACCTAATAAAGTGATCCTGTACACTGGAAGTAACACGATGGCATGGAGGTTTATTAGTAGACTGCTCCTCATATTAATGTCTGTGCTTTATAATGACAGACTATAAAAACACTTTATAGGCTCAGTAGCAGGTATGGCAGAGAGCCAGAGAGCCAGAGAGCCATAGCGCCTAGACATCCTCTACACACTTAACACAGCAATCGGATGAGAGCCGTCCGTCTCCCGGCCTGACACACATGTATGTTGTTAAACAACACCAGCGCTTTTGGCGTTTTTTGTTGTCATTATGTTTGTTGTATTATGGCAACAGAATCACCTCATCCCTCCAAGTTACTGTGTTGTAAGCTGATATCTGTTTCAAGGCACCAATGATAAGAATAATACCTATAAATGCAAAGTTTTAGAATTTCATTGTTTGAATCCAATTGGATTATCTAAGCAGGAAATGTGTCGGGTTGAAGGCAAGAGCGGTTTATGAGGTATATAAACAATCACAGCTGTTGACCCTGTGCAAGTTATTTGGAGGTGTAAAACTGTGTGAGTGAAGAGACATGTGTCTTCTCTCACCAGTTACCACTGATATGTTGCCGCCAGATATTTTGAGACTTTGAGAGAAACTTTTATCACGGTACTGCTTCTTGTTGGCTGTGACAAAGTTTTATAGTTGTTTGTGATAAAACTGTCTGGAGAATGTGCCTTGGGGGGGAAGAAAGAGAGGGACAGGAAGGGGAATCCACAGGGAGTAGAATGTGTTTATAAGGGATTACATTTCAAGATGCCAACACATGCCCACAAGTACAGAAATGCTTCTAAAATATGAAAAAACAAAATGTAAAAAGGAAGCCATCAACCCTTCCAAATGTGGACCTTTTTCAATCTGCCTGACTCATAGCAAGGAAACACTACCGTGGTCATTTGTAGGATTTGGGAAATGAAAACTGAGGCCATGCAAGGCCTAATTAAATCAAAACATTGTTTGTCTTTGAATGAACTGAACTCAAAACAACATTACTCACAGCATTTATGTCATTAAAACCTGGGGGAAAAAACAAGGATGGAGTTGGTAAGATATTTCACAAGTCAAATCAGTTATCCAGCCTAAATAACTCAGTAGATTACTCAATAGATTACTCAGTAGATTACTAAATAGATTACTCAGTAGATTACTCAGTAGATTACTCAGTAGATTACTCAGTAGATTACTAAATAGATTACTCAGTAGACTACTAAATAGATTACTCAGTAGATTACTAAATAGATTACTCAGTAGATTTCTCAGTAGATTTCTCAGTAGATTACTCAATAGATTACTCAGTAGATTACTCAGTAGATTACTCAGTAGATTACTAAATAGATTACTCAGTAGATTACTAAATAGATTACTCAGTAGATTACTCAGTAGATTACTCAGTAGATTACTCAGTAGATTACTCAGTAGATTTCTCAGTAGATTACTCAGTAGATTTCTCAGTAGATTTCTCAGTAGATTACTCAGTAGATTTCTCAGTAGATTTCTCAGTAGATTACTCAGTAGATTTCTCAGTAGATTACTCAGTAGATTACTCAGTAGATTACTCAGTAGATTACTCAGTAGATTACTCAGTAGATTACTCAGTAGATTACTCAGTAGATTTCTCAGTAGATTACTCAGTAGATTTCTCAGTAGATTTCTCAGTAGATTACTCAGTAGATTACTCAGTAGATTTCTCAGTAGATTACTCAGTAGATTACTCAGTGCTCTGACAGGGCAAGGCAAGTATGGGTAACTGCATATGTGTCTGAAAGTGGGTTTTGCAAATCAAATGGGAGGATCAACACCAGTGAGTGTGTCAACCTAACAGCTAATTCGGCAGATTCGTTGCCACTCAAGGCTTTCCTTGTAGCATTTTAACTAAAGCGGTTAGGCAGTTTATGAGAACTAACGTAGCAGTTTCGGAGAACTAACATGGCAGTTTATGAGAACTAACGTAGCAGGTTCAGAGAACTAACGTAGCAGGTTAGGAGAACTAACGTAGCAGGTTCAGAGAACTAACGTAGCAGGTTCGGAGAACTAACGTAGCAGGTTCGGAGAACTAACGTAGCAGGTTCGGAGAACTAACGTAGCAGGTTAGGAGAACTAACGTAGCAGGTTCGGAGAACTAACGTAGCAGGTTAGGATAATTAACATGGCAGGTTTGGATAATTTACCTAGCAGGTTAGGAGAATAGTTGTTTTTTTACCTTTATTTAACTAGGCAAGTCAGGGGCAGAACAACATATTTTTACATTGTCAGCTCAGGGATTCAATCTGCAACCTTTTGGTTACAAGTCCAACGCTCTAACCACTAGGCTACCTGCTGCCCCAATTAGGCCCTTAACCCAGTTAGGGTTGGGTTTAGCTAAAACGCTACAAGGAAGCAGCAAGCAGCCACACAAAATGGTCTTGATTGGCAACCAATCTACCCAATTAGCTGTTAGGTTTCAATATATTCACTGGTCTTGATCCTCCCACTTGTTTCACAATGCCCAGTTTCAGACATATTCCACGTATGCAGTTAACTATGGGCTTGTTCAACATTGTAGCCGACAGTGCAGACGACTGCCGACTGACTGATCTACAAATCACCTTGCATCATAAATAACTACTCACTATTATTTTGTAGATCAGTCATCATTTACCCACAATGCATCATGAATTTGATACTCTCGAACACGGCCCATGACTCGGGCAAAGCAGCAAGACCCATCATCTCCCATGAGTCTGTGGGCCAACAAAGCAGCCACGCTGCCATGGCGACCACCATTTAATTGGCAAAAATGTGCCTTTGAGAGTTAACAGGGTCAGGGTCTGCTGCCAGGAGTCAGAGGGATAAAGATCAGAGTGGGAAAACACAGGGTCCTGACGGGCAGGATTTTAAACTGAGGAAAGAGGCAGAGAAAGAACAACATTCTGCCATTGCACTCACTGTTGTTGAATTGCATGCAATGGACTGATTGTTATGAGGGAGGAAGTCAGTCATCAGTTACAGTGGTGGGAAAAGTCCCTAATTGCCATACTTGAGTGAAAGTAAAGATACCTTTAATAGAAAATGACTCAAGTAAAAGTGAAAGTCGCCCGGTTAAAGACCTACTTCAGTGAAAGTCTAAAAGTATTTGGTTTTAAATATACTTAAGTATCAAAGTAAACGTAATTGCTAAAATATACTTAAGTATCAAAAACAAAAGTATAAACCATTTGACATTCCTTTTATTAAGAAAACCAGACGGCACAATCTTCTTGTTATTTCCATTTACGTATAGCCAGGAGGCACACTCCAACACTCAGACATCATTTACCACCAAAGCATTTGTGTTTAGTGAGTCCTCCAGATCAGAGAAAGTAGGGATGACCAGGGATGTTCTCTTGATAAGTGTGTGAATTGGACCATTTTCCTGTCCTGTTAAGCATTTAAATTGTAACACGTGTCAAGGGGAAATGTATGGAGTCAAAAGAACATTTTTTTTTTTTAGGAATGTAGTGAATTAAAAGTATAAGTTGTCAAAAATATAAATAACAAAAGTTTTTTAAAAATGACTTAAGTAGTACTTTATAGTATTTTTACTTAAGTAGATTTATGATTGATTTATGATTGAAACCATGGGATTTCATCAGCGCTTGGGATTTCATTCTATTCCCTCCCCAGGTCCCCAGGTTCACCCTCAATCTCTGTCGGAAGCCTATGTTTGTTTGTCTTTAAGATCTCTCCCTCTCTCTTCAGCTCTCCTCTCTGGAGTACAACATCTCTCCCATTTCCCAGAGGAAACCCCACACTGTGCTTCTTAGCATTCATGTGTGTTTCTGTGGGAAAAGTGAAACCCCCGCTCTGAACACACAAGAAAGGGTCAGTCAGGTCACTGCTACAGAAATACCATAACTACAAACATATTAACTATGGTATCCTCAGTGGGGACTATGGTGTCCTTAGTGGGACTATGGTGTCCTCAGTGGGGACTATGGTGTCCTCAGTGGGGACTATGGTGTCCTCAGTGGGGACTATGGTGTCCTCAGTGGGGACTATGGTGTCCTTAGTGGGGACTATGGTGTCCTTAGTGGGACTATGGTGTCCTTAGTGGGACTATGGTGTCCTCAGTGGGGACTATGGTGTCCTTAGTGGGACTATGGTGTCCTTAGTGGGACTATGGTGTCCTTAGTGGGACTATGGTGTCCTCAGTGGGACTATGGTGTCCTTAGTGGGACTATGGTGTCCTTAGTGGGACTATGGTGTCCTTAGTGGGACTATGGTGTCCTTAGTGGGACTATGGTGTCCTCAGTGGGGACGATGGTGTCCTCAGTGGGGACTATGGTGTCCTCAGTGGGGCATATGGTGTCCTCAGTGGGGACTATGGTGTCCTTAGTGGGGCATACGGTGCCCTTAGTGGGGCATATAGTGTCCTTAGTGGGGCATATAATGTCCTCAGTGGGGACTATGGTGTCCTTAGTGGGGCATATAATGTCCTCAGTGGGGCATATAGTGTCCTTAGTGGGGTCCTTAGTGGGGCATATAGTGTCCTTGGTGGGGACTATGGTGTTCTTAGTGGGGCATATAGCGTCCTCAATGGGGCATATAGTGTCCTCAGTGGGGACTGTGGTGTCCTCAGTGGGGACTATGTTGTCCTCAGTGGGACTATGATGTCCTCAGTGGGACTATGGTGTCCTCAGTGGGGACTATGGTGTCCTCAGTGGAGACTATGGTGTCCTCAGTGGAGACTATGGTGTCCTCAGTGGAGACTATGGTGTCCTCAGTGGGGACTATGGTGTCGTCAGTGGGGACTATGATGTCCTCAGTGTGGACTATAGTGTCCTCAGTGGGGACTATAATGTCCTCAGTGGGGACTATGGTGTCCTTAGTGGGGCATATAGTGTCCTTAGTGGGGCATATAGTGTCCTTAGTGGGGTCCTTAGTGGGGCATATAGTGTCCTTGGTGGGGACTATGGTGTTCTTAGTGGGGCATATAGCGTCCTCAATGGGGCATATAGCGTCCTCAGTGGGACTATGGTATCCTTAGTGGGGACTATGGTGTCCTCAGTGGAGACTATGGTGTCCTCAGTGGAGACTATGGTGTCCTCAGTGGGGACTATGGTGTCCTCAGTGGGGACTATGGTGTCCTCAGTGGAGACTATGGTGTCCTCAGTGGGGACTATGGTGTCCTCAGTGGGGACTATGGTGTCCTCAGTGGGGATTATGATGTCCTCAGTGGGACTATGGTGGCCTCAGTGGGGACTATGGTGTCCTTAGTGGGGAATATGGTGTCCTCAGTGGAGACTATGGTGTCCTCAGTGGGGACTATGGTGTCCTTAGTGGGGACTATGGTGTCCTCAGTGGGGACTGTGGTGTCCTCAGTTGGGACTATGGTGTCCTCAGTGGGGACTATGGTGTCCTCAGTGGGGACGATGGTGTCCTCAGTGGGGACTATGGTGTCCTCAGTGGGGACTATGGTGTCCTCAGTGGGGACTATGGTGTCCTCAGTGGGGACTATGGTGTCCTCAGTGGGGACTATGGTGTCCTCAGTGGGGACTATCCTAGATAACACACATGCATGTCTTGCCGACGTCTACATGATACATCAGGTTAATGTGGTATGAAGAGCGTTTGCACATTGGCAACAAGACGCTGAGACGTCAGCATTAGATCGCATTTGCCCTTCAGTCGCTGTTAGGACGATGCACGTTAAAGCTGCATGCTGCCTAGTCCCTCTAATACAGACATGAAAAAATACCTTTATTTGAGGTCGGAGCCAACAGCAAATAGTGTTTCACTACATGGTTTGAATTACCCTTACCAAGGGTAAACATCGAATTTGAATGGAAAATTTAAGAATGGTTATTAGATAAATTATACTGGCAATAATACAACCAATAAGCTTTACTAGAATATAGATGATTTTGTTTATGGGTAAAATGAAGAGAGAAGATTCAAGCTAATGTCAAGTTTAGGAGGCTATTGCTATACCATTAAGTTGTTAAAAGAACTCCAACACGGAGAAGAGAGAAACAAGAAACAGAGAAACATGAACAAGATTGCTTTATGCAGAGGGTGTGCAGTTAGTTTGATAAAAACTAAGGTTTTATTTCAGGCTAAGAGCAGTGAATATGTGATGAATATATTTACAACAAAAAAAATGTTACATTTGAGCCACATATGGTGAAAAGAATGATTCGGACAAGTACTGTAGTCAGAAAATGTGTTTTTATTCATTTATTTAAGCCTATAGGTTTTAGACATATTTTCTGATAAAAGTATTGCCAACCATGAACCGAAAATGTTTGACTGTCCATAGGTAGGCTATGCCTAAAAGATGTGAAACGTGCCCCCCCCCCCCGGCAGGTGAGGAATTATAATGCATCGATAGAAGGCAGCTAATTCAAGCATTGTGACACTCGTGACACAATTTCAATGTCTACACCATCTACGGCTGACTCTGTGATGCTGATGCTGACTCTGTGATGCTGATGCTGACTCTGTGATGCCGACTTCGGCAAGATATATGTGTGTTGTCTGGTTATTGTGTCCTCAGTGGGGCCCTAGTGAAGAACCTTACCAGGAACACAATGTCCCCATCACAATGACCCTTGACACTTCATTTGGCCTGTAGTGGTGATTGCTGGGTGGGGGTGGGTAATACGTGGAGGCATTCTGTTACATTATCATCTCTCAGCCTTCTGAGACTCAGTGGAAGAGAGAATGAACTCAGACAGTGAGACACAGAGCTGGCCGTCAGAAAATGGCACAGTTCCTCCCATTGGAGATGACGCCAAGTGTCATAGTAGAAGATAAAATGGTGATTACTTCCTGTCTGTGGGGGGCAGTTCTAACATGTAAATTATTTTTGAACCACAGGACCTCGTATTGGAGACAGGCTGGTGAATGGTTGTCAACAAACAAGCAGAGAGGTCAAAATGGAACCAATTAGGAAAGACATGGAGCTGCTAAGTAACAGCATGGCTACCTATGCTCACATCAAAGGTAAGACCCCCTTGTTATTTCCGCTTATAGTTCTAGGATAAAGAGACCCTATAATATATAATATTGTCTTTTTTAAATTTATTTTTTATTCATTCTGATGCTTTGAGAATAGCTTCAACAGCCACAATCCGTTGTAGGGACTTATGTGTACTGTCTGCTTTGGCGTGATACCCTTGTACTGTGAAAGTATCTGCACTGTGAAAGTATCTGCACTGTGAAAGTATCTGTACTGTGAAAGTATCTGCACTGTGAAAGTATCTGCACTGTGAAAGTATCTGTACTGTGAAAGTATCTGCATGCTCACCCTCTCAAATATTGTGTAAACGTCCTCGTTTCCTGCACTTCTATTACTGCTAAAGGAAAGTGGCTTGTACAGTCAGAACAGACAGGGGCCTTGTACTCATTGTGAAGAGATTTGACAGGAACTGATACCCATCCAGGCATTCTCAAAGCAAGGACAATTCACATGCTGTTGTTGTATTTAGTTTAAATGAGAATACAAATGGCCCTATTGAACCCCTGTCAATGTAGGTGATAGCCTCTAAACCTGCCTGATCTCACAAGCTCACAGTCAGTGTGGATTTACGAGGCTTTTGTAGGTGAGTGATCTAACAATCTGTTTTCCCATCCAGCTAACCCAGAGAGCTTTGCTCTGTACTTCATGATGGGTGTGTGTTTTGGCCTGCTCCTGGCCCTGTGCCTCCTGGTCACCGGCATCACCTGTAGGACCCGCCGTACCAATAAGCCTCCCCCCTCCCCAGAGAGGAGACAACTGAAGGAGTCCAGTGAAGAAGAGGAGGATGAGGAGAGTGTGGATGTGGAAGAAGGGGAGGAGGCAGAGATCCCTAAAGTGACGGTTGCGCCCATGAGCGACCGCAACAGCCAATTGAACGGTACTTTGAGGAGCGTGAATGTGTTTGCGTCGGCGGAGGAGCTGGAGAGGGCGAGACGACTGGAGGACAGGGAACGCATCGTCAGGGAGATCTGGAGGAACGGACAGCCAGATATACTGTCCACTGGAACAGGGACCATCGGACGGATACACTACCACTAATGGACTAAGGTGACTTAAGGACCTAAAACACATGGTCTGAACCCTGAACTAATTAGGGTTGATCTACTCCAGACAGACACTGTAGCTGACTGTATTAGGCTGACACAGATTCACCTTCATCTTTTCATTCAATGATTTTATTTTTTTGTCCAAACTAATTTCATTGTCATTCATGTACTGGCCTATGACAAAAGTGTGTTGCACAATACAATGTACGCTTTAACATGTAATTATTCAATTAGTATTCAGATACATAGAATGTCATAACCACTGCTCCCAATCGACACACATAATAAGTAACATGAAAAATACCCCACAATGTTTTACAATGCAGACAGCTTGAAGAACCAACCACCAACATTGCTGCCTCTTCGTGTATAATGTCAACATTTGCTTATGGACTCTTCTATGGTTGTAATGCTGCTCCCACACAGTCAGTTCCAAGCTCCAACCCTTCAGGCTAATCTTAGCTGGCTGAAAGTCTTCCCACAGAATCCTCCCAGCCTGTAACCCAGCGTTTAGCCACCACTCTGACCCCATCACTTCCTGTGTTACAGCAGCAGGCAACACTCCCCTCAAGGGAAGATTGTTGAGGACTTATGAAAAGGCCACAGATACCAGTTCTGCATTTCAAATGGAACCTCATTCCCCGCCTCTTTCACAGGTTGGTGGCACCGTAATTTGGGAGGACAAGGGCTCATGGTGATGGCTGGAGCGGAATCGGTGGAATGGGATCAAACACATGGTTTCTATGTGTTTGATGCTATTCCATGAGACATTGTTATGAGATGTCCTCCCCATCACCAGCCTCCACTGACTACTATATATGGATTAAAGTACCATTTGGGACTCATCCCTTTAATACCGCTAGTGACTCTAGTCTTTGACTTGAGAGGTTATGTAACTTCAGTCTGCACAAAGTCACATATTGAGCATGTGCTCATTGCCAAATGCTTTATTTGAAATTGGCCCGATAAAGACTATTTCAGTCCACCGCTAAATTCCTACAGTCCTAAGCAGACTTTTCTTTGGCCTTTGGTTAGGAATGATGCAAAATATCCTGTTGAGTCCAAAGGACTTCAGATACTATAGCTTTGAATGTGTACAACTTAAAGGGTTAGTTCAGCATTTTGGCAATGAAGCTCTTCAATATCCCCCTTCCGCCTTTATTTCCTTCCCCAGAGTCAGATGAACTTGTCGATACCATGTTTATGTCTCTGCGTACAGTGTGAAGTTGCTAACCAGTGTTAGTGCAATGACTGGAAGTCTATGTAAGTCAGTATAACAGATTGTGAAATAAACAAATTGCTTATTGGATTTATTTTTTTCATGTGCAGATCAATCACAGATAAAAACAGTAGAATATTTAGAGGGGGGGGGGGGTGGATGGATGGAGAAAGCACAAAAAAAAAAATCTAGCAACCCAAAGGTTGTGTGTTCGAATCTCAACACAGACAACTTCAATTTTAACTACTTACTACTTTTTAGCTAACCCTTTAACTGCTCAGTTAGCATGTTACCTAACCTTAACCCCTAGCCTAGCTAACATTAGCCACAACAAATTGGAATTCATCTAATATATACAGTGTTCAGGAAATTGTGTAATACCCACAAAATGCAGTATGGAAATAATTTAATACACAATCATTTTGTGTGCCTGTCACAAATTTCAAATAGTAATTATTGTAAAATTACCTAAGTGTGTTGGAACAGAGAACGCTGTTAGCATTAGCTTGTGAAACTGCCGCCAACTTCCTTTACACTGGACGCAGACATAAAAATGGTAACCACAAGTTCATCTGATTAAGGGCTTAAATACCCAAATCCCAAACTTTAATACCAGATCTAATGACTTTTCATCAGGGGTTTGATTTTACAGGTCAAGCTTAAGAATGTGGAAAACTAACAAAACTTTAAAATGAGAAGTACTAAAGGAAAACGCAATAATTGACAAAACAATTCAAGCAAACCGTAGAACGTATTTATTGAACATTTAAGAGTAGTTCAAAGCTCTGAAGTAACAGAAAATATGTTAGCGTCAGTTTCAAATGTAGCATAAAAAACAAAAATTTGAATCACAGTCCTACAGTACAGGACAGTCTGGATAGACCAAACAAAGCAGCCCAGTACCTCACTAAACCCTACTCACCTGTTTAAACGCCACCAACAATTATACTTTGACAGTACTTGCCACATACAGGGAAATGTTCTCTACTTCAGTACATCTTATGCCATAAACCTCAACAGTCCAAGTTTACCTTTTGATAAAGAACATTACTGAAGGACTCCGACAAGCCCATAAACTGATCCATTTTCAAAAATGTTATTAAAACATACAGTATCCTATTTAAACACTTATCTCTCAAGATAAAGGCCTCAATAACAATATTGATTTTTTTTTTAACTTACTTTTTAATTTACTCTGAAACAAACTATTTTTTGTCACAGTCCTTTCATTTTACACAGTGAAAATCCTTGCTTTAAAAACAGAAAAACATCCAGTATCAACAGGGGGGGGGGGGCACCACATACATAACCTCAACCTCCCAAAAAGTAGGAGCAGAAGTATTGGCGGTAATGAAAATGCTTAGGGTATGATGAAGAATTCTCAAATGGGACAATGGGGTGGGGAGTTCAGTACCCACAGTAGGTTGGTCCAATGGGGTGGGGAGTTCTCAGTACCCACAGTAGGTTGGTCCAATGGGGTGGGGAGTTCAGTACCCACAGTAGGTTGGTCCAATGGGGTGGGGAGGTTCAGTACCCACAGTGGGTTGGTCCAATGGGGTGAGGAAGTTCGAGTCCAAATGGTTATGCAAATACCCTCAGAAACGTATCATTGCCCAAAACACCTGTTTAGCTAAAGGCTTGCGTTAGCTAGTACAGCAGAACATTTGCACAAAATTATAGCAATGCACATATATCACCATGTATGAATATAAACTTTAAGGCACAAATGCGTGTCATTTCAATGTCTTAAAAGAGGGAAAATAATTTGTCCTTGAAGTTTTAAATCAATGTAGCTGCAATACCATCACCATTGCAGACCCAGAAAACAACTGAAAACCAGTCAGCTGTTTGCAAAACAAATAAGCAAATACAGACAGATAAACAAAGACAAATTACTGGTAGTAATTCAACACTCAGAAACAGAAACAAATTACTGGAAAATAAAAAGTATTGCTCTTAACTCAAGATCAATTCAACATCTTTCACAACTTACTGTCTCAACAATACAAAGACCAGTGTATCATGTACATTCTGATGTGACTGTGTGCAGGCTCCTATAGCCTACAGAGATGATCAGATGACCTCTCACAAATGGACAGAAAGCTCTGGTGGTAGAAGATGGGTGAGGAGGAGCAAGAGGATGGGGGAGGAGGAGGATCAAGAGAAGTAACAGGGCCTAGTCCTCTACTACAGTTTGGAGGAAGCTGAGGGGTCTACGGCGGCCTGGTTGTCGTCTTTCTGGTCCAACTCTTTGTGGTGCTCCTCCTCCTTGTTCCCGCCCCCTTCCTCGCCAGTCTGGAACATGTCATGAGTCCACTTGTTTGGGCTTCTGCCCCCCTTGCGGTAGATGAAGCGACCCCTGCTGTGGGGAAAGACCCCTCGGCCACAGCTCTCCAGCCATGTCTTCTCATCCTCACGGTCATCATGCTGTAAGGCGGATGGCCAGAGAGAGGTCAGTGAAAACAACCACTGCACCAGCATCAGTAGAGGAACATGTTTTAACATATTCATGTTCTATTAATGTCCCTGAGTGCTCAGAAGGTCAACGATCACAATACTAAAAACACAATTAAGACCAGGTTTTCATATTTCAAATCAAGATCATCACTGGTCACATGTAGTGTACTATAAAATAAGGGAAAAGGGTGCCATTTCAGACAAAGAAATACTATGTGCTAAAACAGGAAGTGGTGAAACTCACAAAGTAGTATTTCCTGCTCTTGGGGGTGTACTCTGGGTCCCAGTCCTCATCTGGGGGGCGCTCTGGCGGGGCGGCGTTCATATTAGGAGGGGGGTTACCATTGCTGCTTGTGTTACCTTGGTAATTGCCTCTATTCCAGCCCCTTCCTCCTCCTCTTACTCTGGGAAGCTGAAACCACCAGAACAAACTTGGTCAGACTATGGGCAACTTCACTCTACAGCCCCAGACACCGAGCTTGGGCCAGTTTTGTTGTGGGAGAGAGAGTGGGAGAGTGAAAAAGACAGCTATTGGGGGGAAAGAAAGAGGGAGAAAGAGTAGGGGAGAGAGGGAGGGAATAAGAGAGAACACTAGGGGCTCTCAGTTGGCTGTGGAGAAAAGAGGAATCAGGCCTATTGTCAGTGTTGTGTTTTTGAATGTCACTGATGTATATTACAAGACAATCAATCACATCATTCCAATTGTGCAGTTAGGCTAGGTGATAGTAGAATACACCACACAGAGAGCAGAACTTACAAATCCTCCACGTCCTCGGCCCCTATCCATGGGGCCCTCATAGTCGCGGGGGGGACCCCTATCCATGTGGCCCTCATAGTCGCGGGGGGGACCCCTATCCATGGGGCCCTCATAGTCACGGGACCCGAAGCGAGGCTTACTGTAGCCCTGGTCTGTATGCTCCATTTCCTCCCCCATCATGTGGTCTTTACCTCTGAACCCTCCTCTGAAGGGAGAGGGAGAGGAGGAGGAAGAGGAGGAGGAGGACGGAGAGCGATCACGATTCTTCTTGTTTTTTCTGAGAGTGAAGGGTAAAGAGCAAATCTGAATTAGTCTCCATTTTGACTGCCTCTATATAGTTGGGAGTGCAAAACAGGAAATCATGGATAAGGGTGAAAATGTGTCACATACAGCTTGTATCACTACATTTTAAAAGTATGAAAACATTGTGTTCAGGCAGATGGCTTCATTCCAACGCTACCGGCTCATCGGGCTGTCTGACGTAAGACAATGGGAAGAGACAATAGGGAGGTGATTTTACATTAAGATATAATAAGCCTACTTTGATTTCTTGTGGCGTTTGGAAGATTTCTCTGAGGACCTCTCTTGGCTGGGTCCCTGGGAGCCCTTGCCCCTGTCCCGTTGCTCCTTCCCAGAAAACCTTTTGCGCCGCTCTATATCCAGACGCAGGTCCATTGGGTCCGTTTTCGCTGTTCTACCCCGATCCTGTGTAAATATAGAAGTGTTGTCTATGTTAGTGATCGCTTTCGCGTCGAACACCACAACTTCTAATTTACCATCCTACCACTTAATAACTTTATCAATGGACAAAATATAATGAAGTAATGATGTCTTTTCAGATAAAGTTTTTTTTAAAGACAGAACTTGTTAAACAGTTTTAGTTTTGGACAACATCTGATGATGACACAAAATGCAGACCTCCTGAGATATAAGGCCAACTTGATGTTCACAGCTTTTCTTTCAAATAACTAGAATGTTTTATATCAAAAGTATTTTGTAAGTATAATGTGTGTTAATGGAAACTAAGTTAATCTTCTAAGGCTTCTATTAAACTGAGTAACTTGGCCAAGTAACAGACAAGACATCTACACACCTCATAGTAAAACAGCAGCTTTTAAGATACGATTTTCAAAAACACAATCATTTGTACTGAACTTGAATAAATTTTGCTTGTTTGTTTTGAGAAAAATACTTACAACGGCATTGCTTAGGGTCCCTTGAGATGCTTGGACACAGCAGCTTAAGTCACTTCCTGTTAGCCTTTGCTTGGGTGGGTACGTATGTACGTACATAACAGCTCAATAACCATATGATCTCTTAGGCTCGGGGGGGGCTCGCTTGGCATTACAATACACAACTGGGCTCTTTTGATTTAGACTCTTATCTCCTTTAAAAGAAAAGCACAAAGCTGAACACTGCTGCTTTGTTTGGATCGTCTCAAATCCCCTGTTTTACTTCAAATGCCAAAAGAGGCCGTTCACCTTGTAGCTGCAGTCCTCCAGCTCCTCAAGCAGGTGAGAGTGTCTGGTAAAAGCACTGGGGGAGACATCGATTCTCCTGGGAGGGGGGACACAAAACAAAAAGGACAGTTGGATACAGTTACAGTAAACGTGTGACCAGTACGTACTGGTCACACAACGGTCTCAAAGAATATTCAATATTTCTCAACTATTTTGGAGTAACAGCGACACACACAACTTTATAAATCCACGTGGAATTTTTGATGTGCGTTAAATAAATCTCACGATGTCAGTCAAAAGGCAGACTTACAGGTAACTGTCAAAATAAGAAAACACCCAACAAAGTGTCTTAATATGGAATTGGGCCACAAACCAGAATTGCTTTTTACTGCTGACGTACAAAGCATTACATGGGTTTGCTCCTACCCGTCTTTCCGATTTGGTTCTGCCGTACATACCTACACGTATACTACGGTCACAAGACGCAGGCCTCCTAATTGTTCCTAGAACTTCTAAGCAAACAGCTAGATGGAGGCAGGGTTTTCTCCTATAGAGCTCCATTTTTATGGAACGGTCTGCCTACCCACGTGAGAGACGCAAACTCGGTCTCGACCTTTAAGTCTTAACTGAAAACTCATCTCTTCAGTAGGTCATATGATTGAGTGTAGTTTGGCCCAGGGGTGTGAAGGTGAACGGAAAGGCTCTGGAGCAACAAACCACCCTTGCTGTCTCTGCCTGGCCGGTTCCCTTCTCTCCACTGGGATTCTCTGCCTCTAACCCTATTACAGGGGCTGAGTCACTGGCTTACTGGTGCTCTTCCATGCCGTCCCTAGGAGGGGTGCGTCACTGACGTGATCTTCCTGTCTGGGTTGGCGCACCCCCTTGGGTTGTGCCATGGCGGAGATCTTTGTTGGCAATACTCGGTCTTGTCTCAGGATGGTAAGTTGGTGGTTGAAGATATCCTTCTAGTGGTGTGGGGGCTGTGCTTTGGCAAAGTGGATGGGGTTATATCCTGCCAGTTTGGCCTTGTCCGGGGGTATCATTGGATGGGGCCACAGTGTCTCCTGACCCCTCCTGTCTCAGCTTCCAGTATTTATGCTGCAGTAGCTTGTGTCGGGGGGCTAGGGTCAGTTTGTTATATCTGGAGTACTTATCCGGTGTCCTGTTGTGAATTTAAGTATGCTCTCTAATTCTCTTGGAGGACCTGCGCCCTAGGACCATGCATCAGGACTACCTGACATGATGACTCCTTGCTGTCCCCAGTCCACCTGGCCGTGCTGCTGCTCCAGTTTCAAACTGTTCTGCCTGCAGCTATGGAACCCTGACCTGTTCACCGGACGTGCTACCTGTCCCAGACCTGCTGCTTTCAACTCTCTAGAGACAGCAGGAGCGGTAGAGATACTCTCAATGACCGGCTATGAAAAGCCAACTGACGTTTACTCCTGAGGTGCTGACTCGTTGCACCCTCGACAACTACTGTGATTATTATTATTTGACCATGCTGGTCATTTATGAACATTTTAACATCTTGGCCATGTTCTGTTATAATCTCCACACGGCACAGCCAGAAGAGGACTGGCCACCCCTCATAGCCTGGTTCCCCTCTAGGGTTCTTCATTTCTAGAGAGTTTTCCTAGCCACCGTGCTTCTACACCTGCATTGTTTGGGGTTTTAGGCTGGATTTCTGTACAGCACTTTAAGATATCAGCTGATGTAAGAAGGGCTATATAAATACATTTGATATTGGAGGGTTGATACATGAGAAATTTCATCATTGTGTTTTGTTGATGGTGGTGGAAAACGATGTCTCAGGCGCCGCACCAGAATGTCCCGTAAGTGTTTAATTGGGTTGAAATCTGGTGACTGAGACGACCATGTCATATTGTTCAAATCGTTTTCATGCTCATCAAAACATTCAGGTGACCACTCGTGCCCTGCGGATGGGTGCATTGTCATCCTATGAAGGCATAGCCATTTTTATACATGACCCTAAGCATGATGGGACGTTAATTGCTTAATTAACTCAGGAACCAGAGCTGTGTGGAAGCACCTGCTTTCAATATACTTTGTATCCCTCATTTACTCAAGGGTTTCCTTTCTTTTGGCAGTTATCTGTATTTGCTACAATGTTGGTTGAGAATGACTTACCTGTGGATTTCTGGACTCTTCCTTTGTTTAATCAATTCCATCTCAGCTGCTTTTCTTTGGTACATGGCAAATCGCTCACTTAAAGTCATGCCTGAAGAGTGGAAATGTTGTGCTGGAGGAAAGATACAAGGTTTATATTTGGACACCACTAACGCAGACCATATTTAAAATACAGTGGCCTTCAGAGAGTATTCATACGCCTCGACTTATTCTACATTTTGTTGTGTCGCAGCCTGAATTCAAAATGGAGTTAAATTCATCTAGACACAATACCCCATTAATGACAAAGTGAAAACATGTTGACATTTTTTGCAAATTGATTGAGTATCAAACACATGCATCTAATTTACATACATCGACATCAGTATTCACACCCCCTTTGCTATGACACTCAGGTGCATGCAATTTCCTTTGATCATCCTTGAGCCGTCGCGACAACTTGAAGTCCACCTGTGGCCATTTTAATTGTTTGGACGCGATTTAGAAAGATAGAAACATCTGTCTATATGTATATATCTAGTCCCATTGTTGACAGTGCATGTCGGAGCCAAAACTATACCATGAAGTCCAAGGAACTGTCTGTAGACTATAAAACAATGTCTACAGTGAATGGTTCCAAGAGCACAGTGGTCCTCCATCATTGGGGAAACCGAAACAATACGGAACTACCCAGACTCTGCCTTGAGCTGGCCGTCCGACCTAACTGAGCAACTGGGAGGTGAGATGGGAGAAGCTGCCAGAAGGACAACAATCTGGGGTTTATGGGAGAGTAGCCTGGTGGAAGCCACTCCTGAGAAGGCATGTGGAAGACTGAAGAGCATAAGGCAAAAGATCCTGAATGCAAAGCACTATATCTGGAGTAAACCAGGCACAGCTCATCACCCGTTGTATGCAGTTTACCCTCCTCCGTTAGTCAGCACCTCTACAAACATCGGAGGTGCATCAGCTCATCTTTTTTTACTTGAAAATGTTCTCACAACGCCAGAATTACGTCAAATCCTACAAAAGGACTAGTGAGTCAACACTCCATGGAACTACTGAACATTCTGAAGCCAAGCCACAGACGACGTCATGGTAACCAATAAATACCCTGCGAGTGAGTCCCAAATGGAACACTATGCCCCATTATAGTGCACTATAAAAAGGGAATAATGTGCTATTTGGGATTCAGCCCCTGTTTTAATAAATCAACCCATAGATCTGCTATCACGGACTTCATTCACCGAGTGGTTACTGTTTAGGTGTTGTTGTGGGTCAGAGTAGGGCTGTGGCAGTCAACATTTTGTCAGTCGGTGATTGTCAAGCAAATTACTGAGGGCTCATGGTAATTGAGTGTTAATTAAAATAGAGTACCAGTCAAAAGTGTAGACACCTACTCATTCCAGGGTTTTTCTTTATTTTTTTTACTATTTTTGACCACTATGCACAGCAATTTTTTTTTTTTTTACCTTTATTTAACTAGGCAAGTCACTTAAGAACAAATTCTTATTTTCAATGACGGCCTAGGACAGTGGGTTAACTGCCTGTTCAGGGGCAGAACGACAGATTTTGTACCTTGTCAGCTCGGGGATGCGAACTTGCAACCTTTCGGTTACTAGTCCAAAGCTCTAACCACTAGGCTACACTGCCGCCCCAGTGGAGGGTGCTTTTCTGTGGTTCATTTTCAAGCCAGCCAGGTTGTAAATATATACAAGCCTCCTGTTGTAAATATAAGCAATGGAGGTTAATATTAGGAAAGTTGAGAGAAATATAGTAGGCAAAGTCTATAGAAAGTTGATGGAACCCTTCAGGCCATTTCTTAAGCAATTCCATAGCCTATAGAAATGTAGCACAACATGAGCTCATGCTGTCATGAAGTGTTTGATGACCTTTGCATTGATGTTAGAGGGATTAGAGGGACCGTAGAGTGCTGAGTACCAGACAGTTAGCAACATTTGGTAGGCTACTATTGACCATCAGCAGTATCAGAGCTTGGAGAAGCCTAATTACCGTGACTGAACGATCACGTGGAATCTGACTTCCGCCATGACTCGTGACCGGCAATACGGTCAACCATAAGCAGCGCTTACCTTTGATGTAGTGCACAATGGTGACAATATGCTGCGCAAACAGCTCGGAGGGGCTGCGTTGGAGTTGAGCAGCCTGTATGTGTTGGAAAATGGAGCGGAACTGTCCGGGATCTTTCTTACTGGGATGCACCAGATCCCTGGACAAACCACGCTCCTTAGTCAGACTTCCAGAGGAGCTGAGAAGAGAAAGACAAGCTGAAACTGTTGTGTTCAAGACCGTGACAGAGTTCCATAAAAATGTTAACCCCTCGAACATATCCAAAACTATACGCAGTTAACTTTGAGACTAGGGGGGGCAGTATTTTGATGTTTGGATGAAAAACATGCCCAAGTGAAACTGCCTATTTCTCAGGCCCAGAAGCTAGAATATGCATATAATTGGCAGATTAGTATAGAAAACACTCTAAAGTTTCCGAAATTGTCAAAATATTGTCTGTGAGTATAACAGAACTGATTTTGCAGGCGAAAACCTGAGGAAAATCCAACCAGGAAGTGCCTCTTGTTGTGAAACCTCTGTTGCATGCCTATCCTCCATTTAAAGGGATATCAACCAGATTCCTTCCCTATAGCTTCCACAAGGTGTGAACAGTCTTTAGACATAGTTTCAAATGAGCAAGAATGATTACATCGTGTCAGTGTATAGCTGAGTGTCCCCAGAGTTTCGCATGCGCAAGCAGCATGGAGCAGAGCTTTTCTATTCCTCTCCTATTGAAAAAGCTACCGTCCGGTTGAAATATCGATCATTTATTGTAAAAACAACCTGAGGATAAATTATAAAAACGTTTGACATGTTTCTACGAACTTTACAGATACCATTTGGAATGTTCGTATGCCCGTCGTGACCTGCATGAGCCTGTGGATTACTAAACAAAACACGCCAACCAAATGGAGGTTTTTGGATTTAAAAATATTTTTTATCGAACAAAAAGGAACATGTATTGTGTAACTGGGAGTCTAGTGGAGTGCAAACATTCGAAGATCAAAGGCAAGCAATTCATTTTCATGACCAATCTACTTTGCTGCTAGCTGTTTGTAATGTTTTCACATAAACGCTTGGTTTGCTTTCTTTGTAAAGCTTTTTGAAATCTGACATGCCAGCTGGATTAACAACAAGATAAGCTGTGTTTTGGTATATTCCACTTGTAATTTCATGAAAATTAAATATTTTCAGTAATTTAATTTGAATTTGGCGCTCTGCAATTCAGCGGATGTTGACGAAAATGACCCCACTAACGGGATGGGTGCGCCAAGAAGTTAAGAACTAGGCCAGTTTCAGAAACTATTAACCATCCAAACAGTCTGTTGATGGAAACCATTGGTGATGCTGCTTACCTGGGCATTTCATCAAATGTGTTGATACTGTGCTCCAAGCCCTCCCTCTTCCCAGAGGACCGGGGAAGGTGTGACTCCAACCTATTGATGGGGAACAGGGCTAGGGGCCTGTCCTTCTCCCCGCTGCCTGAACCCCTAGGGGGCACTGCTGCGCTGACGGGAGATGGACTCCTCCTGTTGCTCTTCTCCTTCTTCTTCTCCTTCCTCTTGGACTTCTCTTCTTTCTTGGAGGCCTGCTTGCGGCTGCGGTAAAGCTCCTCTTCCATGTGCTCCAGGTCTTCATCCACGTCTTCGGCCGTGTCTCTCCGTCTCTCCTCGTCCTTCCCTGGGGGGTAGTAATGGGGCTCGTCTTCCCACTTCCCAAACACATCCCGTGTTGTCAGGGTAGCTCCTTTGGGCTTGACCACCTCCTCCTCCTCCTCTCTTTCAGCAGCCTGAGACTTGAGGAAGGCCTCTTCGGCTCTTTCCAGGAAAGGCAGAGACTTATCGGCCTTGGAGCTGAAGGAGGCTGCTGTTATGTTGAAAAGGCCTCCTCCAATCTTGCTGTTCCCTTTCTCTCGGCTGTCTCCGTCCTGGCCATTCTCCCAATCTGCCGCCGCCTGCTGCTGCTGCTTTTTGTTCTTGTTTTCTGCCAAGAACCTGGGCAATCAGACAGAGAAGCATATGGACCTTTACATTGTGTTATACAAAGGAGAATGTTGATTCAAATCTATTATCGTTACAGAATCCAGATTTTCTAAAAGGGCGTTGATGTTAAAATGAAAGACATTTCATCACGTGGTAGAATGTTGGATGATCTAATGAAACAAGACTACACATCCACAGAAGACTGACAATACCAGATAATGACATTGAACACTTAGAATAGACTGACCAGGACTCAGATTGTAATAATGATACTTACTCAACCATCACCTTTTAAATTAGAGGGATATCATGCTGCTGGAAGGGGTGCTGGAGGCACTCTTCTGGTGCCACCCCTCTAAAAAAATATTCCAATGCTCCACGGCAGTGATTTGGGACATTTCCCCCACCCCCCAGTAGGGTGCAGGTAAACGGGTGTCCTAACTCTCTATGGTTACTAAAGATCCAATGGCACTTATTGTAGGGTTGTTAACCCTGGTGTCCTGGCTAAATTCCCAATCTGACCCTCATACCATCATGGCCACCTAATCATCCCCGCTTCATTTACATTTACATTTAAGTCATTTAGCAGACGCTCTTATCCAGAGCGGCTTCCAATTGAGTCATTCATCCCCCCCCCTCCTCTCCCCTGTAACTATTCCCCATGTTGTTGCTGTAAATGTGTTCTCTGTCAACTTAACCAGTAAAATAAGGGTATAATAAAAAATGCAGAGGACAACAGCAGTGACTTTTTCAATTTTGTTATATGCATTTAAATTGAGAAGTGACAATGGCATCCATTCTTTTAAATCTATTGTAGTTGTGCAGACTGAACAAGCTTAAAATAAATAATTACAATCACAAACTAGAAAGAAAAAGAAAGTAAAAAAGGGGGAACATACCTTTTGAAAGCAGAGGAAATAGCAGTCTTATCGTCTGCTCTGGTGGGATCCTCCTTGCCAAAGAAACCAAAGCCACTGGTGGAGGCAGTCGGCCCGGCCTTGGTGGAGCCTGGTGGGCTCTTGGTAGAGGGAACACCGCCAGTGCTGCCCATGGTTCTCCACAATGACCCTTTGGGGTCCGACTTCCCCTGTTTGGCACCAACAGCCGGACTGCTGCATTTGGGGCTGTTGTTATAGTCACTCAGACCCTGCCATTTCCCAGCGGAGGCCTTATCATGACTGCTGCCTTCTCCCCCTGGTCCTCCTACCTGCTCCCCAGCCCCTCCCCTCTCCTCCTTGGCCTCTGCTGGTGTAGTCTTGTCCTTTACATCTTTAGAGCCAGACTTCCCTGAGCCGGGGCTGCTGCGGCGATTCCGCGGGGAAGAGGAGCGGGAAGAGGAGCTGTGGTGCCGCCGGGACCGTCGGGAACCCCTGGAGGACGAACGATCGGAGTATCGAGACCGGGAGTGGCTGCGGCTGCCGGAGCGTTTCCGGGGCGTGCGGGACCGAGATCTCCCTCTCCTGGGGCTGTGAGGACCGTGGTGGTCCTGGTCGTGGGGCGGCCCGTCCCGGTAGCCACCCCCCTGCCAGTTGTTGGCTCTGTAGCCGTAGCTGTTACCTCCTCTCTGGTAACCCTGGCGAGGGTAGAAGCCCCGGGTTCTACCGCGAAAGTAAAAGGGTCTGCGGAAGCCACGGTTGTAGCCCCTCTGGTAACCCCGGTTGTTCTGGTAGTCTCTGGTGGGATAGTTCCTGCCGTGGGACGGAGAGTGAGATCTGGAGCGGGAACGTGACCTAGAACTAGGAGAGAAGTCTGTTAAAGATACTGTGTAGCCAAGTCAATGTTGGTACACTTTTCAGAAGGGTTGCCTAAACATGACAAAAACACTAAACATATGTACACCTTGAGACAACCCGTCTGGTTAAGTTGGACTGAGTAGGAGTATACAGTCAGAGTAAAAATAATAAAATGGTTGTTGTTTCGGCAGCCTTTTTCATTCTCCAGACCATTCACTCAGAGAGAACAGACGGTCGGGATGAATAACCTACACCGTCGGTTTGTTAACTGGCAGTGGTCCCAGTGGATGGGACGGAGGGAATGCGTTAGAGTATTCTGTCCACATGGAGGAGCTACTAAACCACACACTAGCGCCTATTAAAAAAACACAGCCAGGGACCAACGCAGCCAGGATCCTCCTCCCAACCTTTTCCCTCTGAAGACACTCAACATTCAAAACAACTTCACTTCAAGGTGCCCTTTGAGTAACGTGAGGGACAGAGAAGGAGAAATCCCCAAATCAGGCACCATATGGAATACATTTTCATACTGCTTATCCTGTGATATTCTCAACCAACAAATGAAGACGTAGCCAATGTATTTGGTTAAATGCTGGAGGTTTTAGACATGAAGAGTATTACCTCCACCACATATAAAGGACTCTAACGGCGATGCTTAAATCCATGAAAATAATGTGAAGCAGAAAAATAACAGTGAAAGTAGCGTCCCCATAGTACATCGGCACACTACTCCTACAAATCCAGGAAAATGCAAAGTAGCAGGCACATTTTAGAAGGACGAATGCGAATTAGAACGACAACCCAGACAGCAAGCGAACAGGATATTGGTTTCTACCCATGTACCGCAGTGGGAAAAACTGCCAAATCCAGTGTATAAATTCCCCCATCCACTTACCTCTTGAGCTTTTTCATTGAAAGAGTCTGGGAGCTGGTGTTCTGAGCAGTGAGCTACATAGCGTACTCACAGTAGTTAGTGAGGGACTCCCTTTATCTGACGAGTGTGTGAGTGGAGGGACTGGAGCAGTGGAAAGAGTTGGGCCAAAAATGGGAAAGCATTTCTACTCTAATCCCTGTAGGAGGAGGGAGTGGGAAGAGGGTGTTTGACCTGGCTAGGCAACACTTCCTCTCCCTCTGACACGTCTCTCTTTGTGAAAGCACTTCCAGCCATTACTTTCCTTTTGGACAAGTCATTTATTATGGACAGCGCTTGTCTCGTGCATTGGGGCGGCAGGCAGCCTAGTGGTTAGAGCATTGGACTGGAAGGTTGCAAGTTCAAACCCCCGAGCTGACAAGGTAAAAATCTGTTGTTCTGCCACTGAACAAGGCAGTTAACCCACTGTTCCTAGGGCGTCATTTAAAATAAGAATTTGTTCTTAACTGACTTGCCTAGTTAAATAATAGGTACAATTTTTTTTTAAATAAAAGAATTTCACCGAAAGAGGTCCCGAGCATCCTGTTATCATGCCACTGTATGGCAAAACACACACAGTGGCTTGAGGGGGATCAAACTTTAACAATAGTCAATCAATAAAATATATATATATTTTTTTAAATGCTCAGTCATATAACTAAGTTGAGATGTAACCAACACTGGGCCCATAATTCCTCATGGAAGTCATTACAGACGCACAAAGTGCTGAATGCTGTTTGACCTCCCTTCTCCAGGGCAAAGAACTGACCCAAATGATGACTCACTCATCTTATAATGATGTAAGTAACAAAAGGATGATTCAATAATGAATAAAAACTTATGGGTCACTGACTGCATGTTTTGTAGGTGGATTAGTTCATTCGGTCTCAGTTCAAAACAGAAGACAGACAGGAAATAGATTGTATAATATAAAATGTGTTTTCTGGTTAAGAGGCGGCCATTTTAACCCCATCATAAATATGAAGTTATATTTTTATCCGAGCAAAGAAAAAGGATAAAAATTAACCTTTTACTCAACAGTGTATCTTAAAAAGGTGCAACACAGGATTTAATTTATTTGCATTATCATTTCAGAAAATGTCCATTATAAATGTTATATATTGCGCTAAAATTATTTCACAGTATTACTTAGGGCTGGGCGATATATCGTATTAATTTGAATGTTTGATTTTGATCGAAATGCCTAACTGTTACATTGCATGAATCCTGGTTATTTTTATGAGCATTTATGTCCGTTCTCATGTTATCTTTTTGGTCTTTTCAGCTTTGCTCCCTCTGTGTGGTGTGGACCTTCCAATTTACACCAGAAATATGAATAGAATGACGAAGCATCCACTGAACCAGGACCAGCTCCTACCGCCAGGCTGCCGATACAGAGGCCAGAAATCCTTCATTCCCACACTGAATTACGGACTGTATCCATGTGTTGTCTGCTGTAGTTATTGCTTGTGATTTATGCATGTATTTATGCACCCATTGGTGATGTAGTGCTTATGTTTGTTGAGATGCAAGACAAACTTTCCGAAAACGGACACACAAATAATTATATTAGATGCTCATGTCTCCACAGGCGACAAGCTTCGGTCCAAAATAAGCCCACAAAAATGCGTAGGGTTTATTTTTGCGAGGGTGAAACATGTCCCCGGCACTCACAACAAAGGTGAGAGATCACATCTTCCTCTGACAAGCAGCTTCAAATCGCTATTTGCATTTGAGGTTTGGTCCAACAGAATGGTTCATATGAACAGCACAACATAGAAACATTATTATACTGTAACGGAGAAAGAAGTTAAGCTTTCTACCGACACGCTTTCATATCTCAACTCCTCAAATTGCGCACAGAGCAGACACTACTACCACAAGAGTATGATGATTCTGGAAAATTAATGCTCAGTTTGTCACACATGGCACTGCGGTACCACTATCAGCATTTTGGCCAAATACTGTTATAATAGCTGTCTGAACGTGTAATAAGCATGAAAAAAAATGCAGTTGATTTTTTTAAACATTTTTTAATTTTACCTTTATTTAACCAGGCAAGTCAGTTAAGAACAAATTCTTATTTTCAATGACGGCCTGGGAACAGTGGGTTGACTGCCTGTTCAGGGGCAGAATGACAGATTTGTACCTTGTCAGCTCGGGGGTTTGAACGCGCAACCTTCCGGTTACTAGTCCAACGCTCTAACCACTAGGCTACCCTGCCGCCCCAGGGTAGCCTAGGGAATTGGCAATTGAATAAGGAATTGGCAACTCGTTCTCATTCTGAGAAATAAGGTAGGCCACTTGCTTTCAACATATTAACAGCCCACGGGCCAGCATGCTGTTCAAACAGCTGGAGACAGACAGAGGGGTGTGTTCTTAACAAGTCAACTGTTTTACCTTGTTACCTCGTAAATAGATGCAAGTTGGCTAAACTTGAAATATTAAGATTAGCTGGCTACTCACTAGCACGTGGACTTGAGCTTGAGAGATTGTTTAAATGAGACCCCTGTTCATTTTCTATAATGCCTGCTATAAGAAGTTAGCCATTATTTGTAAATGTGCATTATGCAAAGTTCTGGTTAAATTTGTAACAAAATGACTGGCAGCCTCATTGAATAGTACCCGCAAAACACCAGTCTCGACGTCAACAGGGAAGAGGCGACTCCGGAATGCTGGCGTTCTAGGCAGAGTTCCTCTGTCCAGTGTCTTTTTTTGCCCACCTTAATCTCTTCTTTTTATTGGCCAGTCTGAGATATGGCTTTTACTTTGCAGCTCTTTCTAGAAGGCCAGCATCTTCACTGTTGACGTTGAGACTGGTGTTTTGCGGGTACTATTTAATGAAGCTGCCAGTTGAGGACTTGTCCCTAGAATTTCTAAGCAAACAGCTGGAGGCAGGGTTTTCTCCTATAGAGCTCCATTTTTATGGAATGGTCTGCCTACCCATGTGAGAGACGCAAACCCGGTCTCAACCTTTAAGTCTTTACTGATGACTCATCTCTTCAGTGGGTCATATGATTGAGTGTAGTCTGGCCCAGGAGTGTTAAGGTGAACGGAAAGGCTCTGGAGCAATAAACCGCCCTTGCTGTCTCTGCCTGGCCCGTTTCCCTCTTTCCACTGGGATTCTCTGCCTCTAACCCTATTACAGGGGTTAAAACTGGTGCTCTTTCATGCCGTCCCGAGGAGGGGTGCGTCACTTGAGTGGGTTGAGTCACTGATGTGATCTTCCTGTCTGGGTTGGCACCCCCCTTGGGTTGTGCCGTGGCGGAGATCTTTGTGGGCTATACTCGGCCTTGTCTCAGGATGGTAAGTTGGTGGTTGAAGATATCCCTCTCGTGGTGTGGGGGCTGTGCTTTGGCAAAGTGGGTGGGGTTATATCCTTCCTGTTTGGCCTTGCCCGAGGGCATCATTAGATGGGGCCACAGTGTCTCCTGACCCCTCCTGTCTCAGCCTCTAGTATTTATGCTGCAGTAGTTTGTGTCGGGGGGCTAGGGTCAGTGTGGAATATCTGGAGTACTTCTCCTGTCTTATCCGGTGTCCTGTGTGAATTTAAGTATGCTCTCTCTAATTCTCTCTCTCTGAGGACCTGAGCCCTAGGACCATGCCTCAGGACTACCTGGCATGATGACTCCTTGCGGTCCCCAGTCCACCTGGCCGTGTTGCTACTACAGTTTCAACTGTTCTGCCTGCGGCTATGGAACCCTGACCTGTTCACGGGACGTGCTACCTGTCCCAGACCTGCTGTTTTCAACTCTCTAGAGACAGCAAGAGCAGTAGAGATACTCTCAATGATCAGCTATGAAATGCCAACTGACATTTACTCCTGAGGTGCTGACTTGTTGCACCCTCAACAACTACTGTGATTATTATTTGACCATGCTGGTCATTTATGAACATTTTAACATCTTGGCCATGTTCTGTTATAATCTCCACCCGGCACAGCCAGAAGAGGACTGGCCACCCCACATAGCCTGGTTCCACTATAGGTTTCTTCCTAGGTTTTGGCCTTTCTAGGGAATTTTTCCTAGTCACCGTGCTTCTACACCTGCATTGTTTGCTGTTTGGGGTTTTAGGCTGGGTTTCTGTACAGCACTTTGAGATATCAGCTGATGTACGAAGGACTATATAAATACATTTGATGAGAGGTGTCTGTTTCTCAAACTAGACACTAATGTACTTGTCCTCTTGCTCAGTTGTGCACCGGGGCCTCCCACTCTTTCTATTCTGGTTAGAGCCAGATTGCTCTGTTCTGTGAAGGGAGTAGTACACAGCGTTGTACGAAATCTTCGGTTTCTTGGCAATTTCTCGCATGGAATAGCCTTAAATTTCTCTAAACAAGAATAGACTGACGAGGTTCAGAAGAAATGTCTTTGTTTCTGGCCATTTTGAGCCTGTAATCAAACCCAAATGATGATGCTCCAGATACTCAACTAGTCTAAAGAAGGCCAGTTTTATTGCTTCTTTAATCATATCAACAGTTTATCTGTGCTAACATAATTGCTAAATGTTTTTTTTTAATGATCAATTAGCCTTTTAAAATGTTAAACTTGGATTAGCTAACACAAGGTCCCATTGGAACAGAGGAGTGATGGTTGCTGATAATGGGCCTCTGCAGATATTACTTTAAAAATCTGCCGTTTCCAGCAACAATAGTCATTTACAGCATTAACAATGTCTACACTGTATTTCTGTCAATTTAATGTTATTTTAAATGGAGAAAAACGTGTTATAAGTGACCCTAAGCTTTTGAAAGGTAGTATATACAGTGAGGAGAACATGTATTTGATAACCTGCAAAATCGGCCGTGTTTCCTACTTACAAAGCATGTAGAGGTCTGTAATTTATATCATAGGTACACTTCAACTGTGAGAGACTGAATCTAAAACAAAAATCCAGAAAATCACATTGTATGATTTTTAAGTAATTCATTTGTATTTTATTGCATGACATAAGTATTTGATCACCTACCAACCAGTGAGAATTCCAGCTCTCACAGACCTGTTAGTTTTTTTTTTTAAGAAGCCCTCCTGTTCTCCACTCACCTGTTTCAACTCGTTACCTGTATGAAAGACACCTGTCCACACACTCAATCAAACAGACTCCAACCTCTCCACAATGGCCAAGACCAGAGAGGGTGTAAGGACATCAGGGATAAAATTGTAGACCTGCACAAGGCTGGGATGGGCTACAGGACAATAGGCAAGCAGCTTGGTGAGAAGGCAACAACTGTTGGCGCTATTATTAGATAATGGAAGAAGTTCAAGATGACGGTCAATCACCCTCGGTCTGGGGCTCCATGCAAGATCTCACCTTGTGGGGCATCAATGATCATGAGGAAGGTGAGGGATCAGCCTAGAACTACACGCCAGGACCTGGTCAATGACCTGAAGAAAGCTGAGACCACAGTCTCAAATAATAAAATTAGTAACGCACTACGCCGTCATGGATTAAAATCCTGCAGCACACGCAAGGTCCCCCTGCTCAAGCCAGCGCATGTCCAGGCCCGTCTGAATATTGCCAATGACCATCTGGATGATCAAGAGGAGGAATGGGAGAAGGTCAACTGGTCTGACGAGACAAAAATAGAGCTTTGGTCAAAACTCCACTCGCCGTGTTTGGAGGAAGAAGGAGGATGAGTACTACCCCAAGAACACCATCCCAACCGTGAAGCAAGGAGGTGGAAACATCATTCTTTGGGGATGCTTTTCTGCAAAGGGTACAGGACAACTGCACCGTATTGAGGGGAGGATGGATGGGGCCATGTATCGAGAGATCTTGGCCACCAACCTCCTTCCCTTAGTAAGAGCATTGAAGATGGGTTGTGGCTGGGTCTTCCAGCATGACAACGACCCGAAACACACAGCCAGGGCAAATAAGGAGTGGCTCCGTAAGAAGCATCTCAAGGTCCTGGAGTGACCTAGCCAGTCTCCAGACCTGAACCCAATAGAAAATCTTGAGGGAGCTGAAAGTCCATATTGCTCAGCGACAGCCCCGAAAAGTGAAGGATATGGAGAAGGTCTGTATGGAGGAGTGGGCCAAAATCCCTGCTGCAGTGTGTGCAAACCTGGTCAAGAACTACAGGAAACATGATCTCTGTTTCTGTACCAAATATTAAGTTCTGCTTTTCTGATGTATCAAATACTTTTGTCATGCAATAAAATGCAAATTAATTACTTAAACCATACAATGTGATTGTCTGGATTTTTGTTTTAGATTCCGTTTCTCACAGTTGGAGTGTACCTATGATAAAAATTAGACCTCTGCATGCTTTTTAAGTAGGAAAACCTGCAGTGTACCATACTTGTTCTCCCCACTGTGTGTGTATAAATATATATATATATATATAGCAAATCGTCCATAAGTTTGACAAAATTAGAGATATGATTTTTTTTAGTACTTGCCTGTCAGTGTTGTGATTGGCCTATTGATTTCTCCAGCCAGAGCTGCTTCAGTTATCAAACTGGGAAAGCTGTTCAGACTTTGTAGCTGTGTTATCTAGCATAAATCTCTCAGTGAGAAAACAAGCACTGAAGTGTGTAGGAAATTGTACCATCTAAACCCAATGAGAAATATTTTTTCCAATAACAAAGTCGCTGTGAAATACATTTTCAGTAAATAACACAAAATATTGCTTTTACAGCAGTTTAAAGTTGGTGGACCAAAACCAAAGTTGCTTTTGGTCCGCCAGCTACAAACAGTTGTAAAAACAATATTATTTTATTATTTACTGAAAATATATTTCACAGCGATTTAGATTAATTGACTTTGTGAAAAAAAGTACACCCAGTCAGAACAGCTTTCCCTCATTTGACAACAGATGTCGATCCAGCAGAGGAAAATCAAATATCACAGCCAATCACAACACTGGCGAGTACCTAATAAATGTGAAACTATCATTCCACTATTAGCACCAGATATATTATGGACATTCTGAAATTACAATGCAAAAAATGTGTAGCATTCTCATAGTAGGCATATATGGCAAGTATATGTCCCAGTAATGTATGGAAAACAGGGTTTGATGACAAGTCTCCATACACTAGAGGAAGGAAGTGATTATAAACTTCACCTGTAGCGGTGCTTCCTGGATCTGGAACGGGAGCGGCTTCTGGAACGAGACCGCGTGCAAGACCTGGACCTGGACTTGGACCTGGAGCGGGTCCTAGCGGGGCCATCTGGCGCTTTAGACATCTCCACTGTCAGGCCTGTCTAGAGGTTGACCTGTCCAACAACGAGAGGGATGAGTGATGTTGGTATGCACTGGTAATACACACTTGGGTGTTTTATACAGTACCCAACCTGTTTGTTGACCAAACTAAGCACAGAGACCATATAAGCAAAGATGTTTGTTTTTTAAATAACTAACCCAAGATAGACCAGAGAGTCATTTCCAATGGGAGCAAATTAATTCGTGGGCAAAACAAGCAAGGGGGTGGGCGGAGCCAAGCACAAGCACAAGCTAGTGAGATCCTATTGGCCTGTTCAAGCATTAATTTGCAGATTTCCGTTAGGGAACGCCTACTCTGAAGTGCATGTGTGCAATAACTCAAAATTGCCCTTGCACTCCTAAACACACTTTCTGAAACTTTGGCAAAGGGTAATGTCTACAAAACACAGTCCACTGTTACAGATCCTAGTGACAGTGGTGGTGTGGAGGGGAGGGGGCAATGTGAATAGTCTGGGTAGCCATTTGACTAGATGTTCAGGAGTCTTATGACTTGGGGGTAGAAGCTGTTTAGAAGTCTCTTGGACCTAGACTTGGCACGCTGGTACGACTTGCCGTGTGGTAGCAGAGAGAGCAGTCTATGACTAGAGTGGCTGGAGTCTGACAATTTTCAGGGCCTTCCACTGACACCACCTGGTATATAGATCCTGGGTGGCAGGAAGCTTGGCCCCGGTGATGTACTGGGCAGTACGCACTACCCTCTGTAGTGCCTTGCGGTTGGAGGCGGAGCAGCTGCCGTACCAGGCAGCGATGCAACCAGTCAGGATGCTCTCAATGGTGCAGCTGTAGAACCTTTTGAGGATCTGAGGACTCATGCCAAATCTTTTCAGTCTCCTGAGGGGGAATAGGTTTTGTCATGCCTGCTTCAAGACTGTCATGGTGTGCTTGGACCATGCTAGTTTGTTGGTGATGTGGACACCAAGGAACTTGAAGCTCTCAACCTGCTCTACTGCAGCCCCGTCGATGAGAATGGGGGCGTGCTCGGTCCTCTTTTTCCTGTAGTCCACAATCATCTCCTTAGTCTTGAGCCCATCAGCGGCTCCCCAGACTACTCTTAGGTAGAACCAAGAAGTAGAACTAGACACCATATAAGGTCCTGACATGCTGACCACACCGCTCGTCATGTGCGTGTTGCAAAATACATTTACACATACATGTTATTCAATCATTGCACGTGCCAACAAGCGTCTGCGTTGCCAAGCGCTAAAATAGAAGTCAGTTCTATTTGTGACGCTGAACGCGGTGCAAGTCCTGCCTCTCCCATCTCCTCATTGGTTTATTGAAGCAGATAACCAATGAGGAGATGGCACGTGGGTATACCCACACGGGTGATTGAAAGATGAACGGAGGTTGCTCGTCGTCGTGGTAATACTATGGAAGTTAGATGCCAATCGCCATATAAAGTCCAAAGAAAAAAGGAGGAGAGATGACTAGAAACGAGTCAGTTGAGCGTTTATATGTAGATTAATTTTGGGAGTAGAGGACCTTGTGCATTTCAGGTAAAATAACAACTCAATGTTTATATCCCAGGACAAATTAGCTTGCAACTGCAAGCTAGCTAGCTAAATTGCCATAAATGTTTAATGCTTTTCGACCTGTCCCCAAATTAAAATAATTAGTTTGTTTTGATATTTCAACCTGCGTGTCGTGATCGCGTTTGGTGTGGGGGGGGGGGACATATCAAATTACGCGCATTCGGTTTGGGTATGGGAGGTAGAACAAGGAAGTGGACATCCTTGAAATAAAAGACAACTAAATATACAACTAGATGTACCTGTCCAACAACAGGAGGGATGGGGGGGATTTAAGTATAAACGTTTGTGTTTTATATAGTGCTCAAACATTACACATGCTGACAAAAGTAGACGAGCCTAGAATGAGGAAGTTATTAGCCTAAACACAAATCTACAATAAAACTAGCTGGTGAGAAAAAGTTATTTAGCAAATAAACAAACGCATTACAACACAATTTCACACTGTCAAATAAAAAAAACCTCACTACAAAATGTCCGACACAATGAGGAAAAATCATCTCTACAGTCACAATCGTGGCTCCCAGAGATTTCTTGGAGCCTATCAGCAACCAGAGGCCAGAAGGTCCTGCTGCTCTGTTGGCTTGTCCCCTGGAGACCTCATCATCACTAACTGATTATGTCCCAAATGGCACCCTATTCTCAACCCGAGTCCTATGGGCCCTGGCCTAAAGTAGTGCACTAAATAGAGAAATGGGTTCCGTTTGGGACACAGGCTATTTCTAGAACTGTTGAGACCTCAGGTCTGGAACAGTGACTTGACAACTTGTCCCCTGTCAACAAGACCCACTGCCCTCGCCTGCTTGACCCCCTGGCAGTCGCCAGTATCCCCAAAAGCTCCCCCCCCCAAAAAATGACCTTCACAGTGCTTGTGGAGAAAAAGTCAAAACATGGCTAAAAATAGAAGCTACACAACGTCAGAATCGATAACAAGACAGTTGAGAGAATGGCTTAGAATGCTTTTTAGCAACGGCTTGTCTCTATTTTGAAGCCATACCCATAATGCATGGTAGTGTGGGCAGGGAGTGAAGAGAGACTATAGAACCATTCCGGACAAGATACACAGCCTGTGGAAACTCCATGGGGGGGTAATGTCTGGCTCTGCTTCAGACCCCTTAACCTTTTCCACATTGTTACGTTATATCCTTAATCTAAAATGGATTAAATAATGTTTTACCCTTCTCATCCATCTACACACACAATAACATGGCAAAAATGTATCCATTACCAGTAGAGAGACCGCTATGCCCAAATGGGTCCAAGAGAGAGTGTCAGGGGTCAGGAGTCAAGTGCTCTGCGTTTTCTATTTTATTGCTAAGAAAACAAGATTCTTTCAAATATTTGAGAGGGGTTAACTGTAAGGTAGCCTACATGTAGTGTCTTCAGAAAGTATTCACACCACTTTACTTTCCACATTTACTTGTGTTACAGCCTGATTATTAAATTGAGATTCTGTGTCACTGATTGGGGCGGCAGGGTAGCCTAGTGGTTAGAGTGTTGGACTAGTAACAGAAAGGCTGCAAGTTCAAATCCCCGAGCTGAAAAGTTAGAAATCTGTCCTTCTGCCCCTGAACAGGCAGTTAACCCACTGTTCCTAGGCAGTCATTGAAAATAAGAATGTTCTTAACTGACTTGCCTAGTTAAATAAAGGTATAATAAAAAAAATCTACACACAATAACCCAAATTTGTCAAAGTGGAATTTCATTTGTAGAAAATTATAGAAAAGGTATATAAAAAAAAAAAATGTAAAGCTGAAATTTCTTAAGTCAATAAGTAGTCAAACCCTTTGTTATTGCAAGCCTAAATAAGTTCAAGAGTAAAAACGTGTTTAACAAATCGCATTATAAGTTGCATGGACAATAATAGAAGTTAACATGATATTGTAATAACTAGCCCATCTCTGTACCCCACAAATACAGATGATTGTAAGGTCTCTCAATCGAGTAGCATATTTCAAGCACAGACTCAACCACAAAGACCAGGGAGGTTTTCCAGTGCCTCGCAAAGAAAGGCATCTATTGGTAGATGTGTAAATAAAGAAAATAAAAAGCTGGATGCTGAATATTCCTTTGAGCATGGTAAAGTTATTAGGCTTTGGAAGGTGTATCAATACACCCAAATACTACAAAGATACAGTAGTCCTTTCCAACTCAGTTGCCGGAGAGGAAGGAAACTGCTCAGGAATTTTAAAAAGGTTTAATGGTTCTGATATGAGAAAACTTAGGATGGATAAACATTGCAATTATGCCACAATACTAACCTAAATGACCGAGTGAAAAGAAAGAAGTCTGTACAGAATAAAAATATTCCAAAACATGCATCCTGTTTGCAACAAGGCACTTAAAGCTACAATATTTAACTTTTTGGGTGACCCAACCAAATTCACATAGAAATTTGAGTTGTACACCGGTCACTCTCATTAAAAAGCAAGTCTAAGAAGCAGTAGATCTGTTCTATATGCACTATTTCTATGCTTCCCATGCTTAAGATTTGCTTTCTGTTTTGTACACCAGCTTCAAACTGCAAAATTTTTTATTTTTTTTTAAATCCACAGTTCAGATGTTACAATGATAACCAGCAATCATTGTGTAGTGTTTGTCAAACTTTACTGTTAGAAATGTAGCAACTAGGAAATGGCGGAGATATATCTGCATATTGCACCTTTAAGTAATACTGCAAACAATGTGGCAAAGACATACAAAGAGTTATGTTTTGGTCAAATCCAACACAAGCATGTTGGTGGCCAGTGGTGGAAAAACTACATTTTCATACTTGAGTAAAAGTAAAGATACCTTAATGACTCAAGTAAAAGTCACCCAGTAAAATAGTACTTAAGTAAAAGTATTTGGTTTTAAAAATGTACTTTAGTATCAAAAGTATGAATGGTATCAAATAGTATCAAAAGTATTCCAACAGACACTTGGAGACGAATTCACCTTTAGCAGGACTATAACCTAAAACACAAGGCCTAAAATACAAGGCCAACTCTACACTGGAGCTGCTTAACAAGACGACATTGAATGTTCCGGAGTGTCCTAGTTACAGTTTTGATTTAACAATCAGCTTGGGAATCTATGGCAAGATTTGAAAATGGCTGTCTAGCAGTGATCAACAAATCAATTTGACAGAGCTTGAATATTTTTTTTAAGAATAATGCAAATAGCATACAATCCAGATGTGTAAGCTCTTAGAGACTTACACAAAAAGACTGTAATCGATGCCAAAGGTGCTTGCTTCTACAAAGTGTTGACTCAGGGGTGTGAATACTTATGTAAATGAGACATTTCTGTATTTCATTTAAGAAATTTGCAAAAATGTCAAAAAAAACATGTTTTCACTTTGTCATCATGGGGTAGTGTGTGTAGTTTATTTAAATACATTTTGAATACAGCCAGAGTACAAAATGTATTAAATAATCTACAAAAAAATGTGGACTAAGTCAAGGGGCATTAATCAATCTTTGTTCTTGCTCATAGCACACAGAGAAGCACCTTTATGAAATAGGAATGTAGCCTAATGTAGGTAGTCAGTTATAAAAGTGCTATTTCCTGTCCAAGTAACAACAAATATGTTGCGCTGCAAACCAACTTACTAAACAGGATTCATTTGATCTCACAGGCTGAATCTAGACGTTGTAAATGTTGCATTAGGACTAATGCCTGCCTATTTCTCTAACCAAAACAGTTCTGGCACCAACACTGAGCTCTATAATGAGAGTAGACATAAAATAAGTAATATTTTGGTATTTTATCAGTGGCCGGGGACAGTCAGTGAAGCAGGGTGAGGGTAACTAGGTAACATTAGTTAGCTGTTTAGCTTCCTTGACTGACCATTAAAAACGTCAATAGCAAAAATACTGGTTTGTAAAGCAAAAAAACATTTTCACTTAGCTCAGACTTGTTTGACACGAAACTAGCTAGTTTATTTATAATCTAACCAAGTAATGTTTGCAACAACAACAAAAAAGCTAACAACAGTTAGCAAGCTGACTGGCTTGCTATGCTAGCCAACCCAACCCCCCAAAAAACACCGAATAGCGAGTTGCTAAGGACAAGGACACCCCATATTTTACCTAAACTACACGACGGCATGTCTTTTATTTTATGTAAAATACATTGAGATATCGTAATGTAAAAACGATATCCACCACTGCCGTACACTAACGTTAGCTGCCAAATGTGAGCCACATTTTGGTCGCCTACTACGCAGCAGTGGCTATCGAGGTCAAATTTCCTTCCTGGATTTGTCCAATCTTGAGGATTGCGCCCACCTCAATTGATTTAAAAGGTCATAGTATTAGTTAAAAGCACGATACTAATCAGACAGTAACTATTGTAAGCTGAAAACTTGTTATGGCATGTTCTTACCTGGTAGGAAGCAGTTTCTTGGGCGCGAAATAGTCTGCACTGTTCACTTTACCAGTAATCTGAATGAACATGCGTCCAACCCCCTTTTGCTTCCTACTTGAACATGTTGCAATCAGTTAGCTAGCAAACGTTACCTGTCCAAATGACGTGTCCCTAAAGAAAAATAAAGCATGACTTAATTGACCATCCTCTAACTTACATATTGTTAAATAACAGTAGTAACAGTCATAAATATTATATATATATAGAAAATACCATTTGGTTTAATTTTATTTGTTTGCTCGTGCAAATCACTTAATATATTTACTCTATCAACCCAACAACAAGCTCACCAAAAGGGGTCAGATTCCAAGCTGAGGATGTAAACATTCCAACAAGACAAACATGGACATCCACATTCCATTCACACATTCCAATGCCCTTGACCCTGTCATCACTTAGTATGGTTCAATAAATAAAAAAGTTTACAAGGTTTCAGGATAAGTGGGTAGGCAATAGATACCATCCAATTAGCCAACTAGAAACAATAACCTGTTCTCTTCCAAAACATGAATAACTTTTCTATTACTGGTTATTCAATAGGTCCTTTAGTTTGTCAGTGTCACATAATAGCTCCCATCCAATCTGAACAAATGGAACAACTTCACATACCACTGTGAGGACTGGAGAAATTTTCTGTAAACCCGAAAACTAGACTGAAAACGTACTGCACGTCGATGAGGCCAACAGGAAGCTTAACTTGATTTGTGTCCGGTACATAACTGTACATAACTTGCACTTAGCAACACACTATTTTAGTCAGAGCAGCTGACATAATACCACTCAACCCAACTTGTGTGTGGGGTGGAAGAGAAGACGAAGCCTCCGGACAACCTGTTGGGTGATTCTGCTCCCTGACACCATTTGGTGTTAGACAAGAGACACTGTGCATGCCTGTAGAATTTACAAAAATCTTTTAACTACAGTCTTTACATTATATTGTTGTTGTGATGTAAGCCTGGGATTAATCTCCTCCACCAGCTGGTTCTCTCTTTATATGCGGTAGAAATTGAGCCTGGGGACAAGGTTAGGCTGGGACTGGAGAGTAAAATCATTTGATGTATTCTCCTATGAGGCAGAGCATCCAGTGATTGCAAAACGTCTTGAGTCAGAAAAAATATATTTGCTCCTTTGACATTTTTGGCTCTTATAGCCTAATTTAGCAGTCTAGAATATCCCATGTGTGGGTTTAAATGGTATGTGTATGTATTTAAACTCCTGTAGAGGATTATATTAGCCAATGCAAAAGATTTGTATAGTCATTATCCATTTACAGAGAGAATGCATTGTGGGAATCTGGAGTCATTTCACTGTTGGCTCGTTGGACATGGTTTCCCCCCCTGAAGCGTTTTTTCATCTTTGTATTCAATGGGATATTATACCGTGCCAATCTGCATCCATAGCCAAGGAGGAGTCAGCCAATTCAGTACAAACTGAGATGTGTTACATGAGAAAACAGATATTTTCCATTCAGATGAAGGAAAATTAAGGCACAATTATTTTTTACTTGGCTGGGGCAAATCCACTACACAGCTGATTCAAATAATCTAAGATTGATAATGAGTTGGTTATTTGAAATCAGCTGTGTAGTTCTAGGATAAAAAGCAAAACATGCACCAAGTGGGGGCCCCAGGACCGAGTTTCGGAAACCTTGATCTAAAGAACCGTGTGTCTGTCCACCACAGACCTACAGGATATCATCAAAATAAGTGTGTCTGTCCACCACAGACCTACAGGGTATCATCAAAATAACCATCTGTCTGTCCACCACAGACCTACAGGATATCATCAAAATAAGTGTGTCTGTCCACCACAGACCTACAGGGTATCATCAAAATAACCATCTGTCTGTCCACCACAGACCTACAGGGTATCATCAAAATAACCATCTGTCTGTCCACCACAGACCTACAGGGTATCATCAAAATAACCATCTGTCTGTCCACCACAGACCTACAGGGTATCATCAAAATAAGTGTGTCTGTCCACCACAGACCTACAGGGTATCATCAAAATAAGTGTGTCTGTCCACCACAGACCCACAGGATATCATCAAAATAACCATCTGTCTGTCCACCACAGACCTACAGGGTATCATCAAAATAATTGTCTGTCTGTCCACCACAGACCTACAGGGTATCATCAAAATAACCATCTGTCTGTCCACCACAGACCTACAGGGTATCATCAAAATAACCATCTGTCTGTCCACCACAGACCTACAGGGTATCATCAAAATAACCATCTGTCTGTCCACCACAGACCTACAGGGTATCATCAAAATAACCATCTGTCTGTCTGTCCACCACAGACCTACAGGGTATCATCAAAATAAGTGTGTCTGTCCACCACAGACCTACAGGGTATCATCAAAATAACCGTCTGTCTGTCTGTCCACCACAGACCTACAGGGTATCATCAAAATAAGCGTCTGTCTGTCCACCACAGACCTACAGGGTATCATCAAAATAACCGTCTGTCTGTCCACCACAGACCTACAGGGTATCATCAAAATAACCGTCTGTCTGTCTGTCCACCACAGACCTACAGGGTATCATCAAAATAACCATCTGTCTGTCCACCACAGACCTACAGGGTATCATCAAAATAACCGTCTGTCTGTCCACCTCAGACCTACAGGGTATCATCAAAATAACCGTCTGTCTGTCTGTCCACCACAGACCTACAGGGTATCATCAAAATAAGTGTGTCTGTCCACCACAGACCTACAGGGTATCATCAAAATAACCGTCTGTCTGTCTGTCCACCACAGACCTACAGGGTATCATCAAAATAATTGTCTGTCTGTCCACCACAGACCTACAGGGTATCATCAAAATAATTGTCTGTCTGTCCACCACAGACCGACAGGGTATCATCAAAATAACCATCTGTCTGTACACCACAGACCTACAGGGTATCATCAAAATAACCATCTGTCTGTCTGTCCACCACAGACCTACAGGGTATCATCAAAATAAGTGTGTCTGTCCACCACAGACCTACAGGGTATCATCAAAATAACCGTCTGTCTGTCTGTCCACCACAGACCTACAGGGTATCATCAAAATAAGTGTGTCTGTCCACCACAGACCTACAGGGTATCATCAAAATAAGCGTCTGTCTGTCCACCACAGACCTACAGGGTATCATCAAAATAACCGTCTGTCTGTCCACCACAGACCTACAGGGTATCATCAAAATAACCGTCTGTCTGTCTGTCCACCACAGACCTACAGGGTATCATCAAAATAACCGTCTGTCTGTCCACCACAGACCTACAGGGTATCATCAAAATAACCGTCTGTCTGTCTGTCCACCACAGACCTACAGGGTATCATCAAAATAACCGTCTGTCTGTCTGTCCACCACAGACCTACAGGGTATCATCAAAATAACCGTCTGTCTGTCTGTCCACCACAGACCTACAGGGTATCATCAAAATAATTGTCTGTCTGTCCACCACAGACCTACAGGGTATCATCAAAATAACCGTCTGTCTGTCTGTCCACCACAGACCTACAGGGTATCATCAAAATAACCGTCTGTCTGTCTGTCCACCACAGACCTACAGGGTATCATCAAAATAACCATCTGTCTGTCCACCACAGACCTACAGGGTATCATCAAAATAACCATCTGTCTGTCCACCACAGACCTACAGGGTATCATCAAAATAACCATCTGTCTGTCCACCACAGACCTACAGGGTATCATCAAAATAACCATCTGTCTGTCTGTCCACCACAGACCTACAGGGTATCATCAAAATAAGTGTGTCTGTCCACCACAGACCTACAGGGTATCATCAAAATAACCGTCTGTCTGTCCACCACAGACCTACAGGGTATCATCAAAATAACCGTCTGTCTGTCTGTCCACCACAGACCTACAGGGTATCATCAAAATAACCGTCTGTCTGTCTGTCTGTCCACCACAGACCTACAGGATATCATCAAAATAAGTGTGTCTGTCCACCACAGACCTACAGGGTATCATCAAAATAATTGTCTGTCTGTCCACCACAGACCGACAAGGTATCATCAAAATAACCATCTGTCTGTCCACCACAGACCTACAGGGTATCATCAAAATAACCATCTGTCTGTCCACCACAGACCTACAGGGTATCATCAAAATAACCATCTGTCTGTCCACCACAGACCTACAGGATATCATCATTATGACTGTAGAGAGGAGACAAACCCAGCTGTGCTCTAAAGCCATCTCAAGGAGAGGGACTGCCCAGAGGAGGGACAGTAGACTCCATGTGTTCCAAATGGCACCATATTCCCTATATGGTGCACTCTCTACTTCCTTAAACTCCACTGTATAACATCTCATCATAACTAGCCACAGCCAGCTCCAAGACCTCATTGTCTCCATATCATCATATTATTCCCTTGTCTGCGGTAGTAAATTCATCCCCCTTTTGACCTTAGACAGTGATACAAATCCTTATTTTTTGCCACTCTCCCTTCCCTTCGGTGGCTTCTGGACAGCAGGTGTCTCTAGAGCTGGTGGTGCCAAGGTTAAAAGTAGCCCTGCACAATTCATTCACATTGTGTAGCCCACATGCCTCCGAGACCTGTCAATCACTATTATAGGCTGTTTATGGTCTCACTTACATTCCAATAGCTATGGAACTAAACAGGTAAAAGGAGGCTGACAATGACGCCAGGACAGCGGAGTCAATCACCACCTTCCGGAGACACCTGAAACCCCACCTCTTCAAGGAATACCTAGGATAGGATAAGTAATCCTTCTCACCCCCCCTTAATGATTTAGATGCACTATTGTAAAGTGGCTGTTCCACTGGATGTCAGAAGGTGAATTCACCAATTTGTAAGTCGCTCTGGATAAGAGCGTCTGCTAAATGACTTAAATGTAATGTAAATGTAACATTGTTGCCACCAAGGTTTTGACCCTGTAAAAGTACTAACCTACAGGGCGAATATATGGCAAGGATTGTTTAAAACCTGAGGATATGTGGCTATGTCTGCTGTAAAATCCCTTCTACAACTCATTTACCAGCTACTAAAGTTTCATTTGTCTAAGGTCTTAATACTCTGAGAGTTTTTTATGACTGTAGTCCACAGCCAGTCAACTGAGGTTTGGGGCCTATGTGAAACAATCTTCGTGCCGTGCTTCAAATGCAAAATCCTTCAGGGATCCTCCTTCTCCCTTTATGTTTATGAAATTGTTACACACCACATAATTGCAAGCATAAAAATAAATGGGTAAAGTTGTTATGCCAGAACTTGAGTCATTTAGTCATAGGCTCTCCAGATTAGTTTACTTGCAGTCCTGAACTCATCCCACAAAAAGGCAAAAAGCAGCACATGACAACACTAAGCCCATGGCACAATGAAGGAAAGATAGGTACAATGAAGGAGAGATCAAACAAATAATAATAACAATAATAAAATCAATTCAAGGGTTTAATTAGACTTTTTATCAAATGAAACACTTTTGTGGTTTCATCAGTGTGATTCCCAGTTTACTGCATTCCCATTGAAGCAATGTCATTTTAAGAGCAGTGAGTGGCTGGCTGGCCACCATAACCTTAAACAACACTGAAAAAGAACCACATGTTTAGTCAGTCCCTGTTTCTATTTTCAAGCCTTGATCATTGCCCTTCACTTCCGTAGGAGACCGGAGGTACTGTAGATATCCTGTGAGAACAGAACGACTGCTGCTGCAGTGCTGACGTGAACCATGTTGTGCTGTGACCCATTTCCTGCTCCTCCTGGCTGAGAGCTGTCCACAATAGAACCCTATTACTTATATAGTTCACTACTTTGGACCAAGGCCCATAGGGCACTATGTAGGAAAATAGGGTGACATTTGTGACGCAACCTATGCGGCTCTAGTTGTGCAGAAAGACAAGTTTGAGGGTAATTCTGCTGCTTACTCAGGTCTTATTGACCCCAACCCCCTGCTCCTCCTCCTTACTCAGGCCTCATTGACCCCAACCCCCTGCACCTCCTCCTTACTCAGGCCTCATTGCCCCCCCCCCCCCTCCTTCCGCCTAACTCCCCCTGTCCCTCTTAACCTGGGGAGAACTGTGCATTATGTCTAAGTGAAAACAACATATCAAAAAGAAAACACCTTAGTTTGTTGGTGGTAATATTACCTCCGCTCTGTATTGGTCACTTGATAAAAACACATTTTATTTCCACATAGGGTCATTTCAGGCGGCAGGAAGCCTGGTGGTTAGAGCGTTGGGCCAGTAACCGTAAATGTTGCTAGATCGAATCCCCGAGCTGACAAGGTAAAAATATGTGGTTCTGCCCCTGAACAAGGCAGTTAACACACTGTTCCTAGGCCGTCATTGTAGTTAAGAATTTGTTCTTAACTGACTTGCCTTGTTAAATGATAGTTTATTTAGATATATGTTGTTTAAATCCTCAACAGCTTAAAAGGAATGCATCAATTCACTACATAGTGGAACACTCTGTATCAACCTAGCATGAAATGTACATTCAATTGAGAAAAAAATGTAAACAAATCCATAAGGAAATTTCATACATTCCATTGCTTAACAAGGAAGGATGTTGACTCTTTCAGCATTTTACACAGGTATTAATAAAATATAATAACCTACACCTCTTTAGATAATGTTGGTACAGTAAGGTTTACATCAATGTCGTATCTTTCTTTTATATGGTCGACACACAAGTACAAAGGGCATTACAGAATGCCCCATTGGATGTCCAGTAAATCGTTGTTATGGCTGTTCTTCTATCAAACAATTTTTTAAAAACATTTAAATAATTGGTTTAAGACAAGCATACTAAATATCACATAAGATCAGTTTAAAATCACAGGTTAGCAAAGCACATAATAGTAAGAAATCCTGAAAACAGAAAAGAAGACTCACCTCGAGTCAGCAGAGGAAGAGAAAGTAAAACTAAGACCAGGAAGTCCAATGACCTATGAGGGTGGAATACAAGCCACTTCCTGGTTCTAGTCTGCCATGTGCTTGATAAAAACCGAACTGAAAACAAGCTGTATACAGCACATGCTGTTAGTTATATTTACTGTATTATCATCTTTTGTTATGCAGTAAAGATGGTGCCGGAGAAAAAAGCAAATGTTTTACATGTCCCCATCCGATTGTGTTTTTTTGTTTGTAACTTATTTTTTACTTATTTTGTACATAATGTTGCCGCTACCGTCTCTTATGACCAGACATAACTTCTGGACATCAGGACTGCTGTTACTCACCACAAACTGGCAGAATCCTTTTTCCCCCTACTTCTTTCCATTCTGCAAGCAAATGTGCAATATTTAGAGAATAACATCGATGACCTACGCGCAAGATTAAACTAGCAACGGGACATTCAAAACTGTAATATCTTATACTTCACAGAGTCGTGGCTGAATGATGACAATATCAACATCCAGCTGGTGGGTTATATCCTGTACCGGCAGGACAGAACAGTGGTGTCTGGTAAAACAAGGGGTGGCGGACTGTATTTTGGTAAATAACAGCTGGTGCACGATATTTAAGGAAGTCTCGAGCTATTGCTCACCTGAGGTAGAGTATCTCATGATAAGCTGTAGACCACACTATCTACCTAGAGAGTTTTCATCTGTATTTTTTGTAGCTGTTGGCATACCACCACAGTCAGAGGCTGGTACTAACACAGCATTGAATCAGCTGTGTTCCGCCATAAGCAAACAAGAAAACGCTCACCCAGAGGCGGTGCTCCTAGTGGCCGGGGACTTTAATGCAGGGAAACTTAAATGAGTTTTACCAAATTTCTATCAGCATGTTAAATGTGCAACCAGAGGGAAAAAAAAACTCTGGACCACCTTTACTCCTCACACAGAGACACATACAAAGCTCTCCCTCGCCCTCCATTTGGCAAATCTGACCAAAATGATTTTCTCTTGATTCCTGCTAATAAGAATTTTTTAAGAAGGAAGCACCAGAGCCTAGATCAATAAAAATGTGATCAAATGAAGCAGATGCTAAGCTACAGGACTGTTTTGCTAGCACAGACTGGAATATGTTCCGGGATTTCTCCGATGGCATTAAGGAGTACACCACATAAATAATTTGCTTCATCAATAAGTGCATCGATGACATCATCCCCACAGTGACCATACGTACATATCCCAACCACAAGCCATGAATTACAGGCAACATCAGCACTGAGCTAAAGGCTGGAGCTGCCGCTGTCAAAGAACGGGAATCTAACCCGGAAGCATATAAGAAATCCTGCTAGGCATACATCAACACCATTATCCCAGAAACCCTAGACTCACTTCAATTTGCATACCACCCCAACAGATCGACAGATGATGCAATCTAGGGTTTCTAGGATAATGGTGTTGATGTGAGCTATGACCAGCCTTTCAAAGCACTTCATGGCTACCGACGTGAGTAGTACAGGTCGGTAGTCATTTAGGCAGGTTACCTTAGTGTTCTTGGGCGCAGGGACTATGGTGGTCTGCTTGAAACATGTTCGGTATCAGGGACAGGTTGAAAATGTCAGACACTTGCCAGTTGGTCAGCGCATGCTCAGAGTACACGTCCTGGTAATCTGTTCCACCCTGCGGGCTTGTGAATGTTGACCTGTTTTAAAGGTCTTACTCACATCGACTACAGAGAGCGTGCTCACACAGCCGCCCGGAACAGTGGATGCTCTCATGCATGCTTTAGTGTGGCTGCCTGGAAGCGAGCATAGAAGTATTTTAGCTCGTCTGGTAGGCTCGTGTCACTGGGCAGCTCACGGCTGGGCGTCCCTTTGTAGGGAAAGAGAAAGGGGGATACCTAGTCAGTTGTACAACTGAAATGTGTTTTCGGCATTTAACCCAACCCCTCTGAATCAGAGAGGTGCGAGGGGCTGCCTTAAATCGACATCCACGTCTTCGGTGCACGGGGAACAATGGGTTAACATTCAAAGCCGTGCTGATTGGTCAGAGTGAGAAGTAATTGAGGAAGAACGCCAGAGACAGAAAAACGTTTTATTTTACCTTTATTTTACTAGACAAGTCAGTTAAGAACAAATTCTTATTTTCAATGACGGCCTAGGAACAGTGGGTTAACTAGCCTTGGAACAGTGGGTTAACTAGCCTTGGAACAGTGGGTTAACTAGCTTTGGAACAGTGGGTTAACTGCCTTGGAACAGTGGGTTAACTGCCTGTTCAGGGGCAGAACGACAGATTTTGTTTTACCTTGTCAGCTCAGGGATTCCTTTCGGTTACTGGTCCAACGCTCTAACCACTAGTTAGTCCATAATAGTTTGCAAGCCCTGCAAACTATTAACTAAAACATCCGACGAGCATCAGAGCCGGTGTGGTACGATTCAATCTTAGTCCTGTATTGACACTTTGCCTTTTTGATGGTTCGTCGGAGGGTTTTATTAGTCATATATACAGGATACACATGGTATTCACTTTCCAACAAAATGCACACACACACACACACACACACACACACACACACACACACACACACACACACACACACACACACACACACACACACACACACACACACACACACACACCTGTCCTAGTGTCTGCTTTCACTACAATGCTCAGTCATGATGACGCCGTAACCCAGAGCAACGGCTAAACAAATACAGCCTGTCCTGCACAGATAACAGGTGTCTGACCTTTTAGTGCGGACATTTTTAGTCCGATGCATCAAATCATATTATTCCATCACAGTTCGATGACCTTTCATACGCTTAAATTGTAACCGCAGTAGGAACCTGAGACATCTAACAACACAACAAATGCAAATATCAATGGTTTTAGCCATAGCAACCAAAACCTTGAAAGATGCACTGTGTATAATCTGTTAGGGAGGATCATGCATAAATAACAGCAACCAATCAACACTGCAGTAAACCATCTGTAATGTTGCCACTTTGCAAACCTTCAGCGTAGATTGAATGTTTCAAACGCAGGCATTGGCGGCTGAATCCAGCATGATGGATCCCGTTCCCCATGTCCAGTAACGTCCCATTCCCAATGAGTTAAGTCCCATTGCGTCCCAAATGGCACCCTATTCTCTATCTAGTGCACAACTTTTGACCAGAATGATTACTTTTGACCAGAGCCTGATGGGCCCTGGTCAAAAGTAGCGCACTACAGAGGGAATAGGATACCAATTGGGATTGCAACCCCTCTTGGCACAGGCCATGGCTGAAGCCCCATATGTCATTGACTGTTAACACTCTCAACTATAAATAAGAAGATAGACAGAAGCTCCTTTGTTCAGTCAGCATCAGCTGTAGATCATCCATCAGAGTGGGTGGGACTTGTTTTGGGAATGCTGGTGGTGCTTCGACAATGAGAGGTGATGAGTCATGTTTTGATGTCCCTACTTTTGAGGGACTAATACCAGCGAGTAAAACTCTCAATTTTATTGTTTGAATTTGAATGTACTAAATATAATCCATGTGTTGTTGTAGATGAGGCTGAACACATTTGTGATAAAGATACCATTATAAAAGACCAGCAGGAGAAATCAGAAAACTAATGCTGCCACCTTGTGGCATTATCTTAAACAACTAAGCATACTGTATCAAACTAATGACCAAACAACTAACCTATAAACTCACTATTACCATTGTCCACGTGTCGTACTGTGGAGGGAGAAACCACACAATTTGCATCAACAACCAAAAAATACAACATTGCACATTGTCTCCTCTTGAGAGAAAAACGGCTCTGATCAGGCCCTACACCCAGGCTCTGATCAGGCCCTACACCCAAACAAGGGCACTGCGTTCATCCACCTCTGGCCTGCTCGCCTCCCTACCACTGAGGAAGTACAGTTCCCGCTCAGCCCAGTCAAAACTGTTCGCTGCTCTGGCCCCCCAATGGTGGAACAAACTCCCTCACGACGCCAGGACAGCGGAGTCAATCACCACCTTCCGGAGACACCTGAAACCCCACCTCTTTAAGGAATACCTAGGATAGGATAAAGTAATCCTTCTCACCCCCCCCCCTTAAATGATTTAGATGCACTATTGTAAAGTGGCTGTTCCACTGGATGTCATAGGTGAATTCACCAATTTGTAAGTCGCTCTGGATAAGAGCGTCTGCCAAATGACTTAAATGTAATGTAATGTAAATGAAAAAAATATGTCTGGGATGGAACGGATTGAATTATTCACATCACCAGCTGCTACTCTGGGTGAAACGGGCTGGCGATTGTACCCCAGTGATTCCCAGTGAAGTGTGATCAGGCACAACAGCTGTATGGCTGCACTTAAAGGCCCAGTGCAGACAAAAAAAAGTGATTTTCCTGTGTTTTATATATATTTCCATACTATGAAATTGTGAAAATGATGATAATGCCCTTTTAGTGTAAGAGCCATTTTTTTTTAAAACGCCTGAAATGTCAGCCTGTTTTGGTGGTATGGAGTTTTGGCCATGCATGGTGACATCACCAGGCGGTAAACTAGTTAATAGACCAATAAGAAAGAGCGTTCCAACCCTATCTGCCAATAACAGCTATTTTTCAGTTTTCCCCTCCCCACTCAGACCACTCCCAGTCATAGCAGAATTCTTGCTAGAGAAATTGCCCTTTGCTAAGAAGCCATTTACATAAAATAAAAATCGCTGTTAAGGAAATGGATTGTTCCCAAGAAATAATGATGGTACCACTTCATTTGGGTAGTCCATCTGTAGATGCTCTACAGACTAATCTACAGAGTATCAGTAAACACCTACTAACCCTAACCTTAACCCTAATTCTAAACCTAACAAGCAGTTGCTTATCAACATATAGTTTTGTTGATAGTAGGAGAGCATCTACAGATGGAAAATCCAGACTATCAATTAAAGTGTGACAATGATTTGATATTGAGATAAAAAGAGCTGATTTGGACCTTCAACACATCTCTCGCTCTCCATCTTTCACTCTTTCTGTCTCTCTCACACTCCATCTGTCCCTCTCCCTCCCCCTAGGCAGGAATGTTGATCAACCTCCTACCTCTCCTTCCCCACCTTAATATTTCTCCCTCCGTCAGAAGCCTGGAATATGAATATATGTGTCTAGAAGTTCATCCTTCACTGTATAAACCAGGCAGGAGGCAGCTTCTATGAGTCACAGCCATTAAACCAGCAGCGGCCAGGAATAGAGGACAGATACTGTGTTATGATAGCAGCGGCCAGGAATAGAGGACAGATACTGTGTTATGATAGCAGCGGCCAGGAATAGAGGACAGATACTGTGTTATGATAGCAGCGGCCAGGAATAGAGGACAGATACTGTGTTATGATAGCAGCGGCCAGGAATAGAGGACAGATCCTGCGTTCTGATAGCATAGAGGACAGATACTGTGTTCTGATAGCAGCGCCAGGAATAGAGGACAGATACTGTGTTCTGATAGCAGCGGCCAGGAATAGAGGACAGATACTGTGTTCTGATGATAGAGGACAGATACTGTGTTATGATAGCAGCGGCCAGGAATAGAGGACAGATACTGTGTTATGATAGCAGCGGCCAGGAATAGAGGACAGATCCTGCGTTCTGATAGCAGCGGCCAGGAATAGAGGACAGATACTGTGTTATGATAGCAGCGGCCAGGAATAGAGGACAGATACTGTGTTATGATAGCAGCGGCCAGGAATAGAGGACAGATCCTGCGTTCTGATAGTTCTACCTGTATTAAGGTGATCGCCATGGGAACTGCTGAAGAAACCAACCTAAACTTATTCTGTATCACAACAGCAATACAATTGAGGAAGAAACGAGCCAGAGAAACTTTAAGACCGTCTCAGGTGAAACATGAAGTTATGGCAGACATGTCAGATGTCAACGCACTAGAGTCGCTGTCCACACGGATCAAACTTACTCTTTAGTCGATATCATATCTTAGTTAAATGAGAGGCAGACAGACAGACAGACAGACAGGGACAGGCGGAGACAGACATACACGCAGACAGACAGACATACCATACAGAAAGAAATAGAGACGTCTTCTCCCTTTCATTAAGCTTTATCCCACAGCTTCCCCTGACAGCATCATCACACTGCTTCCTCCTCTAGTTAAATAACTCAATTATTCCAAGACTAACAAAACACACACTTTGTTCAACTTTAAGATAACAACAGCAATAGCATAACAACAATGATGATAATAATAACCGTAGTCAAATATGTTATATTTCCAGGTCTTAAAATGCTCTAAAACTCCTCATATTACATTATCAGCCATTTAAAAGGTGCACCATAAAATCTCCATTTGACATTTTCAACAAAACTCAACGTATGTTGCACCAAAACACGCCGAGAAGTCAGACAATATTTTTCTTTCATTTACATATTTTTTTCCTTTTTTCTTCGCAGAGTTTTCTTCCTCCCTCATGACCTCTGTGGAATTTGATGTTTTTTGAGTGATTTAAAAGTTTAGTCCATAGTTTGTTTCTTTGTTTGACACACTTCCTTTAGAAGCTGTTGCAGTGTGTGGCACACAATCAACTACATCATCCAGTGGCGTAAAGCGTGTGGAAGCCTGGCGTCTCAAAGAACTTCTGAGGAGAGGGAGAGAAAAAGACAGAGAAAGAACAGAGAGAGAGAGAGATAAAAAAAATACAAATAAAAATCAGCATTGCTTTCTGCTTCAATTGGGAATATGAGCTAGTTTGAAGACCCCAGTACGTGAGGCATACAGTCTATCAGACCTTATCATTCAAATTCTTCAGTTCTAGGGATGATATTCTGCACGTGCCATTATCATTAGAACCCTTGGCTGTGGGGACATAAACATGGGATATAATATGTTGCGGCAGGTGGCCTCGTGGTTAGAGCGTTGGGCCAGTAACCGTACGGTTACTGAATTGAATACCCGAGGTGACAAGGTAAAAATCTGTTGTTCTGCACCTAAACAAGGCAGTTAACCCCCTGTTCCCCGGGCGCTGAAGACGTGGATGTCGATTAAGGCAGCCCCCCCCCCACTTCTCTGATTCAGAAGGGTTGGGTTAAATGAGGAAGACACATTTTGGAGGCATTCAGTTGTACAACTGACTAGGTTGTCCCCTAATATTATGTATGTCCCATTGGTCTCAGTCATATTGTTTGCTTTGCTTACATTTAATGCTTGGGTATGGCCGTTTTCGAGACCGGCTGTGGGGGCCTTGGCATAATAAAGGGGGCCTCGTTTGCCAACCTAAGGAGCATGGCAAAACAGGACTGGGATCCTCTTTCCAGTCTTTGATGTCAACTCTCCCATATAGGGAGCCTGGGCAGCATGCCCAGAGGCTAGGACCCAGGCTTTGGGATAGTGGTAAGGGTTTGGAGTCCACTCCCTGTAAACTCTAGTAATGGTTGTAGCTAACTACAGGATGCATACCTTTTAGCACAAGATCCACACTGTGATTCTCTATACACATGCTGGTAATGTAGTTATAGAGTTATGGATTGCGTACATCCCAGAGTGCTATGTACTGATACAGTGATAGAATGCTTCATTTGAAATGTTAAAATGATATGGCATGTCTGGTCCTAATCCTGACCTGTATAGCTACCTGCAGCATGCTGAGGCTTCATGGGACCCGTTTTCATCAGGAAGGGATCTCCTCCCTCGAAGGCCAGGATTGGGTCGCTGACGATGCCACTCCCCGGTTTTCCCGGCCCACCGTTGCTGCTCCTGCTGTGATTGGACAGCTGGATGATCTGCTCAAAGTCAGCTGCCTTCCCGTTGGCTGAGAGGCCATTCTGGTGCATGGCTGGCCGGACAACATTCAGCACAGGGCTGGATTCTGCTTCAATCTGCTGCATTTTAGGAGCTGCATGAACAAACAAAAGTTGCTCTCTTTAAAATTACAAATAAAATGGTCCTAGACTGAGTGTTCTCTCTCTAATTGAATGCATAATGTTTTGTAACTGTCTTGTCTTTTAAATCATGACATTATTTGTTAGCATCCAAGACCACTTTGTAAATAAGTGCCATCCTCTTGGGATCTAATGCACAGCCCAGCTAACAATTCTAGGAAGAGAGAACAATTTTATAATGTTACCTGTAATGTTCCCCTAACGTTTGGTTGTCCAGTTATCAGTTATTTCGGGGGAACATTCTATCTATGTTAGCAAAGATCTTCAGCAAACCCTTTTAAGCATGTTTTGGCGCTCGAGTTAGGAAAACAGAACGTAACCAGAACGTGGTTACCATGGTTACCGCGTTCTCGGAATATCCTTTTGACCTTACGCCGATTAAGATGAGCAGAGTAAGGTTTTTACGTGGCTATTGCATGATCTGCTTACTGCCATAATTGGTTCAATATCAAATTATTTGAACTCACAACCTCTTGGCTCATGGTACTCTGAACCGCCCCCTCTTCCTCCTCCCCCTCCCCTTCCTCCTCCCCCTCCCCCTCCCCCTCCCCCTCCCCCTAAGCAGGAATGTAGATCTGGAACAAATGGATAGGTGTAAGGCTGTGAATGGACTTTGAAGTAAATAGCTGAGCTCTGTTAAAAGTACACTCAAGAAAAACTTGTATTGATCGTAGTGATTCAGGAGGATCATTAAAACAGGTCCCACCAACATCACAACTACGACTGAAAGCCTTTAAAAAGTAGGCCGAAATCAAATCAATGATGAAAACAGTAAGAGAACTGACATGGTGGCGTAGTGGGAAAATCTGAGAACCGTAAATCAAGAGGTTGTGACTTCAAATCCCAGGTGAGGACACGTTGAAAAATAATTACTTTATAATATAACATACACAATGTAATCAAATACGTAAGTTGAAAAAACTGATGTTAAAAGCACTGTGTGGGTGTTTTGTATCTCTCATCTTGCCAACAGACACAGAGCTATGAACGGTTCACTGGTTCACCAATCAGAGCCTTGATTGGCTCATCAACAGTAATAAGACAAGATGTGTAATGAAACATTCTTTTTTTAGAACGTTTCTTTGGGACCATCAGTTGACATCCTGACAACTAATACACAGAAATGTTCCTGCAAAGTTCCTATGAAACGTGTCTAGAACATTCGTATCTTGTGTTCGGAGAACATGGCAACCATGTTCTGTGTATGTTTGGTGGGACGTTTATGGAATATTCTCCTAACCCTCAGATAACTGGACACAAACGTTCTTGCGATGTTTCCATGAAGCGTGTCTAGAACATATCTTAAATTCTGAGAACATGGTAACCACGTTCTGGGTAAGTTCTGTTTGACATTAAGGGGATGGTTTCTCGGAAACATTCCTTGCACATCGCTGTAACATTGCAAAGAAAGCGTTAGTTAAAAGCCTAATGAAACTCTTAAGGAAACGTTCTCTAAAGTTGTGGGAAGGTTTGTTGTTAGCTGGGATGTTGTATAATTTTTTTATTTTTTATACCCAAATACATTTTTATCAAATCAGATCACAGGTTGAAGGAGACAGCAGAAAGGCACTGTATGTAACTTACCTTTACTGTTCTTTGTACCATCTTTGCCGTTGACCTGTGCTGGGGAATCATTTGGCAGTGAAGTCTAGAAGAACACAAAATGGGACAAATGGTTGCTGTGTATCACACAAGGTTGCTACACATTGGTGGTGGATGAGGTGTTATTATCAAGAAGTGCTTTGAACATCATGGACAGACACTATTATGAATTCAGTCAATTAAATAAGAAAACACATACAGTTGAAGTCGGAAGTTTACATACACCTTAGCCAAATACATTTAAACTCAAGTTTTTCACAATTCCTGACATTTAATCCTAGTAAAAATTCCCTGTCTTCTGTCATTTAGGATCACCACAAGAATGTGAAATGTCAGAATAATAGTAGAGAGAATGATTTATTTCATCACATTCCTAGTGGGTCAGAAGATTACATACACTCAATTAGTATTAGGTAGCATTGCTTTTACATTGTTTAACTTGGGTCAAACGTTTCGGGTAGCCTTCCACAAGCTTCCAACAATAAGTTGGGTGAATTTTGGCCCATTCCTCCTGACAGAGCTGGTGTAACTGAGTCAGGTTTGTAGGCCTCCTTGCTAGCACGCACTTTTTCAGTTCTGTCCACATATTTTCTATAGGATTGAGGTCAGGGCTTTGTGATGGCCACTCCAATACCTTAACTTTGTTGTCCTTAAGCCATTTTGCCACAACTTTGGAAGTATGCTTGGGGTCATTGTCCATTTGGAAGACCCATTTGCAACCAAGCTTTAACTTCCTGACTGATGTCTTGAGATGCTGCTTCAATATATCCACATAATTTTCTGCCTCATGATGCCATCTATTTTGTGAAGTGCACCAGTCCGTTCTGCAGCAAAGCACCCCCACAACATGATGCTGCCACCCCCGTGCTTCACGGTTGGGATGGTGTTCTTTGACTTGCATACCTCCCCCTTTTTCCTCCAAACAGAACGATGGTCATTATGGCCAAACAGTTCTATTTTTGTTTCATCAGACCAAAGAACATTTCTCCAAAAAGTATGATCTTTGTCCCCATGTGCAGGTGTCCCCATGTGCAGGGTTTTTTTATGGCGGTTTTGGAGCAGTGGCTCCTTCCTTGCTGAGCGGCCTTTCAGTTTATGTCGATATAGGACTTGTTTTACTGTGGATGTAGATACTTTTGTACCTGTTTCCTCCAGCATCTTCACAAGGTCCTTTGCTGCTGTTCTGGGATTGATTTACACTTTTCGCACCAAAGTACGTTAATCTCTAGGAGACAGAACGTGTCTCCTTCCTGAGCGGTATGACGGCTGCGTGGTCCCATGGTGGTTATACTTACGTACTATTGTTTGTACAGATGAACATGGTACTTTCAGGCATTTGGAAATTGCACCCAAGGATGAACCAGACTTGTGGAGGTCAACATTTTTTTCTGAGGTCTTAGCTGATTTATTTAGATTTTCCCATGATGTCAAGCAAAGAGGCCCTGAGTTGGAAGGTAGGCCTTGAAATACATCCACAGGTACACCTCCAATTGACCGAAATGATGTCAATTAGCCTATCAAAAGCTTCTAAAGCCATGACATCATTTTCTGAAATGTTCCAAGCTGTTTAAATGCACAGTCAACTTAGTGTATAACTTCTGACCCACTGGAATTGTGATACAGTGAATTATAAGTGAAATAATCTGTCTGTAAACAGTTGTTGGAAAAATTACTTGTGTCATGCACAAAGTAGATGTCCTAACCGACTTGACAAAACTATACTTTGTTAACAAGAAATGTGTGGAGTGGTTGAAAAACGAGTTTTAATGACTCCAATCTAAGTGTAATTAAATGTCAGACTTCAACTGTATAATCTTTCATCTGAATAAATGGTCTAGAAGGGTTGTTATACGAAGCATGGGTCTTACATCAATCGCCTTTTCTCCAGCATCAGTACTTTTACGAGTTCTCTTCATGATCTCCTCAAGGCGCTGTGGAGTTCAACAGCAAAGGCAGAAGTTGTCAGCTGCTGGATTTGATTATTTACAACTAATGCACTGTGTATCTTTACTGGTTCTATATTGATGTAGAAAGTAGAAAGTAAAGACAAGTTAGACTTTTTCAATCTGAGTCCCCTTCATCCATCCATCCCTCCTCCCATCCTCCATCTCTCCTCCCTCCATCCCTCTTTCGTCCCTCCCTCCCTCCATCTCTCCTCCCTCCATCCCTCCCTCCATCTCTCCTCCCTCCATCCCTCTCCATCTCTCCATCCCTCTTTCCTCCCTCCCTCCCTCCATCTCTCCTCCCTCCCTCCATCTCTCCTCCCTCCATCCCACTTTCCTCCCTCCATCCCTCCATCTCTCCTCCCTCCATCCCTCCCTCCATCTCTCCTCCCTCCATCCCTCTCCATCTCTCTTCCTCCCTCCCTCCCTCCCTCCATCTCTCCTCCCTCCCTCCATCTCTCCTCCCTCCATCCCACTTTCCTCCCTCCATCCCTCCATCTCTCTTCCCTCCCTCCATCTCTACTCCCTCCCTCCATCCCTCCTCCCTCCATCCCTCTCCATCTCTCCTCCCTCCATCCCTCTTTCCTCCCTCCCTCCATCTCTCCTCCCTCCCTCTTTCCTCCCTCCCTCTATCTCTCCATCCCTCTTTCCTCCCTCCTCCCTCCCTCCATCTCTCCTCCCTCCATCCCTCTCTCCATCTCTCCTCCCTCCCTCCATCTCTCCTCCCTCCCTCTTTCCTCCCTCCCTCTATCTCTCCATCCCTCTTTCCTCTCTCCTCCCTCCCTCCATCTCTCCTCCCTCCATCCCTCTCTCCTCCCTCCCTCCATCTCTCCTCCCTCCATCCCTCTCTCCATCTCTCCTCCCTCCATCCCTCTTTCCTCCATCCCTCTTCCCTCCACCCCTCTCTCCATCTCTCCTCCCTCCATCCCTCTCTCCTCCCTCCATCCCTCTCTCCTCCCTCCATCCCTCTCTCCTCCCTCCATCCCTCTATCTCTCCTCCATCTCTCCATCTCTCCTCCATCTCTCCTCCATCTCTCCATCTCTCCTCCATCTCTCCATCTATCTCTCCTCCCATCCCTCCTCCCCCCATCCCATCCTCCATCTCTCCTCCCTCCATCCCTCCTCCCCGCTCCACCTTCTTTCTCTCCAGGCGCGCCTGTTCCTCCTTCTGGAAGTGCTTCTCTCTCTCCATGCGCTGATGCTCTGCCTCCTCACGAGCTTTGACCTCGGCCTCCTCTCTCTGACACAGACGGGACAAAACAACATCATCAATACGATCATCAATACTATAGGATGTTCATCATTCTCTTAAGACAACAGGGAAATGACTCAACAAGAGAATTGTGTCAGTCTAGATAAAACCATAATTTCATATAATATCAAATGATGGAATGTAAAAAATTATTATTATCAAATGAATACAAGAGTAGATTAATGTCCCCTTTTCTAACCACTAGGTGGCAACATATTCCCAGTCTAGACTGTTTTAAAATTATACCTTTATTTCACCAGGCAAGTCAGTTAAGAACAAATTCTTATTTTCAATGACGGCCTAGGAACAGTGGGTTAACTGCCTGTTCAAGGGCAGCTCGGGGGTTTGAACTTGCAACCTTCCAGTTCCTAGTCCAACTCTTCCAGTTCCTAACCACTAGGCTACCCTGCCGCCCCACTGCAGTAGGCCGTAGGGCAGTGCTTTATATCTCCCTGTAATAATGCCAGTACACAGCTCACTGGATCCTTCATCAGTACTAAATAGGTGTTGCATGATGGGATGAAAACAAAGCTGTGATCACATCAGTTCCAAACAAACCACTGGGCTACACCACAGGCAGCACATATCTACATAACAACATCCATCAAAATAACAAGGTTGCTATGCTTCATCAACAGTGCAAAACACAGGTTGTATACAGTTGAGTAACTACATGTAACAGTAGAACTTTAGACCGTCCCCTCGCCCATCCCCGGGCGCGAACCAGGGACCCTCTGCACACATCGACAACAGTCACCCACGAAGCATCGTTACCCATTGCGCCACAAAAGCCTCGGCCCTTGCAGAGCAAGGGGAACCACTACTTCAGGGACTCAGAGCAAGTGACGTCACCGATTGAAACGCTATTTAGCGCGAACACCGCTAGCCATTTCACATCCGTTACATACAGATGATCGCAATGACGTTTTAACGTTCAAAGTTTCCTGGAAGTTAAAACTTGCTGCGTCATGGTTCATGAGATGAGCTGAAAAATGTTGTATGAATATGACGCCTCACCATCTTGACACACATGGCAAGGAAGATGGCTGCTGGCAGTGTCGAACAAACAACAAACTGCACTAGTCTTCCCTCGGGGGAGACTCAAGCATGTCTGAATGCTACAGGCAGGGGTAGTGGGAACACTGTCACTATCGATCCCCTGTCAGCCCACTGCAGTGCGGAGCAGAGAGGGGGACAGGGGGAGGACAGAGCTGTCACTATCCCACTCTGACAGCGGCTCTCTCAGCGCCAATAAATTCTGGGCATCTGCCTGGAGAAGGCATGGTGACAATGACATGCTGATTGTAGGCCTTACAGCAAACATTCCCTCTCATAACGTTTCCAGGACCTAAGATCAGTCAAACTGTGTCATACGTCTTCTTCTATGCTGTAAGTCAAGACTGCCTGTCGATCTCGCACCTGTTTCTGCAGGCGTTGGTTCTCCTCCTGTTCCGCCTTGTCTTTCTCCTTCGCCTCCTTCTCCTCCTCCAGGCGCTGGGCCTCGTCTCTCAGAAGCTGCTCCTTCGCCATGAGGCGTGCCTCCTCCTCCCTGCGTCTCCTCTCCTCCGCCTGCCGAGCCATGCCCTCCTCACGAGCAATCCTGCATGGGGAGCATGCTCAGTTAGGTCAACACATGCTCATACAGTATATGCTCACACTATCAATGTATGGTACACACTTGTCTTGGACATGAGGCAAACAGTAAACCATTCATATGTCTATAGACCAGGGTTTCTTTAACTATGGGTCGGGACCCAAATCGGGCCCTGGTCATGTAAGAGGTGGGTCGTGAGTTATGAGAATACATCTATACATCACACACAACTTATTTTTAATTTGGGTCATTGGAGAACAATTTGGGTCATGGGAAGACAGTCAATTTCTGATTTGGGCCTTGAGCTAAAAAGGTGAAGAACTCCTGCTATAGACAAACAGACAGACACGACACTCCAATCAAAAACATTCAATAATACCACAGTACTATAATAACCAACTCAATGACATGTCTCATCAATTCCAGCCAGAGTCCGACTGACCGTTTCCTCTTCTCCTGCTCCTCTCTCTCCCGTTGCTCCCGGGCCTGTCTGCGTTTCTCAGCCAGGACTCGAGCTGCTTCCTCTGGGTCGTTGGTGCCGGCTGAGGGCCTGGAAGCCAGAGTGGCAGTAGTAGATGAGGCAGCCGGGGAAGATGAGGCAGCAGAGAAGGCAGTTGTGGGAGTTGAGGCAGCAGAGAAGGCAGTTATGGGAGTTGAGGCAGCAGAGGAGGCAGTTGTGGGAGTTGAGGCAGCAGAGGCAGTCAGCTGTGGCGCCGAAGACAATTGTATAGCGGAAACATTACTGGAGCCTGTAAGAGCAAGAGAGACAGGAGAGGCCTCTGTTTCACATCTGAAGCCACACGATGGACCATAACCACGGAATATACTTCAAGGATCATATGAAGCAAACATCATAGAGTTGGTACAATGTGTGTTTTCTCAAGGCAGAGAAGGCAAGAAGTAACAGCTGAAAAGAAACATGCTGGAGCTTGGATACGGTAACCACAGCGAACAAACTTACTCTCTGTCTCCTCAGGAGTGTCTGGCTGATGGGGCTCGTTGTTAGTTTCCACAGCGACCGGCTGAAGCTGTACCCTGACAGGGGTCTGGGCTCTTTTGGGGCGGGTCTTGGTGCCTGTGGAGATCTTCTTGCCCGTGGAGGGGGTCTTGGGAGCCATTGGAGGGCAGGGGGACAACAGTTTGCTTTTGGGGGCAGGTGATGGAGGTCGGTTTTGGGGTTTTGGGGTACTGCTGCAGGATAAGAGATGAAAAGAGATGTGGGGAAGAGAGGGAAGGAGAAGGGAGGGATTATGCAGGGAGGAGGGAAGGAAGGAAGGAAGAGGGAGAAGATTCTTAGTGTCTGGAACTTTATTGGAGGGATGCGACACAATTCTTCCACAAGAAATGTCATTATTTGGTGTTTTGTTGATTGTGGTGGAAATCACTGTCTCAGGTGCTGCTCCAGAATTATCCATATGTGTTCAATTGGGTTGAGATCTGGTGACTGAGGCAGCCATGGCATACATAGTTTTCATGCACATCAAACCATTCAATGACCACTCGTGACCTGTGGATGGAGGCATTGTCATCCTATGGGGGGCATAGTCATTGTAGCCAAAATAATGGGCAAAATGATGGTCTGCCCAGCTTTTTTATATTTGACCTTAAGCATGATGGGATATGAATTGCTGAGGAATTGCTTAGGAACCCCACCTTTGTGAAAGCACCTGCTTTCAATATATTTTATATCCATTTACATTTTACATTTAAGTCATTTAGCATATCCTTAATTTAATGAAGTGTTTCCTTTATTTGGGCAGAGACCTGAAGTTTAGGACTGTTTAGAGTAGTTCTACTGTTTGGCACAAGACAGATTCTGGTCTCTATTCCATCCTATGTTCTGTGTTCTGTAATCCGTGTTTTGTGATCTGTGTTCTGTTATCTGTGTTCATAATCTGTGTTCTGTTATCTGTGTTCATAATCTGTGGTCTGTTATCTGTGTTCATAATCTGTGGTCTGTTATCTGTAATTTGTGTTCTGTAATCTGTGTCCTGTAATCGTGTTCTGTAATCTGTGTTAAGGAATCTGGGTTCTGTGTTCCGTAATCTGGGTTCTGTGTCATGTGTCATAACAATACCTGAACTCCGGCCTGGATCTGGTCGGTATTGGCAACTTCTTCAGAACTTTCTCTTTTTCATTCTCCCTCTCCTTGTCTTTCTTCTCTTTCTTCTTCTTATCCAACTTTGAGAAACAAAAAAAGGGTGAACAGTTACGGCAAGATACCTGGAATTACACTATTGTGTGTGTGTGTGTGTGTGTGTGTGTGTGTGTGTGTGTGTGTGTGTGTGAGGACGTGCGCTGACCAGCGTTGAGTTCCGTCGGCGTTGGCGCTGTGTGATGTCGGGAGTGCTGGCGGACACTCCTCCCCTCCAGCGTTCGGAGGAGTCCCGGTGAGGGTGGTGGTGGGAGCAGGCGTCCAGGGGGCTGGCGGACACTCCTCCCCTCCAGCGTTCGGAGGAGTCCCGGTGAGGGTGGTGGTGGGAGCAGGCGTCCAGGGGGCTGGCGGAGGCTGATCGGGAGCAGTGGTGAGAGTCTAAGTGCATCAGAGAGATGAAGAAAACAGGCAGGAAAGACGAGGTCAGGTCAGGACCCCTAATAGTTAGGCCACCTACTAAAAATGTAACGGTGGCAGACACAGTTATTCAGCGTGGACCTCTGGCCAGCTGTGATCCTTGTTGGTAACATTGGGCTTTGCAGGATTTAACTGACTGAGTTTACTTCCCGTGTCAGAAATAATGCATGAAACAAAAGTACTGTAACTAGTGGTAGTCTGGTGTATACTGTACTGTAACTAGTGGTAGTCTGGTGTATACTGTACTGTACCTAGTGGTAGTCTGGTGTATACTGTACTGTAACTAGTGGTAGTCTGGTGTATACTGTACTGTAACTAGTGGTGGTCTGGTGTATACTGTACTGTAACTAGTGGTAGTCTGGTGTATACTGTACTGTACCTAGTGGTAGTCTGGTGTATACTGTACTGTACCTAGTGGTAGTCTGGTGTATACTGTACTGTAACTAGTGGTAGTCTGGTGTATACTGTAACTAGTGGTAGTCTGGTGTATACTGTAACTAGTGGTAGTCTGGTGTGTACTGTACTGTAACTAGTGGTAGTCTGGTGTATACTGTACTGTAACTAGTGGTAGTCTGGTGTATACTGTAACTAGTGGTAGTCTGGTGTATACTGTACTGTAACTAGTGGTAGTCTGGTGTATACTGTACTGTAACTAGTGGTAGTCTGGTGTATACTGTACTGTACCTAGTGGTAGTCTGGTGTATACTGTAACTAGTGGTAGTCTGGTGTATACTGTACTGTAACTAGTGGTAGTCTGGTGTATACTGTACTGTAACTAGTGGTAGTCTGGTGTATACTGTACTGTAACTAGTGGTAGTCTGGTGTATACTGTACTGTACCTAGTGGTAGTCTGGTGTATACTGTACTGTAACTAGTGGTAGTCTGGTGTATACTGTACTGTACCTAGTGGTAGTCTGGTGTATACTGTACTGTACCTAGTGGTAGTCTGGTGTATACTGTAACTAGTGGTAGTCTGGTGTATACTGTACTGTAACTAGTGGTAGTCTGGTGTATACTGTACTGTAACTAGTGGTAGTCTGGTGTATACTGTACTGTAACTAGTGGTAGTCTGGTGTATACTGTACTGTAACTAGTGGTAGTCTGGTGTATACTGTAACTAGTGGTAGTCTGGTGTATACTGTAACTAGTGGTAGTCTGGTGTGTACTGTAACTAGTGGTAGTCTGGTGTATACTGTACTGTACCTAGTGGTAGTCTGGTGTGTACTGTACCTAGTGGTAGTCTGGTGTATACTGTACTGTAACTAGTGGTAGTCTGGTGTATACTGTACTGTAACTAGTGGTAGTCTGGTGTATACTGTAACTAGTGGTAGTCTGGTGTGTACTGTACTGTACCTAGTGGTAGTCTGGTGTATACTGTAACTAGTGGTAGTCTGGTGTATACTGTACTGTAACTAGTGGTAGTCTGGTGTATACTGTACTGTAACTAGTGGTAGTCTGGTGTATACTGTACTGTAACTAGTGGTAGTCTGGTGTATACTGTACTGTACCTAGTGGTAGTCTGGTGTGTACTGTACTGTACCTAGTGGTAGTCTGGTGTATACTGTAACTAGTGGTAGTCTGGTGTATACTGTACTGTAACTAGTGGTAGTCTGGTGTATACTGTACTGTAACTAGTGGTAGTCTGGTGTATACTGTACTGTAACTAGTGGTAGTCTGGTGTATACTGTACTGTAACTAGTGGTAGTCTGGTGTATACTGTACTGTAACTAGTGGTAGTCTGGTGTATACTGTAACTAGTGGTAGTCTGGTGTATACTGTAACTAGTGGTAGTCTGGTGTATACTGTAACTAGTGGTAGTCTGGTGTATACTGTACTGTAACTAGTGGTAGTCTGGTGTGTACTGTACCTAGTGGTAGTCTGGTGTATACTGTACTGTAACTAGTGGTAGTCTGGTGTATACTGTACTGTAACTAGTGGTAGTCTGGTGTATACTGTAACTAGTGGTAGTCTGGTGTGTACTGTACTGTACCTAGTGGTAGTCTGGTGTATACTGTAACTAGTGGTAGTCTGGTGTATACTGTACTGTAACTAGTGGTAGTCTGGTGTATACTGTAACTAGTGGTAGTCTGGTGTATACTGTACTGTAACTAGTGGTCTGGTCTGTACTGTAACTATAGTCTGGTGTATACTGTAACTAGTGGTAGTCTGGTGTATACTGTACTGTAACTAGTGGTAGTCTGGTGTATACTGTACTGTAACTAGTGGTAGTCTGGTGTATACTGTAACTAGTGGTAGTCTGGTGTATACTGTAACTAGTGGTAGTCCGGTGTATACTGTACTGTAACTAGTGGTAGTCTGGTGTATACTGTACTGTAACTAGTGGTAGTCTGGTGTATACTGTAACTAGTGGTAGTCCGGTGTATACTGTACTGTAACTAGTGGTAGTCTGGTGTATACTGTACTGTACCTAGTGGTAGTCTGGTGTATACTGTACTGTACCTAGTGGTAGTCTGGTGTATACTGTATTGTAACTAGTGGTAGTCTGGTGTATACTGTACCTAGTGGTAGTCTGGTGTATACTGTAACTAGTGGTAGTCTGGTGTGTACTGTACTGTACCTAGTGGTAGTCTGGTGTATACTGTACTGTAACTAGTGGTAGTCTGGTGTATACTGTACTGTAACTAGTGGTAGTCCGGTGTATACTGTACTGTAACTAGTGGTAGTCCGGTGTATACTGTACTGTAACTAGTGGTAGTCTGGTGTGTACTGTACTGTAACTAGTGGTAGTCTGGTGTATACTGTACTGTAACTAGTGGTAGTCTGGTGTATACTGTACTGTAACTAGTGGTAGTCTGGTGTGTACTGTACTGTAACTAGTGGTAGTCTGGTGTATACTGTACTGTAACTAGTGGTAGTCTGGTGTATACTGTACTGTACCTAGTGGTAGTCTGGTGTATACTGTACTGTAACTAGTGGTAGTCTGGTGTATACTGTAACTAGTGGTAGTCTGGTGTGTACTGTACTGTAACTAGTGGTAGTCTGGTGTATACTGTACTGTAACTAGTGGTAGTCTGGTGTATACTGTAACTAGTGGTAGTCTGGTGTATACTGTACTGTACCTAGTGGTAGTCTGGTGTATACTGTACTGTAACTAGTGGTGGTCTGGTGTATACTGTACTGTAACTAGTGGTAGTCTGGTGTGTACTGTACTGTACCTAGTGGTAGTCTGGTGTGTACTGTACTGTAACTAGTGGTAGTCTGGTGTATACTGTACTGTACCTAGTGGTAGTCTGGTGTATACTGTAACTAGTGGTAGTCTGGTGTATACTGTACTGTACCTAGTGGTAGTCTGGTGTATACTGTACTGTAACTAGTGGTAGTCTGGTGTATACTGTACTGTAACTAGTGGTAGTCTGGTGAATACTGTACTGAAACTAGTGGTGGTCTGGTGTATACTGTACTGTAACTAGTGGTAGTCTGGTGTATACTGTACTGTAACTAGTGGTAGTCTGGTGTGTACTGTACTGTAACTAGTGGTAGTCTGGTGTATACTGTAACTAGTGGTAGTCTGGTGTGTACTGTACTGTAACTAGTGGTAGTCTGGTGTATACTGTACTGTAACTAGTGGTAGTCTGGTGTATACTGTACTGTAACTAGTGGTAGTCTGGTGTATACTGTACTGTAACTAGTGGTAGTCTGGTGTATACTGTAACTAGTGGTAGTCTGGTGTATACTGTACTGTAACTAGTGGTAGTCTGGTGTATACTGTACTGTAACTAGTGGTAGTCTGGTGTATACTGTACTGTAACTAGTGGTAGTCTGGTGTATACTGTACTGTAACTAGTGGTAGTCTGGTGTATACTGTACTGTAACTAGTGGTAGTCTGGTGTATACTGTAACTAGTGGTAGTCTGGTGTATACTGTAACTAGTGGTAGTCTGGTGTATACTGTACTGTAACTAGTGGTAGTCTGGTGTATACTGTACTGTAACTAGTGGTAGTCTGGTGTATACTGTAACTAGTGGTAGTCTGGTGTATACTGTACTGTAACTAGTGGTAGTCTGGTGTATACTGTACTGTACCTAGTGGTAGTCTGGTGTATACTGTACTGTACATAGTGGTAGTCTGGTGTATACTGTACTGTAACTAGTGGCAGTCTGGTGTATACTGTACTGTAACTAGTGGTAGTCTGGTGTATACTGTAACTAGTGGTGGTCTGGTGTATACTGTAACTAGTGGTAGTCTGGTGTATACTGTAACTAGTGGTAGGCTGGTGTATACTGTACTGTAACTAGTGGTAGTCTGGTGTATACTGTAACTAGTGGTAGTCTGGTGTGTACTGTACTGTACCTAGTGGTAGTCTGGTGTATACTGTAACTAGTGGTAGTCTGGTGTATACTGTACTGTACCTAGTGGTAGTCTGGTGTATACTGTAACTAGTGGTAGTCTGGTGTGTACTGTACTGTACCTAGTGGTAGTCTGGTGTATACTGTACTGTAACTAGTGGTAGTCTGGTGTGTACTGTACCTAGTGGTAGTCTGGTGTATACTGTAACTAGTGGTAGTCTGGTGTATACTGTACTGTAACTAGTGGTAGTCTGGTGTATACTGTACTGTAACTAGTGGTAGTCTGGTGTATACTGTAACTAGTGGTAGTCTGGTGTATACTGTACTGTACCTAGTGGTAGTCTGGTGTATACTGTACTGTACCTAGTGGTAGTCTGGTGTATACTGTACTGTAACTAGTGGTAGTCTGGTGTATACTGTAACTAGTGGTAGTCTGGTGTGTACTGTACTGTAACTAGTGGTAGTCTGGTGTGTACTGTACTGTACCTAGTGGTAGTCTGGTGTGTACTGTACTGTACCTAGTGGTAGTCTGGTGTATACTGTACTGTAACTAGTGGTAGTCTGGTGTGTACTGTACTGTAACTAGTGGTTGTCTGGTGTGTACTGTAACTAGTGGTAGTCTGGTGTATACTGTACTGTAACTAGTGGTAGTCTGGTGTATACTGTACTGTACCTAGTGGTAGTCTGGTGTGTACTGTACTGTAACTAGTGGTAGTCTGGTGTGTACTGTACTGTAACTAGTGGTAGTCTGGTGTGTACTGTACCTAGTGGTAGTCTGGTGTGTACTGTACTGTACCTAGTGGTAGTCTGGTGTATACTGTACTGTAACTAGTGGTAGTCTGGTGTATACTGTACTGTAACTAGTGGTAGTCTGGTGTATACTGTACTGTAACTAGTGTTAGTCTGGTGTATACTGTAACTAGTGGTAGTCTGGTGTGTACTGTACTGTACCTAGTGGTAGTCTGGTGTATACTGTAACTAGTGGTAGTCTGGTGTATACTGTACTGTAACTAGTGGTAGTCTGGTGTATACTGTACTGTACCTAGTGGTAGTCTGGTGTATACTGTACTGTAACTAGTGGTAGTCTGGTGTGTACTGTACTGTAACTAGTGGTAGTCTGGTGTGTACTGTACTGTAACTAGTGGTAGTCTGGTGTATACTGTACTGTAACTAGTGGTAGTCTGGTGTATACTGTACTGTAACTAGTGGTAGTCTGGTGTATACTGTACTGTAACTAGTGGTAGTCTGGTGTATACTGTACTGTAACTAGTGGTAGTCTGGTGTATACTGTACTGTACCTAGTGGTAGTCTGGTGTATACTGTACTGTAACTAGTGGTAGTCTGGTGTGTACTGTACTGTAACTAGTGGTAGTCTGGTGTATACTGTACTGTAACTAGTGGTAGTCTGGTGTATACTGTACTGTAACTAGTGGTAGTCTGGTGTATACTGTACTGTACCTAGTGGTAGTCTGGTGTATACTGTACTGTACCTAGTGGTAGTCTGGTGTGTACTGTACTGTACCTAGTGGTAGTCTGGTGTGTACTGTACTGTAACTAGTGGTAGTCTGGTGTGTACTGTACTGTACCTAGTGGTAGTCTGGTGTATACTGTACTGTAACTAGTGGTAGTCTGGTGTATACTGTACTGTACCTAGTGGTAGTCTGGTGTATACTGTACTGTAACTAGTGGTAGTCTGGTGTATACTGTACTGTAACTAGTGGTAGTCTGGTGTATACTGTACTGTACCTAGTGGTAGTCTGGTGTATACTGTACTGTAACTAGTGGTAGTCTGGTGTGTACTGTACTGTAACTAGTGGTAGTCTGGTGTGTACTGTACTGTAACTAGTGGTAGTCTGGTGTATACTGTACTGTAACTAGTGGTAGTCTGGTGTATACTGTACTGTAACTAGTGGTAGTCTGGTGAATACTGTACTGTAACTAGTGGTAGTTTGGTGTATACTGTACTGTAACTAGTGGTAGTCTGGTGTATACTGTACTGTAACTAGTGGTAGTCTGGTGTGTACTGTACTGTAACTAGTGGTAGTCTGGTGTATACTGTACTGTAACTAGTGGTAGTCTGGTGTATACTGTACTGTAACTAGTGGTAGTCTGGTGTATACTGTACTGTAACTAGTGGTAGTCTGGTGTATACTGTACTGTAACTAGTGGTAGTCTGGTGTATACTGTACTGTAACTAGTGGTAGTCTGGTGTATACTGTACTGTAACTAGTGGTGGTCTGGTGTATACTGTAACTAGTGGTAGTCTGGTGTATACTGTAACTAGTGGTAGTCTGGTGTATACTGTACTGTAACTAGTGGTAGTCTGGTGTATACTGTAACTAGTGGTAGTCTGGTGTATACTGTAACTAGTGGTAGTCTGGTGTATACTGTACTGTAACTAGTGGTAGTCTGGTGTATACTGTAACTAGTGGTAGTCTGGTGTATACTGTACCTAGTGGTAGTCTGGTGTATACTGTAACTAGTGGTAGTCTGGTGTATACTGTACTGTAACTAGTGGTAGTCTGGTGTATACTGTAACTAGTGGTAGTCTGGTGTATACTGTACTGTAACTAGTGGTAGTCTGGTGTATACTGTACTGTAACTAGTGGTAGTCTGGTGTATACTGTACTGTAACTAGTGGTAGTCTGGTGTGTACTGTACTGTAACTAGTGGTAGTCTGGTGTATACTGTACTGTACCTAGTGGTAGTCTGGTGTATACTGTACTGTAACTAGTGGTAGTCTGGTGTATACTGTACTGTACCTAGTGGTAGTCTGGTGTATACTGTACTGTACCTAGTGGTAGTCTGGTGTGTACTGTAACTAGTGGTAGTCTGGTGTATACTGTACTGTAACTAGTGGTAGTCTGGTGTATACTGTAACTAGTGGTAGTCTGGTGTATACTGTACTGTAACTAGTGGTAGTCTGGTGTGTACTGTAACTAGTGGTAGTCTGGTGTATACTGTACTGTAACTAGTGGTAGTCTGGTGTATACTGTACTGTAACTAGTGGTAGTCTGGTGTATACTGTACTGTAACTAGTGGTAGTCTGGTGTATACTGTACTGTAACTAGTGGTAGTCTGGTGTATACTGTACTGTAACTAGTGGTAGTCTGGTGTATACTGTACTGTAACTAGTGGTAGTCTGGTGAATACTGTACTGTAACTAGTGGTAGTCTGGTGTGTACTGTACTGTAACTAGTGGTAGTCTGGTGAATACTGTACTGTAACTAGTGGTAGTCTGGTGTATACTGTACTGTAACTAGTGGTAGTCTGGTGTATACTGTACTGTACCTAGTGGTAGTCTGGTGTGTACTGTAACTAGTGGTAGTCTGGTGTATACTGTAACTAGTGGTAGTCTGGTGTATACTGTAACTAGTGGTAGTCTGGTGTATACTGTACCTAGTGGTAGTCTGGTGTGTACTGTACTGTACCTAGTGGTAGTCTGGTGTATACTGTATTGTACCTAGTGGTAGTCTGGTGTATACTGTACTGTAACTAGTGGTAGTCTGGTGTGTACTGTACTGTACCTAGTGGTAGTCTGGTGTATACTGTAACTAGTGGTAGTCTGGTGTATACTGTAACTAGTGGTAGTCTGGTGTATACTGTAACTAGTGGTAGTCTGGTGTATACTGTAACTAGTGGTAGTCTGGTGTATACTGTAACTAGTGGTAGTCTGGTGTATACTGTACCTAGTGGTAGTCTGGTGTATACTGTACTGTACCTAGTGGTAGTCTGGTGTATACTGTAACTAGTGGTAGTCTGGTGTATACTGTAACTAGTGGTAGTCTGGTGTATACTGTACTGTACCTAGTGGTAGTCTGGTGTATACTGTACTGTACCTAGTGGTAGTCTGGTGTATACTGTACTGTACCTAGTGGTAGTCTGGTGTATACTGTACTGTACCTAGTGGTAGTCTGGTGTATACTGTACTGTACCTAGTGGTAGTCTGTATACTGTATACTGTACTGTACCTAGTGGTAGTCTGGTGTATACTGTACTGTACTAGTGGTAGTCTGGTGTATACTGTACTGTAACTAGTGGTAGTCTGGTGTATACTGTACTGTAACTAGTGGTAGTCTGGTGTATACTGTAACTAGTGGTAGTCTGGTGTATACTGTACTGTAACTAGTGGTAGTCTGGTGTATACTGTACTGTAACTAGTGGTAGTCTGGTGTATACTGTACTGTAACTAGTGGTAGTCTGGTGTATACTGTAACTAGTGGTAGTCTGGTGTATACTGTAACTAGTGGTAGTCTGGTGTATACTGTACTGTAACTAGTGGTAGTCTGGTGTATACTGTACTGTACCTAGTGGTAGTCTGGTGTATACTGTACTGTAACTAGTGGTAGTCTGGTGTATACTGTACTGTAACTAGTGGTAGTCTGGTGTATACTGTACTGTAACTAGTGGTAGTCTGGTGTATACTGTACTGTAACTAGTGGTAGTCTGGTGTATACTGTAACTAGTGGTAGTCTGGTGTATACTGTACTGTAACTAGTGGTAGTCTGGTGTATACTGTAACTAGTGGTAGTCTGGTGTATACTGTACTGTACCTAGTGGTAGTCTGGTGTATACTGTACTGTACCTAGTGGTAGTCTGGTGTATACTGTACTGTAACTAGTGGTAGTCTGGTGTATACTGTACTGTACCTAGTGGTAGTCTGGTGTATACTGTACTGTACCTAGTGGTAGTCTGGTGTATACTGTACTGTAACTAGTGGTAGTCTGGTGTATACTGTAACTAGTGGTAGTCTGGTGTATACTGTAACTAGTGGTAGTCTGGTGTATACTGTACTGTACCTAGTGGTAGTCTGGTGTATACTGTAACTAGTGGTAGTCTGGTGTATACTGTAACTAGTGGTAGTCTGGTGTATACTGTACTGTACCTAGTGGTAGTCTGGTGTATACTGTACTGTAACTAGTGGTAGTCTGGTGTATACTGTAACTAGTGGTAGTCTGGTGTATACTGTAACTAGTGGTAGTCTGGTGTATACTGTAACTAGTGGTAGTCTGGTGTATACTGTACTGTACCTAGTGGTAGTCTGGTGTATACTGTAACTAGTGGTAGTCTGGTGTATACTGTACTGTAACTAGTGGTAGTCTGGTGTGTACTGTAACTAGTGGTAGTCTGGTGTATACTGTAACTAGTGGTAGTCTGGTGTATACTGTAACTAGTGGTAGTCTGGTGTATACTGTAACTAGTGGTAGTCTGGTGTATACTGTACTGTAACTAGTGGTAGTCTGGTGTATACTGTAACTAGTGGTAGTCTGGTGTGTACTGTAACTAGTGGTAGTCTGGTGTGTGTATGCTGTAAATTCCCCTTCCCTGGAAAATAAGGGAGATAAAGGTTCCTGTAGGGGTCAGAGGTCACTCACAGGGGTCCCGGGAGTCGCTAGTGTTGAGCAGGGTCACGGCGCTGCGGCTACGGGCCAGGAAGGACAGGGTGGGTGTCATGAGCCGCTCCACGATGCGGCTCTCCCACGGACTAAGACGCAGACTGCGAGCTGGCAGACACAAGAGGGCACTCTTTTACACACACACACACACACACACACGCACACGCACACGCACACACACGCACACACACCACACCACACCACACCACACCACACCACACATACGCACACACACACACACACACCACACCACACCACACACACACACACACACACTGCAGAGTCCCCAGAATCAGACTCCCCAGTAGTGCACCACCAGATTCCCCACCGTCCCCCAGTCACTCACTGACAACACTGCAGCACAGCATTTCATCCCGCAACCCAAACCTGTCCCCATCTGATCACACTTAATAACTGTAGCTATTTCACCCTGACCACTCTTACTACATACTGCGGAGACAAGACTTCACTCCAGTTAAACATGATGGACAGGTGGAGAAATCTGGAGATGTTTCACCCACATGTACAGTACCAGTCAAAAGTTTGGACACACCTACTCATTACAGGTTTTTTTTGTACTATGTTCTACATTGTAGAATAATAGTGAAGACATCAAAACTATGAAATAACACATATAGAATCATGTAGTAACCAAAACAGTGTTAATCAAATCAAAATATATTTTAGATTTGAGATTCATCAAAGTAGCCACCGTTTGCCTTGACAGCTTTGCACACTCTTGGAATTCTCTCAACCAGCTTCATGAGGTAGTCACCCGGAATGCATTTCAATGAACAGGTGTGTCTTGTTAAAAGTTAATTTGTGGAATTTCTTTCCTTCTTAATGGTTTGAGCCAATCAGTTGTGTTGTGACAAGGTAGGGGTTGTATACAGACGATAGCCCTATTTGGTAAAAGACCAAATCCATATTATGGCAAGAACAGCTCAAATAAGCGAAGAGAAATGACAACCCATCATTACTTTAAGACATGAAGGTCAGTCAATACGAAACATTTCAGGAACCTTGAAAGTTTCTTCAAGTGCAGTCGCAAATACCATCAAGTGCTATGATGAAACTGGCTCTCATGAAGACTGCCACAGGAAATTAAAACCCAGAGTTAACTCTGCTGCAGAGGATAAGTTCATTGCAGTTTCCAGCCTCAGAAATTGCAGCCCAAATAAATGCTTCACAGAGTTCACATAACAGACACATCTCAACATCAACTGTTCAGAGGAGACTGCGTGAATCAGGCCTCCATGGTCAAATTGCTGCAAAGAAACCAATACTAAAGGACACCAATGAGAAGAAGAGACGTGCTTGGCCAAGAAACAAGAGCAATGGACATTAGACTGGTGGAAATCTGAGTCCAAATTGAGCCTAATTGTTGGGTCCAGTCAGCTATGCTAAGGAGCGTCCCAAACGGTACCATAACCCCTATTTAGTGCCCTTCTTTTTACCAGCCCTCATAGGGCTCTGTTCAAAAGTAGTGCACTATACTATATACTGTATAGGGTGCAGTTTGAGACACAACTCGTGTGGATCACTCAGCTCTCTCTGTATGCTTTAACTGATGGCATGCCACACAGAATATTGCCCCGTTGACTCTTTGCTCAGCAATGAAGTCATCCTGGAATCAGAAAAAATGCTGTTTATATGTCCTCTTAAGAATTATCCTGTAATAACAACATTGAATGCGTACACACACACACACACGCACAGTCACGCGCACACACACAATCCCGCACACACACAGTCACACACACACAGTCACGCACACACACAGTCACACACACACAATCACGCACAGTCACGCGCACACACACAATCACACACACACAGTCACGCACGCACACACACACAGTCATGCACACAGTCACCCAAGCACAGAAAGTTCACAATCACAACGGCAACACCAAGAAGCTGATGATAAGCGTGAGTCGTGACACTTCATTTCTGCAGATGCATGTAAAGCACATTTAGGATGGTACTGATCAGTGGATGGAAAACACTGAAAAGCTTTGACGATCCCGTAACATTGACTGGTTCATATTATTTAATGGGACCAGGGGTCACCTTCGCTGTATTTTGGACGGATAATTTTCACAAAGTGTTTTATGGTTGATAACCCAACTTGGGCCCGGGTCTGTTGCTAAGCAACAGTGAGGCGGCTTATTTTCCCCTTCAATGCGGCAAGACATTTACTGCTGCTGCCTGATACAGTGAACACCTGGTAGATAAATTCATGGGGCTCTAAAAACCATCAGGCTATTATAGGCATACGTATATATCCCACAGCCAGAACATTTGAACTGCCTCGTCGACTGGATATCATATCCTGGAAAATATCAGTCTGCTGAAGAGAGGACATTCTGTGTAAAGTATTTAGTATCGACTTGACTGAGTATTGAATTTGTCGGGAAGATCAATAAAAGCTGACTGCGTGTAGTCAGTTATGAGTGACATGACAACTTCTGATGGCGGAGATCCAAAGGGTGGAAGAGGACTTGGACAGCCATCGAAAAGAATAGATGACGAGCTAATGACATATATTATAGCAACCTGATGACCTCTCTACCTAAGATCTCCTCTGCCTAAGATCTCCTCTGCCTAAGATCTCCTCTACCTAAGATATCCTCCACCTAAGATCTCCATCTAAGATCTCCCCTACCTAAGATCTCCTCCACCTAAGATCTCCTCTACCTAAGATCTCCTCCATCTAAGATCTCCTCTACCTAAGATCTCCTCTACCTAAGATCTCCTCTACCTAAGATCTCCTCTACCTAAGATCTCCTCCACCTAAGATCTCCTCTACCTAAGATCTCCTCTACCTAAGATCTCCTCCACCTAAGATCTCCTCTACCTAAGATCTCCTCCACCTAAGATCTCCTCCACCTAAGATCTCCATCTAAGATCTCCCCTACCTAAGATCTCCTCCACCTAAGATCTCCTCTACCTAAGATCTCCATCTAAGATCTCCCCTACCTAAGATCTCCTCCACCTAAGATCTCCTCTACCTAAGATCTCCTCCACCTAAGATCTCCTCTACCTAAGATCTCCATCTAAGATCTCCCCTACCTAAGATATCCTCCACCTAAGATCTCCTCTACCTAAGATATCCTCTACCTAAGATCTCCTCCACCTAAGATCTCCATCTAAGATCTCCTCTACCTAAGATCTCCTCCATCTAAGATCTCCTCTACCTAAGATCTCCATCTAAGATCTCCCCTACCTAAGATCTCCTCCATCTAAGATCTCCTCTACCTAAGATCTCCATCTAAGATCTCCCCTACCTAAGATATCCTCTACCTAAGATCTCCTCTACCTAAGATCTCCATCTAAGATCTCCTCTACCTAAGATCTCCATCTAAGATCTCCCCTACCTAAGATCTCCATCTAAGATCTCCCCTACCTAAGATCTCCTCTCCACATGTTATTACTGCACATGTGATAATTCGATAAAGAGTTCATCAATGACTACCTGACAATTTACATGACACTATCTGACCATTATGGTGGAAAATTGCAGGATTATTTTATAATACTTTTATTGCATCAAATTGTTGTTTTATGTAACAGAATAGAGTATTCTTATAACTATTGTGTGTGTGTTCTACTGAGGATGGGCCTCTGAGAGATAACACTGACACGAGATTTATGATGTCTTTTGGGTGATAAAACCTAAAGAGCATTCCAGAGCACGAGTTAATGTTTCTGTTCTATATGGTACCAGGGAGAGATGACCCCAGGGCCAGACTCTCGTCTGTAGACAAAGATGACTGTTTTTACAGCAGATACTGTCTGCTATGAATTATAGGTATCTTTCATACAAATCGTAACCCTGTGACCCATTCTATATATCTGTTGTTCGTCATGTAGGTTGAAAGGGGTGTATCTTGTCTATAAAATACCTTTGTACTTTTGTCTCAACGAATCATCTGAGGGTGATTCGTCGACCAGCCATCGCTATTGCAAAACTCTCACTAACAAAGATTTAGTTTAAGTATAACTCTGACTTGTGTGATAAGTTTGTCTCTCCTCATTTGATAGTAATGAAATGAACCACCACACCATTTACAATAAACTATCTGACCATTGACATTACACTATCTGACCATTTACATTACATTATCTGACCATTGATATTACACTAGTCTTCTTCCAAGCCAAAATGGAGAATCCTTAGCATTAAATGAAACCTTAGCCACAGTCACATTACAATACCCATCACCACCACCACCACCGAACCACACCATCATGACCACCGAACCACACCACCACCTCTACCACCACCACCACCACCGAACCACACCACCACCACCACACCTCTACCACCACCGAACCACACCATGCCATCATGACCACTGAACCACACCATGCCATCATGACCACTGAACCACCTCTACCACTGAACCACACCATGCCATCATGACCATTGAACCACACCATGCCATCATGAACACTGAACCACACCATGCCATCATGACCACTGAACCACACCATGCCATCATGACCACTGAACCACACCATGCCATCATGACCACCGAACCACACCACGCCATCATGACCACTGAACCACCTCTACCACCGAACCACACCATGCCATCATGACCACTGAACCACCTCTACCACCGAACCACACCATGCCATCATGAACACTGAACCACACCATGCCATCATGACCACTGAACCAGACCACCACCACCACCACACCTCTACCACATCTCTACCACATCTCTACCACCACCACCGAACCACACCATCATGACCACTGAACCACACCCCCACGACACCAACACCTCTTCAACCACCTCTACCACCACACCTCTACCATCTCGAAAACCTCCTCTACCACCACCTCCACCACCACACCTCTACCACCTCCATCTCCACCACCTCCTCTACCACCACCTCCACCACCATACCTCCACCACCACCTCCACCACCACACCTCTACCACCACACCTCTACCGACCTCCTCCACACCTCTACCACCACCATCTCCACCACCTCCTCTACCACCACCTCTACCACCACCACCACACCACCACCACCACCACCTCCACCACCACCACCTCCTCTACCACCATCTCCACCACCTCCACCACCACACCTCTACCACCACACCTCTACCGACCTCCTCCACACCTCTACCACCACGATCTCCACCACCTCCTCTACCACCACATCACCACCACCTCTACCACCACACCACCACCACACCTCTACCACCTCCACCACCATCTCCACCACCACCACCACCACACCTCTACCGACCTCCTCCACCTCCCTCTATCAACTCTACCACCACCATCTCCACCTCTACCACCACCACACCTCCTCCACCTCCACCAACACCACACCTCTATGAACTCTACCACACCTCCACCACACCTCTACCAACTCTACCACACTTCCACCACCACACCTCTACCAGCTCCACCACACCTCCACCACCACACCTCTACCACCACCACCACACCTGTACCACATCTCTACCACCACTGAACCACACCATGCCATCATGACCACTGAACCACACCATGCCATCATGACAACTGAACCACACCATGCCATCATGACCACTGAACCACACCATGCCATCATGACCACTGAACCACACCACCACCTCTACCACCACCACCACACCTCTACCACCACCGAACCACACCATGCCATCATGACCACTGAACCACACCATGCCATCATGACCACTGAACCACACCATGCCATCATGACCACTGAACCACACCATGCCATCATGACAACTGAACCACACCATGCCATCATGACCACTGAACCAGACCACCACCACCACCACACCTCTACCACATCTCTACCACATCTCTACCACCACCGAACCACACCATGCCATCATGACCACTGAACCACACCATGCCATGATGACCACTGAACCACACCATGCCATCATGACCACCGAACCACACCATGCCATCATGACCACCGAACCACACCATTTACATTTAAGTCATTTAGCAGACGCTCTTATCCAGAGCGACTTAACAATTGGTGAACAATGCCATCATGACCACCGAACCACACCATGCCATCATGACCAATGAACCACACCACCACCTCTACCACCACCACCACCACATCTCTACCACCACCGAACCACACCATGCCATCATGACCACCGAACCACACCATGCCATCATGACCACTGAACCACACCATGCCATGATGACCACTGAACCACACCATGCCATCATGACCACCGAACCACATCACCACCTCTACCACAACCACCACCACCACCGAACCACACCATCATGACCACTGAACCACACCCCCACGACACCAACACCTCTTCAACCACCTCTACCACCACACCTCTACCATCTCGAAAACCTCCTCTACCACCACCTCACCTCTAACACCTCCACCACCACCATCTCCACCACCTCCTCTACCACCACCTCCACCACCATACCTCCACCACAACCACACCTCTACCACCCCCACCACACCACCACCACCTCTACCACCACACCACCACCACACCTCTACCACCTCCACCACCACCACCTCCTCTACCACCCCCACCACACCACCACCACCTCTACCACCACACCACCACCACACCTCTACCACCTCCACCACCACCTCTACCACCATCTCCACCACCACCACACCTCTACCACCACACCTCTACCGACCTCCTCCACACCTCTACCACCACCATCTCCACCACCTCCTCTACCACCACCACCATCTCCACCACCTCCTCTACCACCACCACCACACCACACCTCTACCACCTCCACCACCACCACCTCCTCTACCACCATCTCCACCACCACCTCCACCACCACACCTCTACCACCACACCTCTACCGACCTCCTCCACACCTCTACCACCACCTCTACCACCACCACCTCTACAACTACACCACCACCACACCTCTACCGACCTCCTCCACCTCCCTCTATCAACTCTACCACACCTCCACCACCATCTCCACCTCTACCACCACCACACCTCCTCCACCTCCACCAACACCACACCTCTATGAACTCTACCACACCTCCACCACACCTCTACCAACTCTACCACACCTCCACCACCACACCTCCTCCACCACACCTCCACCACCACACCTCTACCACCACCACCACCACATCTCTACCACCTCTACCACCACCACCACATCTCTACCACCTCTACCACCACCACATCTCTACCACCTCTACATCTCTACCACCACCACCACCACATCTCTACCACCACACCTCTACCACCACGACCACACCTCCACCACACCTCCACCACCACATCTCTACCACCACCACCACGACACCTCTACCACCACCACCTCCACATCTCTACCACCTCTACCACCTCCACCACATCTCTACCACCACCACCACATCTCTACCACCACCAAACCTCTACCACCACACCTCTATCACCTCTACCACCACCTCCTCTATCACCTCTACCACCACCTCCTCTATCACCTCTACCACCACCTCCTCTATCACCTCTACCACCACCTCCTCTATCACCTCTACCACCAACTCCACCACATCTCTACCTCCACCACATCTCTACCACCACCACCACATCTCTACCACCTCCTCTATCACCACCACCACCACATCTCTATCACCACACCTCTACCACCTCCTCTATCACCTCCACCACCACATCTCTACCTCCACCACCACCACATCTCTACCACCACCACCACCTCCACCACATCTCTACCACCACCACATCTCTACCACCTCCTCTATCACCACCACCACCACATATCTATCACCACACCTCTACCACCTCCTCTATCATCTCCACCACCACATCTCTATCACCACCACCACCACCACCACCACCTCTACCACCTCCTCTATCACCACCACCACCACATCTCTATCACCACCTCTACCACCTCCTCTATCATCTCCACCACCACATCTCTACCACCACCACCACCACCACACCACCACCACCTCTACCACCTCCTCTATCACCACCACCACCACATCTCTATCACCACACCTCTACCACCTCCTCTATCACCTCCACCACCACATCTCTACCACCACCACCACCTCCACCACATCTCTACCTCCACCACCACACCTCTACCACCTTTACCACCTCCTCTACCTCCTCCACCACCACACCTCTACCACCTCCACACCTCTATCACCTCTACCACCTCCACACCTCTACCACCTCCACCACCACCACATCTCTACCACCTCTACCATCACATATCACCTCCACCACCACACCACCTCTACCACCACCACCACCACACCTCTACCGACCTCCACCACACCTCTACTGACCTCCACCACACCTCATTCACCACCACCACACCTCTATCAACTTTACCACACCTCCACCACCACACCTCTATCAATTCTACCACACCACAACTCCTCCACCTCCACCACCACCACGCCAACTCCACCTCCACATCTACCACCACCACACCTCCACCACCCCCACCACCACACCTCTATCACCTCCATCAACACACCTCTACCACCTCCTCCACCACCACCCCACCTCTCCACCACACCCTCTACCACCTCCACCACCACCACACCTCCACCACCACCACACCCTCTACCACCACCACAACCACGCCACCTCCACATCTACCACCCCCCACCACCACACCTCTATCACCTCCATCACCACACCTCTACCACCTCCTCCACCACCCCACCTCTACCACCACCACCTCCTCTCCACCACACCCTCTACCACCACCACCTCCTCTCCACCACACCCTCTACCACCACCACACCACCACCACCACCACACCTCTACCACCTCCTCTCCACCACACCCTCTACCACCACACCCCCTCTCCACCACACCCTCTACCACCACCACCCCCTCTCCACCACACCCTCTACCACCACCACCACCACCACCACCACCACTCTGCCACCACCTCACCTCCACCACCTCCTCTACCACCACCTCACCTCCACCACACCTCTACCACCTCCTCTATCATCTCCACCACCACATCTCTACCACCACCACCACCACCACACCACCACCACCTCTACCACCTCCTCTATCACCACCACCACCACATCTCTATCACCACACCTCTACCACCTCCTCTATCACCTCCACCACCACATCTCTACCACCACCACCACCTCCACCACATCTCTACCTCCACCACCACACCTCTACCACCTTTACCACCTCCTCTACCTCCTCCACCACCACACCTCTACCACCTCCACACCTCTATCACCTCTACCACTTCCACACCTCTACCACCTCCACCACCACCACATCTCTACCACCTCTACCATCTCATATCACCTCCACCACCACACCACCTCTACCACCACCACCACACCTCTACCGACCTCCACCACACCTCTACCGACCTCCACCACACCTCATTCACCCCCACCACACCTCTATCAACTTTACCACACCCCCACCACCACACCTCTATCACCTCCATCAACACACCTCTACCACCTCCTCCACCACCACCCCACCTCTACCACCACCACACCCTCTACCACCACCACCACCACCACCACCACCACGCCACCTCCACAACCACCACACCTCCACCACCACCACACCCTCTACCACCACCACCACCACGCCACCTCCACATCTACCACCACCACACCTCCACCACCACCACCACGCCACCTCCACCTCCACCACCTCCTCTACCACCTCCTCTACCACCACCACTTCCACCACCACCTCTACCACCCCCACCACCACACCACCACCACACCTCTACCACCACCACCACCTTTACCACCACACCTCCACCACCTTCTCTACCACCACCACTTCCACCACACCTCCACCACCACACCACCACCACATCTACCACCCCCACACCTCTACCACCCCCACCACCACACCTCCACCACACCTCTATCACCTCCATCACCACACCTCTACCACCTCCTCCACCACCACCACCTCCTCTACCACCACCACCACGCCACCTCCACATCTACCACCACCACCACACCTCCACATCTACCACCACCACCACACCTCTATTACCACCACCACCTCCACCACCACCACCTCAACCTCCACCACCACCACCTCCTCTACCACCACCACTTCCACCACCACCTCTACCACCTCCTCTACCACCACCACTTCCAACACCACCACCACCACACCTCTACCACCACCACCTCTACCACCACCACCTCTACCACCACCACCTCTACCACCCCCACCACCTCTACCACCACCAACTTCTCTACCACCACCACTTCCACCACCACCTCTACCACCCCCACCACCTCTACCACCTCCTCTACCACCACCACCACCACCACACCTCTACCTCCACCATCTCCTCTACCACCCCCACCTCTACCACCACCTTTACCACCACCACCACACCTCCACCACCTTCTCTACCACCACCACTTCCACAACCACCTCTACCACCACCACTTCCACCACCACCTCTACCACCTCCTCTACCACCACCACTTCCAACACCACCACCACCACACCTCTACCACCACCACCTCTACCACCACCACCTCTACCACCCCCACCACCTCTACCACCACCTTTACCACCACAACCACCACACCTCCAACACCTTCTCTACCACCACCACTTCCACCACCACCTCTACCACCCCCACCACCAGACCTGCACCACCACCTCTACCACCCCCACCACCACACCTCTACCACCACCTCTACCACCACCACCGCCACCACCACCACAACCACACCTCTACCGCCACCACCTCTTCTACCACCACCTCTACCACCACCACCACCTCTACCACCACCAACTTCTCTACCACCACCACTTCCACCACCACCTCTACCACCCCCACCACCACACCTCCACCACCACCTCTACCACCACCTCTACCACCACCTCCACCACCACCACACCTCTACCGCCACCACCTCCTCTACCACCACCACCTCTACCACCCCCACCTCTACCACCACCTTTACCACCACCACCATACCTCCACCACCTTCTCTACCACCACCACCTCTACCACCCCCACCACCACACCTCCACCACCTCTACCACCACCACCACCTCTACCACCACCCCCACCTCTACCACCACCACACCTCCACCACCACCACCACCACCTCCAAACCAGCACAGCTTATGACCAACAGCAGAGTGGAGGACAACCAAAGAGTGGAATAGAAGGGTGTCATGACTGAGGTGACAGAAACCTATACACACCAATAGAGGGAAAAAATGATCACAAAATATGGAATAATATACATGTCTGGTCTGATCAAAAATTCAGAGAGAAGAAGGTAAATCAATCAACAACAACTAATCAACAAAACCATGATGCACACGAGAGCGGGGATGTGAGACGGGTAATGTAGTGTTGTAAGGACAGGAAATGATTGGTCACCAGGCAACAGGCAGGCAGGCAGGCCACCAGGCCACAGTTAAAACTAAAACCAGGTAGTAAGGAGGATCTGAGAGGAGAAGGGAGTGGGGAGGAGGGGGACTGATATAAAGGCCTGGTGGACATTGACGCGGGTCGGTCATCCTTACTTCTGTTGGGGGAGTTCCAGAGGGTTGCAGAGGACTTGGACAGCCTGTTGTTAATGACAGGGTCCACCTGTCTCGGTAAGTTGACAGTGGAGGCCGAACATCTGCCTGCACCAGAGAGAACGCAACAGACAACAACTGTTCACAAGGCTGGCGGGGTGGGGAACCCAAGGATGTACTGTAGACGTAGGCCTAGTGTCGATGAGCTCGCCCTCTGTCTGTCTCTGTCTGTCTCTCTCTGTCTGGATCATGCAGTTGACTGAGCTTACAGCAGAGTGGGACCACATCATTCACTGATTTACTGATTCATTGATTCACTGATTCATTGTAATTTAGGGGGCGGCAGGGTAGCCTAGTGGTTAGAGTGTTGGACTAGTAACCGAAAGGTTGCAAGTTCGAATCCCCGAGCTGACAAGGTACAAATCTGTCGTTCTGCCCCTGAAAAGGCAGTTAACCCACTGTTCATTGAAAATAAGAATTTGTTCTTAACTGACTTGCCTAGTAAAATTGAAAAAAATTGAATAGGGCACTCTAAATGGCATCTAAACCCCAGAAACAGATGGCGTATAAACCCAGAAACAGATGGCATCTAAACCCCAGAAACAGATAGCATCTAAACCCCAGGAACAGATGGCGTCTAAACCCCAGAAACAAATGGCATCTAAACCCCAGAAACACATCTTTCTAGAGAACACCAAGTGGTATAGATAGTCTTTGTAGTTCAAACCAAACAAAAACACACACACACATTCTTATTTCGACTTCAGAGAGGAGAGAAGGCTCCTGCCATCGTCACAATCCAAGAGAAGGCCTGCCTTTCACAAACTTGAGTCATTGTTGGACTGAGCAGCATAGTGTACTGTAGGAGACAGTTGGCTTACTGAACGCTGAGAATGTTCCTCACAGCTCTGTGATAAACTCAACACCTTGCAGTTCACACAGCAAGTCTAATGAAACATTTATATGACACCTTCCACATATTCCCCTCTGTCTCCTATATCTGGATTCTACTGAACAGTTAGAATCTAGAGTCTGAGAAACAGTTCAGATGAGAAGGATCAATACAAATCTAGTGTAGCCATAGGCAACATATTGTTAGTAAACATGAATTATATAATGACTCATCTAGCTATTGTAAAAGTGCTCAGATGACAACTTTACCACCCCTAAACCAAATTACAATCCCACCCCTACGACATCCAAACTGCAGGACACTGTAAATCAACATGAGTTAGTCTAGAACGTCTCTGTCCTGTTCTTTGCTGCTCAATGAGGGAACTGTGTGAGCAGTTGTACGAGACATCATGGGGTCCTACTTGGTTCGGGTCTGTGTAGTAATATGTGGTTCTATGTGGTTCTTTGTGGGTCCAGTGCTGCTCACTTTGTCTGCGCGAGGTCTGGTTGAGGCCTCCAGCCCAGGACCATCTCTGCTGACGGATCTCAGCCCAGGTCTTTTTGGTTGACTTCCTGATGGCCGCCTCGTAGCGCTCCTGTGGCGGGGTAAAAGGGAGACAAAACCTTGACTCACTCAAACAGCTACTGAGGACCTCAACGTGTAATGTTTCTACAACCTCCAACCACTATGTGTATGTACCCTGTGACCATGTCCCCACAAAGCAAAAGCTGAGTTTCTATATTTGTAATCATCAAATGCTTAGATACAGTGACCAAATACTTATTTTCCACCATAATTTGCAAATAAATTCATTAAAAATCCTACAATGTGATTTTCTGATTTTTTTTTCTCATTTTGTCTGTCATAGTTGAAGTGAACCTATGATGAAAATTACAGGCCTCTCTCATCTTTTTAAGTGGGAGAACTTGCACAATCGGTGGCTGACTAAATACTTTTTTGCCTCACTGTAGTTGGATGGGCTATTTACAGATGGGCTATGTACAGCTGCAACGATCGGTAAGCTGCTCAGATAGCTGATGCTTAAAGTTAGTGAGGGAGATATAAGTCTCCAACTTTGGGAGATTTTTGCAGTTTGTTCCAGTACCTGGCAGCAGAGAACTGGAAGGAAAGGCGGACAAATAAGCTGTTGGTTGGGGATGACCAGTGAGATATACCTGCTGAAGCGAGTGCTACAGGTGGGTGTTGTTATGGTGACCAGTAAGCTTATATAAGGCGGAGCTTTACCTAGCAAAGATATACACTTAGGTACAGTATGTTGTCCCCTAGCCTGTAACAAAACTACCTATAAAACTGAACACAATACTTGAGCAACAGAGAGATCTTGAAGGTGACCCTCCTCCAGTCCCCACCTTGTTCTTCTCTAGTTTCTGCCTCTGTTTCTCTTCCAGGAGGGCCCTGCGTTTCTCAAGCTTCAGTCTCTGGTCCTCCAGCCTCCTCCTACGTTCCTCCAGCTGGCTCTCCCTCAGACGCCTCGCCTTCTCCTCCTTCTCCAGCCACTGGGCCTTCTTAGTCGCTAGACAACGGGAGGCAACGGGTACAGGAACCAGTTTGGAAAAGGTAGAAGAATAGAATGGGAAGAAGACAGTTGTTTACACCCTCCCATAGGCCTAATTGCAATCCTACTCCAGTCATCATAACAGTCAACAAGTAGTAGTATTAGTAGCAGTAGCAGTAGTAGTAGACAGCAGTAGTAGTAGTAGTAGACAGCAATAGTAGTAGTAGTAGTAGCAGCAGCAGTAGTAGTAGTAGTAGTACTAGACAGTAGTAGTAGTAGTAGTACTAGACAGTAGTAGTAGTAGTAGTACTAGACAGTAGTAGTAGTAGTAGTACTAGACAGTAGTAGTAGTAGTACTAGACAGTAGTAGTAGTAGTAGTAGTAATAGTAGTAGTAGTATTAGACAGTAGTAGTAGTAGTAGTATACAGTAGTAGTAGTACTAGTAGTAGTAGTAGACAATAGTAGTAATAGACAGTAGTAGTAGTAGACAGCAGTAGTAGTAGTAGACAGTAGTAGTAGACAGCAGTAGTAGTAGTAGTAGTAGACAGTAGTAGTAGACAGTAGTAGTAGTAGTAGTAGTAGACAGTAGTAGTAGTAGACAGTAGTAGTAGACAGTAGTAATAGACAGTAGTAGTAGTAGTAGTAGACAGCAGTAGTAGTAGTAGTAGACAGCAGTAGTAGACAGTAGTAGTAGTTGTAGTAGTAGACAGCAATAGTAGTAGTAGTAGTAGTAGACAGCAGTAGTAGTAGTAGTAGTAGACAGCAATAATAGTAGTAGACAGCAATAGTAGTAGTAGTAGTAGTAGACAGCAATAGTAGTAGTAGTAGTAGTAGACAGCAATAGTAGTAGTAGACAGCAATAGTAGTAGTAGTAGTAGTAGACAGCAATAGTAGTAGTAGTAGTAGTAGTAGTAGACAGCAATAGTAGTAGCAATAGTAGTAGTAGTAGACAGCAATAGTAGTAGTAGTAGTAGTAGACAGCAATAGTAGTAGTAGTAGTAGTAGTAGTAGTAGTAGTAGTAGTAGTAGTAGTCAGCAGTAGTAGTAGTAGACAGCAGTAGTAGTAGTAGTCAGCAGTAGTAGTAGTAGTAGTAGTAGACAGCAGTAGTAGTAGTAGACAGCAGTAGTAGTAGTAGTAGTAGTAGACAGCAGTATTAGTAGTAGTAGTGTCCCACTGCGTTTTATTAGTGCCCTCTGGCAGATACTGAGTTTCACTCCACAGTCTTTGTTTAAACTCCCAGCATGCTGTGCACCAGCTGTGTCCTCTCAGCTCATTGGGCCTCCCCTGAGGTAGACACGTCACATGTGTACTGTATCTCAGAGTGGCATTTCCTGTTTTGCAGTCCTCTGCATGTGGACCTACTTCCAATACACATGTGCTGTTAAAGACTAGCATGGTGAAGGGCAGGATACGTGAGAAGAGGTTTTTTTGGATGAAGCTCAGTGTTGAATGGAGGGAAATGAATGTGAGGTGTCTTTTATAAAGCATGCAATCCTCATTCTGGAATATTAAAACATTGAACGAAATACATGAGTGTTTGATGTTAGAAGACGAGGTCCTAATTTGTATTCTGTTCACCAGTCCTTCCCGAGCCGTTCTCTATGTTAAGAGGTAGAATACTCTAGTCTGCACCCCCATCCACAAAGACAACACTTTCTCCATGTCTCCATCGTGGAATAAAATCTTATTATATTCATTTTCAGTACATCTGTTTGGCAGAAATACATTGGCTAAATACATTGAGTGCATGCACTTTCATATTGTAATGGCATTTACAACAGCTTCATATACAATGGCCTTTACATAACAGCCCCATGGTTTAATGTACTGTGCGTTCTCTCTCATATGTGGTTCAATGGATGAGGACGAATGATAAACATGTGTTCCTTTTTTCTCAGCATGTCATCATCAGTACAGTATACATACTGTAGTACATCCAACCATAAACATACAGTATACATACTGTAGTACATCCAACCATAAACATACAGTATTCATACTGTAGTACATCCAACCATAAACATACAGTATACATACTGTAGTACATCCAACCATAAACATACAGTATACATACTGTAGTACATCCAACCATAAACATACAGTATACATACTGTAGTATATCCAACCGTAAACATACAGTATACATACTGTAGTACATCCAACCGTAAACATACAGTATACATACTGTAGTAAATCCAACCATAAACATACAGTATACATACTGTAGTACATCCAACCATAAACATACAGTATACATACTGTAGTACATCCAACCATAAACATACAGTATACATACTGTAGTACATCCAACCATAAACATACAGTATACATACTGTAGTACATCCAACCATAAACATACAGTATACATACTGTAGTACATCCAACCATAAACATACAGTATTCATACTGTAGTACATCCAACCATAAACATACAGTATACATACTGTAGTACATCCAACCATAAACATACAGTATACATACTGTAGTACATCCAACCATAAACATACAGTATACATACTGTAGTACATCCAACCATAAACATACAGTATACATACTGTAGTACATCCAACCATAAACATACAGTATACATACTGTACTACATCCAACCATAAACATACAGTATACATACTGTAGTACATCCAACCATAAACATACAGTATACATACTGTAGTACATCCAACCATAAACATACAGTATTCATACTGTAGTACATCCAACCATAAACATACAGTATTCATACTGTAGTACATCCAACCATAAACATACAGTATACATACTGTAGTATATCCAACCATAAACATACAGTATACATACTGTAGTACATCCAACCATAAACATACAGTATACATACTGTAGTACATCCAACCATAAACATACAGTATACATACTGTAGTACATCCAACCATAAACATACAGTATTCATACTGTAGTACATCCAACCATAAACATACAGTATACATACTGTAGTACATCCAACCATAAACGCTCAATGAAGTGAGATCTAAACATTTGCAGTCTGTAGTCCATATGAGATTCATATCTTACATCTAGACAGACAGAGAGATTGTTCCAAATGGCACCCTATTCACTATCTAGTGCACTACTTTTGACCAGAGTCCTATGGCCAATGACACCCTATTCACTATATAGTGCACTACTTTTGATCAGGGCCCATAGGGAATTATCAGGTAAAGCAAAGGCTTCTTCCATTGGTTGGCTTCCGAAATGATTCCGTTGGCATGGCGATTATAATGAATCTAATGAAATGAGTAATTACATCGAATCTGTCTGAGAGGCCCGGCGGGTCAGTTCACAGTAATGACTACACATCTTTCACGCCTCGCCCCAGGGGGACTATGGGACGGCTCAGTGGGAGACATCCTCTGATTGGTCAGTTGGTTGCTGAAGCTTTGACCTCAGCGTACAGGGAGAGAGAGGGGGGGGGGGGGCTTGGGCCATCGTTAAGGGATCCGATGTACTGCATGTAGAGTTGAAAACAAGCTCACAGAATACCTTGGATTGGATTGATTGCACAGGCTTTGGGTTTAGTGTACAAACAAGGGGCTTGAGCCAATGCTATGGAATGAGGCTGTGGGGAAATTATAGTGTACTAAGTGTCTCTGAGTTGATAATAAGATCACATAATACCTTGACATAAAAATAGACCCTGAAAACATATAAAGTCAAGAAAAATCTATACTGGAAAGACAATACTGTATGTTTATGGTTTCCGGCTACCCGGATAAAGCACTAAATAAACTTCAGTTAGTGCTAAATACGGCTGCTAGAATCCTGACTAGAACCAAATTTTTTTATCATATTACTCCAGTGCTAGCCTCCCTACACTGGCTTCCTGTCAAAGCAAGGGCTGATTTCAAGGTTTTACTGTTAACCTACAAAGCATTACATGGGCTTGCTCCTACCTATCTCTCTGATTTGGTCCTGCCGTACATACCTACACGTACGCTACGGTCACAAGACGCAGGCCTCCTAATTGTCCCTAGAATTTCTAAGCAAACAGCTGGAGGCAGGGCTTTCTCCTATAGAGCTCCATTTTTATGGAATGGTCTGCCTACCCATGTGAGAGACGCAAACTCGGTCTCAACCTTTAAGTCTTTACTGAAGACTCATCTCTTCAGTGGGTCATATGATTGAGTGTAGTCTGGCCCAGGAGTGGGAAGGTGAACGGAAAGGCTCTGGAGCAACGAACCGCCCTTGCTGTCTCTGCCTGGCCGGTTCCCCTCTTTCCACTGGGATTCTCTGCCTCTAACCCTATTACAGGGGCTGAGTCGCTGGCTTACTGGGGCCTCTCATGCCGTCCCTGGAAGGGGTGCGTCACCTGAGTGGGTTGATTCACTGATGTGGTCATCCTGTCTGGGTTGGCGTCCCCCTTGGGTTGTGATATGGCGGAGATCTTTGTGGGCTATACTCAGCCTTGTATCAGGATGGTAAGTTGGTGGTTGAAGATATCCCTCTAGTGGTGTGGGGGCTGTGCTTTGGCAAAGTGGGTGGGGTTATATCCTTCCTGTTTGGCCCTGTCCGGGGGTGTCCTCGGATGGGGCCACAGTGTCTCCTGACACCTCCTGTCTCAGCCTCCAGTATTTATGCTGCAGTAGTTTATGTGTCGGGGGGCTGGGTCAGTTTGTTATATCTGGAGTACTTCTCCTGCCCAATTAGGTGTCCTGTGTGAATCTAAGTGTACGTTCTCTAATTCTCTCCTTCTCTCTCTCGGAGGACCTGAGCCCTAGGACCATGCCCCAGGACTACCTGACATGATGACTCCTTGCTGTCCCCAGTCCACCTGGCCGTTCTGCTGCTCCAGTTTCAACTGTTCTGCCTTATTATTATTCGACCATGCTGGTCATCTATGAACATTTGAACATCTTGGTCATGTTCTGTTATAATCTCCACCCGGCACAGCCAGAAGAGGACTGGCCACCCCACATAGCCTGGTTCCTCTCTAGGTTTCTTCCTCGGTTTTGGCCTTTCTAGGGAGTTTTTCCTAGCCACCGTGCTTCTCCACCTGCATTGCTTGCTGTTTGGGGTTTTAGGCTGGGTTTCTGTACAGTACTTTGAGATATCAGCTGATGTACGAAGGGCTATATAAATAAATTTGATTTGATTTGATTTACAATGATCCAACAAAATGATGCAAAGTACACATGCAAACACGTATAATGAACAGGAACAAATGAGGTGAAAGGCAAATCTCCACACAATGAAGACAGGAAAGAGAAAACTCGTATAACTGAACTATCTGATCATTCTTCTTCTCAGAGACAAACAGGATGTTGTAAAGGTTCCCAGTGGACAACAACAGGACAACATCCAGAAAGCAACAAAACTGATTAATGAACGAGAAAGGAAAAGTCGGTTCAGAAGCAGACAGAAATAAAAATACAATGCATCCCAACCACAAGGCGGAGATGTGGAGAAAAGCATGACTGTTGCTGATAACTAATGATGTTACCAACGCTGATCTTATACAGTGGCGTATAGAGTAGCCTTACCTTGCAGCTGAGTTTGCTGTTCTGAAGCAGCAAAATGAGAAGACAACAGCAATAATCAATATCCATCAATCATTAGAAAGAAAAACCCCCATGACAGAACCACCATGACAGAACCCCCATGACAGAACCCCCATGGCAGAACCCTCATGACAGAACCCCCAATGGCAGAACCCCCATGGCAGAACCCCCATGACAGAACCCCCATGACAGAACCCCCATGGCAGAACCCTCATGACAGAACCCCTAATGGTAGAACCCTCATGGCAGAACCCCCATGACAGAACCCCCATGGTAGAACCCCTAATGGTAGAACCCCCATGGCAGAACCCCCATAACAGAAGCCCCATGGCAGAACCACCATGACAGAACCCCCATGACAGAACCCCCATGGAAGAACCACCATGACAGAACCCCCATGGCAGAACCCTCATGACAGAACCCCCATGGCAGATCCCCCATGGCAGAACCCCTAATGGTAGAACCCCCATGGCAGAACCCCCATAACAGAAGCCCCATGGCAGAACCCCCATGGCAGAACCCCCCATGGCAGAACCCCCATAACAGAACCCCCATGACAGAACCCTCATGACAGAACCCCCATGGCAGATCCCCCATGGCAGAATCCCTAATGGTAGAACCCCCATGGCAGAACCCCCATAACAGAAGCCCCATGGCAGAACCCCCATGGCAGAACCCCCATGGCAGAACCCCCCATGACAGAACCCCCATGACAGAACCCCCATAACAGAACCCCATTGACAGAACCACCATGACAGAACCCCCATGGCAGAACCCCCATGACAGAACCCCCATGACAGAACCACCATGACAGAACCCCCATGACAGAACCCCCATGGCAGAACCCTCATGACAGAACCCCTAATGGTAGAACCCTCATGGCAGAACCCCCATGACACAACCCCCATGGTAGAACCCCCAATGGTAGAACCCCCATGGCAGAACCCCCATAACAGAAGCCCCATGGCAGAACCACCATGACAGAACCCCCATGACAGAACCCCCATGGAAGAACCACCATGACAGAACCCCCATGGCAGAACCCTCATGACAGAACCCCCATGGCAGATCCCCCATGGCAGAACCCCTAATGGTAGAACCCCCATGGCAGAACCCCCATGACAGAACCCCCATGGCAGAACCCCCATGGCAGAACCCCCATGGCAGAACCCCCATAACAGAACCCCCATGACAGAACCCTCATGACAGAACCCCCATGGCAGATCCCCCATGGCAGAACCCCTAATGGTAGAACCCCCATGGCAGAACCCCCATAACAGAAGCCCCATGGCAGAACCCCCATGGCAGATCCCCCATGGCAGAACCCCTAATGGTAGAACCCTCATGGCAGAACCCCCATGACAGAACCCCCATGACAGAACCCCCATGGCAGAACCCCCATGACAGAACCCCCATGACAGAACCCCCATGGCAGAACCCCCAATGACAGAACCCCCATGACAGAACCCCCATGACAGAGTAATACAATGTAAGAGAGGCCAATGGTTAAAGACAGGCGGACAGTTGAGGGTAGTGTGATACAACATATTGAAGGCTACAGTGTCTATTGGTTTATTCCATACCTTCTATATCTCTGCCTTGTGTCAGGAACCCAAATGGCACCCTATTCCCTTTATAGTGCACTACTTTTGACCAGGGCCCTGGGATAGGGTGCCATTTTGGATGCTTCCCTAGACAAGACAAGCTGAGTCTCTTTGGCCTCCATACCAGACAAGCCCAACATGTCACACATGATAACAGAAAACACATTTCTCTATAGCTTATTTTCCTTTAGGGCTTACCAATGTATTTGGCCCTCTCCTCCCTCCGCTCTTTAGCCAGCTTCTGTCGTTGCTCTGTCGTCAACCCATCTAGGCAGAGAAAAAAATAACTATGCATCAGATATACATTTATTTTTACCTAAAATACCAAACAGCTGATCACACCTGTCATGTAGAGTATACTAGTATGAGAGAGGTCACGTAGTTGAAACAATTCCTGCATCAATTCTAAACTACGAAGTGATGTCATACATACACTACCGTTCAAAAGTTTGGGGTCACTTAGAAATGTCCTTGTTTTTGAAAGGAAAGCACATTTTTTTGCCCATTAAAATAAGATAAAATTGATCAGAAATACAGTGTAGACATTGTTAATGTTGTAAATGACTATTGTAGCTGGAAACAGCTGATTTTAATGGAATATCTACATGGACGAACAGAGGACCATGATCCGCAACATCACTCCTGTGTTCCAATGGCACGCTGTACAAGTTTATAATTTTAAAAGGCTAATTAGAAAGCCCTTCATTAAATAGTACCTGCAAAACATCACGTCAACAGTGAAGAGTGAAGAGGCGACTCCGGGATGCTGGCATTGTCGGCAGAGTTGCAAAGAAAAAGCCATATCTCAGATTGGCCAATAAAAATTAAAGATTAAGATGGGCAAAAGAATACAGACACTGGACAGAGGAACTCTGCCAGAAGGCCAGCATCCCGGAGTCGCCTCTTCACTGTTGACATTGAGACTGGTGTTTTGTGGGTACTATTTAATGAAGCTGCCAGTTGATGACTTGTGAGGTGTCTGTTTCTCAAACTAGACACTCTAATGTACTTGTCCTCTTGCTCAGTTGTGCACCGGGGCCGCCCACTCCTCTTTCTATTCTGGTTAGAGCCAGTTTGTTCTGTTCTTTGAAGGGAGTAGTACACAGCGCTGTACGAGATCTTCAGTTTCTTGGCAATTTCTCACATGGAATAGCCTTAATTTCTCTGAACAAGAATAGACAGATGGGTTTCATAAGAAATGTCTTTGTTTCTGGCCATTTTGAGCCTGTAATCGAACCCACAAATGCTGATGCTCCAGATACTCAACTAGTCTAAAGAAGGCCAGTTTTATTGCTTCTTTAATCATATCAACAGTTTATCTGTGCTAACATAATTGCTAAATGTTTTTTTAATGATCAATTAGCCTTTTAAAATGTTAAACTTGGATTAGCTAACACAAGGTCCCATTGGAACACAGGAGTGATGGTTGCTGATAATGGGCCTCTGTACGACTATGTAGATATTCCATTAAAAATCAGCCGCTTCTAGCTACAATAGTCATTTACAACATTAACAATGTCTACACTGTATTTCTGTCAATTTAATGTTATTTTAAATGGAGAAAAACGTGTTATAAGTGACCCTAAGCTTTTGAAAGGTAGTATATACAGTGAGGAGAACATGTATTTGATATCCTGCAAAATCGGCCGTGTTTCCTACTGACAAAGCATGTAGAGGTCTGTAATTTTTATCATAGGTACACTTCAACTGTGAGAGACGGAATCTAATTCTAAGTGACCCAAAACATTTGAACGGTAGTGTATATTCACGATGAAGGACAGGAAGCTACATCTCCTGCTGCGGTGCTATAATGTAATTCACTCAATAGTTGCACAGTGTTGTCTGAACCAGAAGGGAACTCATTCATTCATGCGTGCGCCCCAAACGGCACCTTATTCCATATATAGTGCCCTTCCGTTGACCAAAAGTTGTGCACCATTATAGGGAATCGGGTGCCATTTAGGATGCGGCCATGTATTCTTCTGAATTTCCTGTCTGCAGCAATTATCAACGTTCTCCCTGATTCTCTTTGATAAACACAAACATAAGATGAAGGATTTTTATATTAATTTCAGACCCTGTTTCAGCCTAGGCCTAAAATATGTCTGCATTGGAAACAGGGCCCTGGGTCTCCTTTCTGGAGCCCCATGCTATGTCATATGTATGCCGCGTTTTCTCTGCCAACCTGAGAGGGCCCTGCAGCAAGAGCTCCGTCACTATAGCAACAACTCTTTCCTCCCACCACCACAATCAATGGGTGAATTCCTGTACTGGCGTCTCACAGCCGGGACTGGCGTCTCTCAGCCGGGACTGGCGTCTCTCAGCCGGGACGGGCGTCTCACAGCCGGGACTGGCGTCTCTCAGCCGGGACTGGCGTCTCTCAGCCGGGACTGGCGTCTCACAGCCAGGACTGGCGTCTCTCAGCCAGGACTGGCGTCTCACAGCCAGGACTGGCGTCTCTCAGCCAGGACTGGCGTCTCACAGCCAGGACTGCTGTCTCTCAGCCGGGACTGCTGTCTCTCAGCCAGGACTGGCGTCTCACAGCCGGGACTGGCGTCTCTCAGCCGGGACTGGCGTCTCTCAGCCGGGATGGGCGTCTCACAGCCGGGACTGGCGTCTCACAGCCGGGACTGGCGTCTCACAGCCGGGACTGGCGTCTCTCAGCCGGGACTGGAGTCTCACAGCCAGGACTGCTGTCTCTCAGCCAGGACTGCTGTCTCTCAGCCAGGACTGCTGTCTCTCAGCCAGGACTGGTGTCTCTCAGCCAGGACTGCTGTCTCTCAGCCAGGACGGGCGTCTCTCAGCCGGGACTGGCGTCTCACAGCCGGGACGGGCGTCTCACAGCCGGGACGGGCGTCTCTCAGCCGGCACTGGCGTCTCTCAGCCAGGACTGGCGTCTCTCAGCCAGGACTGCTGTCTCTCAGCCGGGACTGGCGTCTCACAGCCGGGACGGGCGTCTCTCAGCCAGGACTGGCGTCTCTCAGCCAGGACTGGCGTCTCTCAGCCAGGACTGCTGTCTCTCAGCCGGGACTGGCGTCTCACAGCCGGGACTGGCGTCTCACAGCCGGGACGGGCGTCTCACAGCCGGGACGGGCGTCTCTCAGCCGGGACTGGCGTCTCTCAGCCAGGACTGGCGTCTCTCAGCCAGGACTGGCGTCTCACAGCCAGGACTGGCGTCTCTCAGCCAGGACTGGCGTCTCACAGCCAGGACTGGCGTCTCACAGCCAGGACTGGCGTCTCTCAGCCAGGACTGGCGTCTCTCAGCCAGGACTGGCGTCTCTCAGCCAGGACTGGCGTCTCTCAGCCAGGACTGGCGTCTCACAGCCGGGACTGGCGTCTCACAGCCGGGACTGGGGTCTCTCAGCCGGGACTGGCGTCTCACAGCCGGGACGGGCGTCTCTCAGCCGGCACTGGCGTCTCTCAGCCGGCACTGGCGTCTCTCAGCCGGCACTGGCGTCTCTCAGCCGGCACTGGCGTCTCTCAGCCGGCACTGGCGTCTCTCAGCCGGCACTGGCGTCTCTCAGCCAGGACTGGCGTCTCACAGCCCTGGGCTGGAGTCTGGAGAGACCAACCTGGTGTCTGGAGAGACAAACCTGAAGACTGGAGAGACAACCCTGGTGTCTGGAGAGACAACCCTGGTGTCTGGAGAGACAACCCTGGAGACTGGAGAGACAACCCTGGTGTCTGGAGAGACAACCCTGGAGACTGGAGAGACAACCCTGGTGTCTGGAGAGACAACCCTGGAGACTGGAGAGACAACCCTGGTGTCTGGAGAGACAACCCTGGTGTCTGGAGAGACAAGGCTGGAGTCTGGAGAGACAACCCTGGAGTCTGGAGAGACAAACCTGGTGTCTGGAGAGACAAGGCTGGTGTCTGGAGAGACAAGGCTGGTGTCTGGAGAGACAACCCTGGAGACTGGAGAGACAACCCTGGTGTCTGGAGAGACAACCCTGGAGACTGGAGAGAACCCTGGTGTCTGGAGAGACAACCCTGGTGTCTGGAGAGACAAGGCTGGAGTCTGGAGAGACAACCCTGGAGTCTGGAGAGACAAACCTGGTGTCTGGAGAGACAAACCTGGTGTCTGGAGAGACAAACCTGGTGTCTGGAGAGACAAGGCTGGTGTCTGGAGAGACAAACCTGGTGTCTGGAGAGACAAACCTGGTGTCTGGAGAGACAAGGCTGGTGTCTGGAGAGACAAACCTGGTGTCTGGAGAGACAAGGCTGGTGTCTGGAGAGACAAACCTGGTGTCTGGAGAGACAAACCTGGTGTCTGGAGAGACAACCCTGGAGTCTGGAGAGACAAACCTGGTGTCTGGAGAGACAAGGCTGGTGTCTGGAGAGACAAACCTGGTGTCTGGAGAGACAAGGCTGGTGTCTGGAGAGACAAGGCTGGAGTCTGGAGAGACAAACCTGGTGTCTGGAGAGACAAACCTGGTGTCTGGAGATTCAAGGCTGGTGTCTGGAGAGACAAACCTGGTGTCTGGAGAGACAAACCTGGTGTCTGGAGAGACAAGGCTGGTGTCTGGAGAGACAAACTTTGTGTCTGGAGAGATATGCTGGAGAAGGTTTAGGAAAACTCCCTAAGCCTGGAAGTCCTGTCCCAACACAAGGCCCTCGTCCCTCCCCCTCTATACCGTCCACCACTCCCCTAACAAATGAAGATTTGTAGTTCACCCACTGCCATCTGTCTGATTGGGTCTGTAATGGCTGAAGATCCATTAGACTAGTCTGGGAAACCTTTCACCAGTCCACAGACATGAATCCCTGAATGGTTCTCCCTTCACATGACAACTAGCTTCAACAGCTACCAAAATGTACACCTCACACTGGATGTCCAACCCCATGCAATTTCCTTATCTTCCTGGTTACAGTATGTCTCTCAGTGGGTCTCAGAGCTGTTCTGCGCACAGGCCACATGTTGAATGATGTACCTCCTTTTTTGGGATGGGGGCTGGTGCCAGACCCAGGGGTGCCTGGTCTAGCATCTGTCTTGGTGGAGGGGTCTGTCTTGGTGGAGGGGTCTGTCTTGGTGGAGGGGTCTGCCTTGGTGGAGGGGTCTGCCTTGGTGGAGGGGTCTGCCTTGGTAGAGGGGTCTGTCTTGGTGGAGGGGTCTGCCTTGGTGGAGGGGTCTGTCTTGGTGGAGGGGTCTGTCTTGGTGGAGGGGTCTGTCTTGGTGGAGGGGTCTGCCTTGGTGGAGGGGTCTGTCTTGGTGGAGGGGTCTGTCTTGGTGGAGGGGTCTGCCTTGGTGGAGGGGTCTGCCTTGGTGGAGGGGTCTGCCTTGGTGGAGGGGTCTGCCTTGGTGGAGGGGTCTGCCTTGGTGGAGGGGTCTGCCTTGGTGGAGAGGTCTGCCTTGGTGGAGGGGTCTGCCTTGGTGGAGGGGTCTGCTTTGGGACAGGACTCCGTGTCTGGGGAGAGGTCTGCCTTGGTGGAGGGGTCTGCCTTGGTGGAGGGGTCTGCCTTGGTGGAGGGGTCTGCTTTGGGACAGGACTCCGTGTCTGGGGAGAGGTCTGCCTTGGTGGAGGGGTCTGCTTTGGGACAGGACTCCGTGTCTGGGGAGAGGTCTGAGATGGCTGAGTCATCTGATGTCAGAAGGTCCTTCACTATGTTCTTGTCTTCATTCTGGTTGTCCAAAGGCTCTGGTGTGGAGGAGATACCTGGAAGAAAGATAAAACATTCATAAAGAGTAAGTTAGAAGACAAGATATTTGTTTAATTTCCTAAAATATCAAAATATGAAATACCTGTGCAAGTAGAATATGTATGATATCAGGCCACACCTGGCCATGATTACAGACACCTGTGTGTGTTCTTTGATGCTGTATAAACTAGTGACCCACAGTGTTTGTCATTATACCTTGATGAAGACAGCTTCTCTGTTGAAACGTTGGTCATCAGGTTATTACATAATAGCATCTGAGCTCCTAGAGTGAGAGGGTCTCCTTTTCTGTTTCAAGTGGAATATTTACACGATTGATATCAACATTATCTGAACATTACTAACACCTGTCCCAGAACACAATTGGGAGAGTATTATACATGTTAACTCCATTTCTTGTCAAGCCAGTACGATGACGTGATGCTAGCACTAGTGATGCTAACAAACTCTAGCATCATCCCATTCTGCTCCCAGACCACCTTCACTGGGAAGAACTGTCTGCTGTCATTATCCCAAAACTCTTCATTACCCTACATTAACATCTCCTCCTCATCCAATTCACACACATCATCACTCCTCTTCCTCCTCCTCCTCCTCATCCAATTCACACACATCAGTCACACTCCTCCTCCTCCTCATCCAATTCACATACATCAGTCACACTCCTCCTCCTCCTCCTCTTTCGATTCTGCAGAGCCAAACTCCGCCACCATCAGACATTACAGGGACAGGACTGGCAAGAGGGACACATTGTTTCTAATATGGCACCCTATTTGTTATGATAGTGCACTGCTTTGGACCAGAGCCATATGGGCCCTGGTCAAAAGTAGTGCACTAGCCTATATAGGGAATAGGGTGCCATTTTGGATGCAGACACAGTGTGCAATACATCTGACTTATCTTCAAAGGAAGACCAGGCTCAGCTTTCCCAAAAACACACAAGACACATTCAAAGGCAGAGGGAAGGAAGTTAGGGAATACAGTGATTTTTTTGTAATAGATTGAGTGAGAGAGAGGGGGATTAGAGAGAATGAGAGAGAGAGAGAGAGAGAGAGAGAGAGATGGCAATGTTAACACATGTTTCCCATGCCAATAAAGCCCCTTGAATTGAATTGAGAGAGAGAGAGAGGAGAGAGAGGGAGTAGAGAGAGAGAGAGAGATAGGGGGAGTAGAGAGAGAGAGAGAGAGATAGGGGGAGTAGAGAGAGAGAGATAGATAGGGGGAGTAGAGAGAGAGAGAGAGAGAGAGAGAGAGAGCGATAGGGGGAGTAGAGTGAGAGAGAGATAGATAGGGGGAGTAGAGAGAGAGAGAGAGAGACAGAGCGATAGGGGGAGTAGAGAGAGAGAGAGATAGATAGGGGGAGTAGAGAGAGAGAGAGAGAGAGAGAGAGAGAGAGCAATAGGGGGAGTAGAGTGAGAGAGAGATAGATAGGGGGAGTAGAGAGAGAGAGAGAGACAGAGAGAGAGAGAGAGAGAGACAGAGCGATAGGGGGAGTAGAGAGAGAGAGATAGATAGGGGGAGTAGAGAGAGAGAGATAGATACGGGGAGTAGAGAGAGAGAGAGAGAGATATAGGGGGAGTAGAGAGAGAGAGAGAGAGATGTAGGGGGAGTAGAGTGAGAGAGAGAGAGAGCGATAGGGGGAGTAGAGAGAGAGAGAGATAGATACGGGGAGTAGAGAGAGAGAGAGAGAGAGAGAGATATAGGGGGAGTAGAGAGAGAGAGAGAGAGATGTAGGGGGAGTAGAGAGAGAGATATATATAGGGGGAGTAGAGAGAGAGAGAGATAGATAGGGGGAGTAGAGAGAGAGAGAGAGAGAGAGAGACAGAGCGATAGGGGGAGTAGAGAGAGAGAGAGATAGATAGGGGGAGTAGAGAGAGAGACAGAGCGATAGGGGGAGTAGAGAGAGAGATATAGGGGGAGTAGAGAGAGAGATATATAGGGGGAGTAGAGAGAGAGAGAGAGATATAGGGGGAGTAGAGAGAGAGAGATATATAGGGGGAGTAGAGAGAGAGAGAGACAGAGCGATAGGGGGAGTAGAGAGAGAGAGAGATAGATAGGGGGAGTAGAGAGAGAGAGAGAGACAGAGCGATAGGGGGAGTAGAGAGAGAGAGACAGAGCGATAGGGGGAGTAGAGAGAGAGAGATAGATAGGGGGAGTAGAGAGAGAGAGATATATAGGGGGAGTAGAGAGAGAGATATATAGGGGGAAGAGAGAGAGAGATAGAGGGAGTAGAGAGAGAGAGACAGAGACAGAGCGATAGGGGGAGTAGAGAGAGAGATAGGGGGAAGAGAGAGAGAGATAGAGGGAGTAGAGAGAGAGAGATAGATAGGGGGAGTAGAGAGAGAGAGATATATAGGGGGAGTAGAGAGAGAGAGATAGATAGGGGGAGTAGAGAGAGAGAGATATATAGGGGGAGTAGAGAGAGAGATAGATAGGGGGAGTAGAGAGAGAGAGATATATAGGGGGAGTAGAGAGAGAGATATATAGGGGGAAGAGAGAGAGATAGAGGGAGTAGAGAGAGAGAGACAGAGACAGAGTGATAGGGGGAGTAGAGAGAGAGAGCGAGAGATAGGGGGAGTAGAGAGAGAGAGAGAGATATAGATAGGGGGAGTAGAGAGAGAGAGAGATATATAGGGGGAGTAGAGAGAGAGAGAGACAGAGCGATAGGGGGAGTAGAGAGAGAGAGAGATATATAGGGGGAGTAGAGAGAGAGAGATAGGGGGAGTAGAGAGAGAGAGAGACAGAGCGATAGGGGGAGTAGAGAGAGAGAGAGATAGATAGGGGGAGTAGAGAGAGAGAGAGATAGATAGGGGGAGTAGAGAGAGAGAGAGATAGATAGGGGGAGTAGAGAGAGAGAGAGAGATAGGGGGAGTAGAAAGAGAGAGAGATAGATAGGGGGAGTAGAGAGAGAGAGACAGAGAGATAGGGGGAGTAGAGAGAGAGAGAGAGCCGAGCCGTACAGAACCATTTGATGGGAAACCGGCCCATTTAAATACAGGCCCCTGTTGCAATGGAAAGTGCTGACATTACAGTTACAATGGTTAATTACTACAGTACCAACCTCTGCAAAGTGCAAACTATGCTGCTGAGGCTAAACATATGAAACATGGTTACTACCACTCTGATCTGAAGATGGGGTGGTGTGGGGGTTGGTGTGTGGGGTGGTGTGGGGGTTGGTGTGTGGGGTGGTGTGGGGTGTATGAGTCGACAGAATGTAACGTATGCACACTGACCATTGGAATGAGACACCATACCACCAGGCAGCTACTTTACAGTATCACATAACCAGTAACATTCAAAGTCAAGTTACATATACACATCTCACATCAACGATAAGATGCACCAGCAAAGCCTTCTCTGATCTCTTCTTAACCTCTGAGCCCTCTGGCACTGTCTCTCTGGGCTGGGCTATTCAGCAGCTGTTTGTGCCCGGCTGCTCACAGTGGCAAACTGCAATATGCCAGAATGATGCGTGGCAGGAGGGAGAGGGTGGGGGGGAAGGGGACAGGGGAAAATAAAAATTGCGCACCCCCACAATAACCTCTGCAGAACAGCAGGAGAGGAGGAGAGAGAGAGTGAGTGAGTGATTGATAGAAAGAAAGAGTGGGGAGGTTCAGTCGAACGAGGGAGGAGAGAAATAGTGAATGATTAAAAGGGAAAAGAAAGAGGTAGAGAGAGAAAAGGGAGAATGGAAGCTAAGGAAGAGAGGAAGAGAGGGAGACAGAAATTGAAGGATATTGTTGAGTGATATCGGTGTGAAGGGCTCCAGGTCAGCTAGCTGACTCACACTCACAGAACGTATCCCTCTCATCAGAAGTTTACATCCCAAATGGCACTCTATTCCCTGCATAGTGCACTACTTTTGACCAGGGCCCATAGTGGGCGTCGCTGTCTCCGACCAAACATTTTTACACATTTTTACCATGGGGCGGAGATAAAATGCTACAGTTTTAAAGTTTATTTCTTGCGATGCAATTCTACACATTATGCCATGGGGTGGAGATAAAATGTTCCAGTTTTAAAGTTTGTTTCTTGTAATTCTACACATTTTGTTATGGCAGGTAGCCTAGTGGTTAATAACAGGTAGCCTAGTGGTTAATAAAAGGTAGCCTAGTGGTTAATAACAGGTAGCCTAGTGGTTAATAACAGGTAGCCTAGTGGTTAATAACAGGTAGCCTAGTGGTTAATAACAGGTAGCCTAGTGGTTAATAACAGGTAGCCTAGTGGTTAATAACAGGTAGCCTAGTGAGTCAACGCCCACTGGTGTGATCCACAGGAGGGACTGGTCTCTCTCCACAGGTAGGTCGGACTGGATGAGATGCTGGGTGTCTAAGTACTAAAGAAAAATAAGGCCCCTCTTGATCTGGTTAGGAAGTGTGTTGTAGTGTGTTATGTTAACACAACTCAGCTGTACTAGCCTGGGGACTCTCCAGAATGTGTGTGTGTGAGAGACAGAGAGAGAGAGAGAGAGAGAGAGAACGAGAGAGAACGAGAGAGAGAACGAGAGAGAACGAGAGAGAGAGAACGAGAGAGAGAGAACGAGAGAGAACGAGAGAGAGAAAGAGAACGAGAGAGAGAACGAGAGAGAGAGAGAGAAAAGAGAGAGAGAAAACGAGAGAGAGAGAGAGAGAGAGAGAGAGAGAGAGAGAGAGAGAGAGAAAAGATAGAGAGAAAACGAGAGAGAACGAGAGAGAGAGAGAACGATAGAGAGAAAGAGAGAGAGAGAACGAGAGAGAGAAAGAGAGAGAGAGAACGAGAGAGAGAAAGAGAGAGAGAGAGAACGAGAGAGAGAGAGAGAGAGAGAGAGAGAGAGAGAGAGAGAACGAGAGAGAGAGAGAGAACGAGAGAGAGAGAGAGAAAAGAGAGAGAAAGAGAGAGAGAGAGAGAAAGAGAACGAGAGAAGAGAGAGAAAGAGAGAGAGAAAGATAATGAGAGAAAGAGAGAGAGAAAGAGAGAGAGAGAGAGAGAGAGAGAGAGAGAGAGAGAGAGAGAGAGAGAGAAAGAGAACAAGAGAACAAGAGAGAAAGAGAACGAGAGAGAACGAGAGAGAGAGAGATAAATAGAGAGAGAGAGAGAAAGAGAGAGAACGAGAGAACGAGAGAACGAGAGAGAACGAGAGAGAGAGAGAGAGAGAACGAGAGAGAGAGAGAACGAGAGAGAGAGAGAGAGAGAGAGAGAGAGAGAGAGAGAGAGAGAGAACGAGAGAGAGAGAGAAAGAGAGAGAGAGAGAACGAGAGAGAGAGAGAAAGAGAACGAGAGAGAGAAAGAGAACGAGAGAGAGAAAGAGAGAGAGAGAACGAGAGAGAGAAGAGAGAGAGAGAGAGAGAGAGAGAGAGAGAGAGAGAGAGAGAGAGAGAGAGAAAGAGAACGAGAGAAAGAGAGAGAGAGAGGGAGAAAGAAAGAGAGAGAAAGAGACAGAGAGAGAGAAAAGAGCACAGCAGGTCGCGTGTAGTTTGAGTATTAGCTGTCCCGATATGACAATAAAACATCCTTTACTTATGCTACTGGAGTTGCTCAAACTAAATCATTGGGGGCCTGTCATGCCAAATAGTGTCCCCCTTTTGGCTGGGGGACATTATTTGGCATGACAGGCCCCATGCCATGACATTTTGGGAATTTTAGATTCTACCTGACTGTCTTAGTTTTTATTTTGGTGACTGTTCGTTCTCAAAGAGTGTAGGCCGTCATTGTAAATAAGAATTTGTTCTTAACTGACATGCCTAGTTAAATAAAGGTAAAATAAAAATCTTATGATCTTATTTAAAAAAAAATATATAATAAAAATATTTTTTTACATACAGTACTTAATCTGTTTTTCCAAACGCTAAAATAGAAGCCATTGTGACATCTCTCCAAAGAAACAGGAACTTAGACATGCAATAGAGGGAGGGAGGGTGACAGTGTGAAACTGTTTTATAGGGTTATTACAGTAATAAGTAACAGTCAGACTGTTTTATAGGGTTATTACAGTAATAAGTAACAGCCCGAGACTGTTTTATAGGGTTATTACAGTAATAAGTAACAGTCTGAGACTGTTTTATAGGGTTATTTCAGTAATAAGTAACAGCCCGACACTGTTTTATAGGGTTATTACAGTAATAAGTAACAGTCAGACTGTTTTATAGGGTTATTACAGTAATAAGTAACAGTCAGACTGTTTTATAGGGTTATTACAGTAATAAGTAACAGTCTGAGACTGTTTTATAGGGTTATTACAGTAATAAGTAACAGCCCGACACTGTTTTATAGGGTTATTACAGTAATAAGTAACAGTCAACCTGTTTTATAGGGTTATTACAGTAATAAGTAACAGTCTGAGACTGTTTTATAGGGTTATTACAGTAATAAGTAACAGTCAACCTGTTTTATAGGGTTATTACAGTAATAAGTAACAGTCAGACTGTTTTATAGGGTTATTACAGTAATAAGTAACAGTCACACTGTGTTATAGGGTTATTACAGTAATAAGTAACAGTCAAACTGTGTTATAGGGTTATTACAGTAATAAGTAACAGTCAGACTGTTTTATAGGGTTATTACAGTAATAAGTAACAGTCAGACTGTTTTATAGGGTTATTACAGTAATAAGTAACAGTCAGACTGTTTTATAGGGTTATTACAGTAATAAGTAACAGTCAGACTGTTTTATAGGGTTATTACAGTAATAAGTAACAGTCTAACTGTGTTATAGGTTATTACAGTAATAAGTAACAGTCTAACTGTTTTATAGGGTTATTACGAAATAAGTATTTGGGTGTGATCGTTTGTTTTCGTGTGGCCTTTAATGACGTTGAGGGTTGGGACTTGGGGGGAACCAAAAGTGGATGAAGGAGAAGGACAGGGCACATAAAGAGAACCGAAACAAACATGATGAGGACATCACTCAAAATGGAACAGACAGAGGAACATTCTGACAGAGACAGAGAGGAACATTCTGTCAGAGACAGAGAGGAACATTCTGTCAGAGACAGAGAGGAACATTCTATTAGAGACAGAGAGGAACATTCTGTCAGAGACAGAGAGGAACATTCTATTAGAGACAGAGAGGAACATTCTATTAGAGACAGAGAGGAACATTCTATTAGAGACAGAGAGGAACATTCTATTAGAGACAGAGAGGAACATTCTATTAGAGACAGAGAGGAACATTCTATTAGAGACAGAGAGGAACATTCTATTAGAGACAGAGAGGAACATTCTATTAGAGACAGAGAGGAATATTCTGTCAGAGACAGAGAGGAACATTCTATTAGAGACAGAGAGGAACATTCTATTAGAGACAGAGAGGAACATTCCATTAGAGACAGAGAGGAACATTCCATTAGAGACAGAGAGGAATATTCTGTCAGAGATAGAGAGGAATATTCTGTCAGAGACAGAGAGGAACATTCTGCCAGAGACAGAGAGGAACATTCTGCCAGAGACAGAGAGGAACATTCTACCAGAGACAGAGAGGAACATTCTGCCAGAGACAGAGAGGAACATTCTATTAGAGACAGAGAGGAACATTCTGACAGAGACAGAGAGGAATATTCTGTCAGAGACAGAGAGGAATATTCTGTCAGAGACAGAGAGGAACATTCTATTAGAGACAGAGAGGAACATTCTATTAGAGACAGAGAGGAACATTCTATTAGAGACAGAGAGGAACATTCTATTAGAGACAGAGAGGAACATTCTATTAGAGACAGAGAGGAATATTCTGTCAGAGACAGAGAGGAATATTCTGTCAGAGACAGAGAGGAACATTCTGCCAGAGACAGAGAGGAACATTCTGCCAGAGACAGAGAGGAACATTCTATCAGAGACAGAGAGGAACATTCTGCCAGAGACAGAGAGGAACATTCTATTAGAGACAGAGAGGAACATTCTGTCAGAGACAGAGAGGAACATTCTGACAGAGACAGAGAGGAACATTCTGTCAGAGACAGAGAGGAACATTCTGTCAGAGACAGAGAGGAACATTCTATTAGAGACAGAGAGGAACATTCTGTCAGAGACAGAGAGGAACATTCTATTAGAGACAGAGAGGAACATTCTATTAGAGACAGAGAGGAACATTCCATTAGAGACAGAGAGGAATATTCTGTCAGAGACAGAGAGGAATATTCTGTCAGAGACAGAGAGGAACATTCTGCCAGAGACAGAGAGGAACATTCTATTAGAGACAGAGAGGAACATTCTATTAGAGACAGAGAGGAACATTCTATTAGAGACAGAGAGGAACATTCTATTAGAGACTGTCAGGATTTGGCCAGGGTTGTTCCGGGTTTTGGTCACTAGATGCCCCCATTGTGCTTTTTGACCTTATGTTTTTTCCCTTGTTCCCCATTATTATTTGCACCTGTGCCTCGTTTCCCCTGATTGTATTTAAACCCTTAGTTTCCCTCAGTTCTGGGCTCTGTGTTTGTATGTTAGCACCCAGCCCTAGTGTTCTGTGTATTCTTGTCGTTCCGGTGGATGCTCTTGTGGAATTCTGTTTTTGTTTTCGAGTATCTCTTGAGGCTTTTTTGTGCTATTCCTACCACCTTTTGGATTTGCCATTTTTTGTATTGAAGGACTTCTCCTTTTTACTTTATTAAATACACCATCTTAAGTACTGCTGTGTCTGCCTCATCTTCTGGGTTCTGCTGACTATTCGTGGCTCAGTTGGGTAAGTGACTGTTTCTCACTCCGGAGACCCAGGTTCGTAACCGGGTCCTGACAGAGACGGAGAGGAACATTCTATTAGAGACAGAGAGGAACATTCTATTAGAGACAGAGAGGAACATTCTATTAGAGACAGAGAGGAACATTCTATTAGAGACAGAGAGGAACATTCTGCCAGAGACAGAGAGGAACATTCTGTTAGTAAACCCTTAAAGCATACATACTGTACTCTATGATCATACATACTGTACTCTATGAGCATACATACTGTACTCTATGAGCACACATACTGTACTCTATGAGCATACATACTGTACTCTATGAGCATACATACTGTACTCTATGTTCCCAGTCCCTACAGATATGTCCCCAGTCAAGCCAACACGTCCCATCAACTAGGCCCATTCATGTTAGAGGTCCCCAATTAACACACAGACACAGACCTGGCAGATCTACCCCCTCCCTCCCTCTCTCCCTCCCTACATCCCTCCCTCCCTCCCTACATCCCTCCCTCCCTACATCCCTCCATCCCTCCCTACATCCCTCCCTCCCTACATCCCTCCCTCCCTGCATCCCTCCCTCCCTGCATCCCTCCCTCCCTGCATCCCTTCATTCCTCCCTCCCTCCCTGCATCCCTCCCTCCCTACATCCCTCCCTCCCTGCATCCCTCCCTCCCTGCATCCCTCCCTCCCTCCCTGCATCCCTCCCTCCCTGCATCCATTCTGCTCCCCTCTGCAGCCGGTCATCTCAGGTTTCTGCGCCACTCTGACAGACAGTTAAAAATAGAGAGGAGCTGCTAGGAGCACGGTGCATCCAACAGAGAAGGTCAAGTGATTTCATCCACATGGGACTTCTGCTGAGGTACCTTGGGAAATTCAGAGAGACTGGAAGCATGTTCTGACGGAACAAAAACACACGAGAGAAATACTGAAAAGACAACACAACTAGGCTATTAGGTGGAACGTTTAAGCACGTGAGTATTGACACAACATTAGAGGGACTGCCTTTCACCGGCTAGGAAGACAAGGTCATGGTTACATAACACTGCAAATGTTATTACATTGTCAATTCTCCATAAAGCCATGCCGAGATATGGTGCACTGCCCTATGCAATGGCCTAAACTGGGACAGTGCTGGAGATGGAGCACAGGGGCTTTCCAACTGTCCAGATACAATGTGCCAGAATTGGGAAACGGGTCAGAACCTGTGATGGGGGCTGTTTGAGGGTGCAGGCAGTGTGTGTGTGTGTGTGTGTGTGTGTGTGTGTGTGTGTGTGTGTGTGTGTGCGCATTTAGGGTCTGTCAGCTGCGGGAGGGAGATAGGTAGGGGAACCTCAGCATACTAGATCTGGGTAAGGCCGACCTCAGGCATCCCTGGTATGTGAGTTCCCCTGTGTCTCAGTGTGTGTGTACTCTATGTGTGTGTGCACATGCGTGCATGTGGTCAAGGATGATAACATGGTCACAGGGGCTGCCTGCACTCCGGAAACACAAATGCCTCCACTTCCCAGTGAGGGCCTCAAGAGTGCTGCCCTCAGTGTGTGTGTACACAGCAGACAACACAGTCTACGGCAGACCACACAGTCTATGGCAGGCCACACAGACTACGGCAGACCACACAGTCTATGGCAAGCCACACAGTCTACGGCAGACCACACAGTCTATGGCAGGCCACACAGTCTACGGCAGACCACACAGTCTATGGCAGGCCACACAGTCTACGGCAGACCACACAGTCTATGGCAGGCCACACAGTCTACGGCAGACAACACAGTCTACGGCAGACCACACAGTCTACGGCAGGCCACACAGTCTACGGCAGACCACACAGTCTACGGCAGACCACACAGTCTACGGCAGACCACACAGTCTACGGCAGGCCACACAGTCTACGGCAGACAACACAGTTTACAGTCTCTGGCAGACCACACAGTTTACAGTCTCTGGCAGACAACACAGTCTATGGGTACAGCAGACAACACAGTCTACGGGTACAGCAGACAACACAGTCTCTGGCAGACAACACAGTCTACGGGTACAGCAGACAACACAGTCTACGGCAGACCACACAGTCTACGGCAGACAACACAGTCTACGGCAGACAACACAGTCTACGGCAGACCACACAGTCTACGGCAGACAACACAGTCTACGGCAGACCACACAGTCTACGGCAGACCACACAGTCTACGGCAGACAACACAGTCTACAGCAGACAACACAGTCTACGGCAGACAACACAGTCTACAGCAGACCACACAGTCTACGGCAGACAACACAGTCTACAGCAGACCACACAGTCTACAGCAGACCACACAGTCTACGGCAGACAACACAGTCTACAGCAGACCACACAGTCTACGGCAGACAACACAGTCTACAGCAGACCACACAGTCTACAGCAGACAACACAGTCTACAGCAGACAACACAGTCTCTGGCAGACAACAAAAGCAAGTAAACCAACAGTTCAGTGGGTCCAGTCAGTCATTCAAATAGAAACCTGTTCCACGGGCGGCAGGTAGATTTGCGGTTGAAAGTGTTGGGCCAGTAATCAAAAGGTCGCTGGTTCGAATGCCTGAGCCGACAAGGTGAAAAATCAGTTGATGTGCCCTTGAGGAAGGCAATTCACCCTGATTGGTCCTGTGAGGTGCTCTGGATAAGTGTCTGCTAGATGACTAAAACACCCCATTAAACACCAGAAAAACACCACATTAAACACCACCAAAACACCAAATTAAACACCACCACCAAAACAACCCCCCCCCATTAAACACCACCAAAACACCACATTAAACACCACCACTAAAACAACACCACATTAAACACCACCATCAAAACACCACCACCAAAACACCACATTAAACACCACCACCAAAACAAACCCCCCATTAAACACCACCACCAAAACACCACATTAAACACCACATTAAACACCACCACCAAAACAACACCACATTAAACACCACATTAAACACCACCACCAAAACACCACCACCAAAACAAAACCACATTAAACACCACCACCAAAACAACACCACATTAAACACCACCAAAACAACACCACATTAAACACCACATTAAACACCACCACCAAAACAACACCACATTAAACACCACCACCAAAACAACAACACCATAAACATCCCCTATGGTCCATGCATCTTGTCTCAGAACTCTCTCACAGGCAGCTACAATGGGAATGGGGCACGGAAACACACCACCTTGGCTGTATTCGTGTCCTTTAAACAGACACCTGTCATGTCTTGTTATGTCTGTTCCTGTCCTTTCTCTTCACTCTGTCTCTCTCTGCTGGTCTTTTTAGGTTACCTTCTCTGTCTCTCATTCTTCAGCTGTTCTACATCTCCCCTAACTAGCTCATTCACTCTTTCACACCTGTTCTCTCTTCCCCTCTGATTAGGTCTCTATTTCTCTCTCTGTTCCTGCTACTTTCAGGGTCTGATTCTTGTTTGTGTTTTTGATGCCAGAAGCAAGCTGTCGTCGCGTTTGCTTCCACCTTGTCCTATCCTGTCGGAGTCTGCCTGGCAGGTGCATCCTGCATTATACTAACGTTCTTTTTGTTCCATTGACTACGTTGGAAGAGGATTTATGCCATTCCTGTTTTTTCATTAAAGAACTCTGTTTTCTGTTAAAACCGCTTTTGGGTCTTCACTCAAGTACATAACAGAAGAATCAGACCAAGAATGGACCCAGCGGCTCCGGACCCTTTTCACTCCGCCGTCGAGATCCAGGGAGCGATGCTAGGCAGACACGAGGAGGAATTGTCTGCTGCTCGACATGCCGTTGAGACCCTGGCCGTCCAAGTCTCCGACCTCACAAGACAGGTTCACCAACTCCACCTCGATCCACCGCCCACTTCCAGGGTTTCCGAGTCTCCGGAGCCCAGGATCAACAACCCGCCATGTTACTCTGGGGAGCCCACTGAGTGCCGCTCATTCCTCACACAGTGTGATGTGGTGTTCTCTCTCCAGCCCAACACTTACTCCAGGAGCGCAGCCCGCATCGCCTACGTCATTTCTCTCCTTACCGGACGGGCGCGTGAGTGGGGCACGGCAGTCTGGGAGGCGAGGGCTGAGTGTATTAACCAGTATCAAGACTTTAAGGAGGAGATGATACGGGTTTTTGACCGTTCTGTTTTTGGGGAGGAGGCTTCCAGGGCCCTGTCTTCCCTATGTCAGGGGAATCGATCCATAACGGATTATTCTATTGAGTTTCGCACTCTCGCTGCCTCAAGTGACTGGAACGAGCCGGCTTTGCTCGCTCGTTTTCTGGAGGGTCTCCTCGTCGAGGTTAAGGACGAGATCCTCTCCCGGGAGGTTCCTTCCAGTCTGGACTCCTTAATAGCTCTCGCTATTCGCATAGAGCGACGGTTTGATCTTCGTCGCCGAGCTCGTGGAAAGGAGCTCGCGTTCTCCGTCGCTCCCTCTCCACATCACTGCCACCTGCCGCATCACTGCCACCCTCCTCCGCCGGCTCGGATGCTGAGCCTATGCAGCTGGGGGGTATCCGCATCTCGGCCAAGGAGAAGGAACGGAGAATCACCAATCGCCTCTGTCTCTACTGCGGCTCCGCTGGTCATTTTGTCACCTCATGTCCAGTAAAAGCCAGAGCTCATCAGTAAGAGGAGGGCTACTGGTGAGCGCAACTACTCAGGCCTCTCCTTCTGGATCACGCACTACTTTTCCGGTCCATCTCCGCTGGCCCGGTTCATCTGCTTCCTGCAGTGCCTTGATAGACTCTGGGGCGGAGGGCTGTTTTATGGACGAGACCTGGGCTCGGGAACATGACATTCCTCTCAGACAGTTAGGGAGCCCACGGCCTTGTTCGCTTTAGATGGTAGTTCTCTCCCCAAGATTCAGCGTGAGACGCTGCCTTTAACCCTCACTGTCTCTGGTAATCATAGCAAACCATTTCTTTTTTAATTTTTCGTTCACCTTTTACACCTGTTGTTTTGGGTCATCCCTGGCTAGTGCGCCATAACCCTTCTATTAATTGGTCTAGTAATACTATCCTATCCTGGAATGTTTCTTGTCATGTGACCTGTTTAATGTCTGCTATCCCTCCTGTTTCCTCTGTCTCTTCTTCACAGGAGGAGCCTGGCGATTTGACAGGGGTGCCGGAGGAGTATCACGATCTGCGCACGGTGTTCAGTCGTTCCAAGGCCACTTCTCCCTCCACACCGGTCGTATGACTGTAGTATTGATCTCCTTCCGGGAACTACTCCCCCGGGGTAGATTATACTCTCTGTCGGCTCCCGAACGTAAGGCTCTCGAGGATTATTTGTCGGTTTCGCAGACGCCGGTACCATAGTCTCCTCCTCCTCTCCCGCCGGAGCGGGGTTTTTTTTTTGTTCAGAAGAAGGACGGGTCCCTGCGCCCATGCGTGGATTATCGAGGGCTGAATGACATAACAGTTAAGAATCGTTATCCGCTTCCTCTTATGTCTTCAGCCTTCGAGATCCTGCAGGGAGCCAGGTTTTTCACCAAATTGGACCTTCGTAACGCCTACCATCTCGTGCGCATCAGGGAGGGGACGAGTGGAAGACGGCGTTTAACACTCCGTTAGGCACTTTGAATACCGGGTTCTTCCTTTCGGCCTCGTTAACGCTCCAGCTGTCTTTCAGGCACTAGTTAACGACGTCCTGAGAGACATGCTGAACATTTTTGTTTTCGTTTACATGGACGATATCCTGATTTTTTCACCGTCTCTCTCGATTCATGTTCAGCACGTGCGACGCGTCCTCCAGCGCCTTTTGGAGAACTGTCTTTATGTGAAGGCTGAGAAGTGCATTTTTCATGCCGCCTCTGTCCCTTTCTCGGTTCCGTTATTTCCGCTGAGGGCATTAAGATGGATCCCGCTAAGGTCCAGGCTGTCATTGATTGGCCCGTTCCTAAGTCACGCGTCGAGCTGCAGCGCTTTCTGGGCTTCGCTAATTTCTATCGTCGTTTCATCCGTAATTTCGGTCAGGTGGCAGCTCCCCTCACAGCCCTTACTTCTGTTAAGACGTGCTTTAAGTGGTCCGTTTCCGCCCAGGGAGCTTTTGATCTTCTTAAGAATCGTTTTACATCCGCTCCTATTCTTGTTACACCTGACATCTCTAGACAGTTTGTTGTTGAGGTTGACGCGTCAGAGGTGGGCGTGGGAGCCATTCTTTCTCAGCGCTCTCTCTCTGACGGCAAGGTCCATCCTTGCGCGTTTTCTCTCATCGCTTATCGCCGTCAGAACGTAACTATGATGTTGGTAATCGCGAACTGCTCGCCATCCGCTTAGCCCTAGGCGAATGGCGACAGTGGTTGGAGGGGGCGACCGTTCCTTTTGTCGTTTGGACTGACCATAGGAACCTTGAGTACATCCGTTCAGCCAAACGACTTAATGCGCGTCAGGCTCGTTGGGCTCTGTTTTTCGCTCGTTTCGAGTTTGTTATTTCTTATCGTCCGGGCTCAAAAACACCAAGCCTGATGCTTTATCTCGTCTCTTCAGTTCTTCTGAGGTCTCCACCGACCCCGAGGGGATTCTCCCTGACGGGCGTGTTGTCGGGTTGACTGTCTGGGGAATTGAGAGGCAGGTAAAGCAAGCACTCGCTCACACTCCGTCGCCGCGAGCTTGTCCTAGGAACCTTCTGTTCGTTCCCGTTCCTACTGTCCGGCCGTTCTTCAGTGGGCCCACTCTGCCAAGTTAGCCGGCCACCCCGGCGTTCGGGGTACGCTCGCTTCCATTCGCCAGCGTTTCTGGTGGCCCACTCGGAACGTGACGCGCAGATTTGTCGCCGCTTGTTCGGTCTGCGCGCAGACTAAATCTGGGAACTCTCCTCCTGCCGGCCGTCTCAGACCGCTTCCCATTCCCTCTCGACCGTGGTCTCACATCGCTTAATTTTATCACCGGACTGCCTTCATCAGCGGGGAAGACAGTTATTCTTACGGTTGTCGATAGATTCTCTAAGGCGGCTCATTTCATTCCTCTCGATAAGCTCCCTTCTGCTAAGGAGACGGCTCAGATCATTATCGAGAATGTTTTCCAATTCATGGCCTTCCGTCTGACGTCGTTTCCGACAGAGGCCCGCAGTTCACGTCTCAATTTTGGAGGGAGTTTTGCCGTTTGATTGGGGCTTCCGTCAGTCTCTCGTCCGGCTTTCATCCCCAGTCTAACGGTCAAGCCGAACGGGCCAATCAGACTGTTGGTCGCATTTTACGCAGTCTTTCTTTTCGTAACCCTGCGTCTTGGTCAGAACAGCTCCCTGGGCAGAGTACGCCCACAACTCGCTTCCTCGTCTGCTACCGGTCTATCCCCTTTTCAGTGTAGCCTCGGGTACCAGCCTCCGCTGTTCTCATCTCAGCTCGCCGAGTCCTGCGTCCCCTCCGCTCAGGCTTTTGTCCAGCGTTGCGAGCGCACCTGGAAGGGGGTCAGGTCGGCACTTTGCCGTAATAGGGCGCAGACTGTGAGGGCCGCTACTAAACGTAGGACCAAGAGTCCTAGATATTGTTGCGGTCAGAGAGTATGGCTCTCCACTCAGAACCTTCCCCTTAAGACAGCTTCTCGCAAGTTGGCCCCGCGGTTCATTGGTCCGTTCCGTATTTCTCAGGTCATTAATCCTGTCGCAGTGCGACTTCTTCTCCCGCGCTATCTTCGTCGCGTTCACCCGGGCCATGTCTCCTGTGTTAAGCCCGTTCTTCGCGCCCCCCACTCGTCCCTCCCCCCATCCTTGTCGAGGGCGCACCCATCTACAGGGTTCGTAAGATTTTGGACATGCGCCTCGGGGCCGTGGTCATCAGTACCTAGTGGATTGGGAGGGGTACGGTCCTGAGGAGAGGAGTTGGGTTCCCTCTCGGGACGTGCTGGACCGTTCGCTGATCGATGATTTCCTCCGTTGCCGCCAGGTTTCTCCTCGAGTGCGCCAGGAGGCGCTGGTGAGTGGGGGGGTACTGTCATGTCTTGTTATGTCTGTTCCTGTCCTTTCTCTTCACTCTGTCTCTCTCTGCTGGTCTTTTTAGGTTACCTTCTCTGTCTCTCATTCTTCAGCTGTTCTACATCTCCCCTAACTAGCTCATTCACTCTTTCACACCTGTTCTCTCTTCCCCCTCTGATTAGGTCTCTATTTCTCTCTCTGTTCCTGCTACTTTCAGGGTCTGATTCTTGTTTGTGTTTTTGATGCCAGAAGCAAGCTGTCGTCGCGTTTGCTTCCACCTTGTCCTATCCTGTCGGAGTCTGCCTGGCAGGTGCATCCTGCATTATACTAACGTTCTTTTTGTTCCATTGACTACGTTGGAAGAGGATTTATGCCATTCCTGTTTTTTCATTAAAGAACTCTGTTTTCTGTTAAAACTGCTTTTGGGTCTTCACTCAAGTACATAACAACACCAACAGATGAAAACAGCCATGTTTATAATGAGTCCTTGAGACCAACAACAGCTACACATCACTGTCAACCTGGAAAAACAAAGGGAGTTGAGTTTTCTGAAGAAATCTCTATTCTAACTCAGTCTTTCAATTACAGGGCCATTTGTCTCAAAGCTATGATAGCTATAGAAAGCACTCCACTTCTTCAATACATTTCTGCCTTCATTGAGTTTTAACTAACTTCCCTGCTGCATCATTTAACTGAGGAAGTTGGACTGTGTTAAAAAGACTAAGAAACCTTTTTCATAGAGTTCAAACTGCTGTATAGCAGCCCTATGGAAGAGACTAGATAGAGGCCTGGTGCCTTCCAACAGCTCTACTCTGTCTATGGAAGAGACTAGATAGAGGCCTGGTGCCTTCCAACAGCCCTACTCTGTCTATGGAAGAGACTGGTGCCTTCCAACAGCCCTACTCGGTCTATGGAAGAGACTAGGTAGAGGCCTGGTGCCTTCCAACAGCCCTACTCGGTCTATGGAAGAGACTAGATAGAGGCCTGGTGCCTTCCAACAGCTCTACTCTGTCTATGGAAGAGACTAGATAGAGGCCTGGTGCCTTCCAACAGCCATACTCGGTCTATGGAAGAGACTAGGTAGAGGCCTGGTGCCTTCCAACAGCACTACTCTGTCTATGGAAGAGACTAGGTAGAGGCCTGGTGCCTTCCAACAGCCCTACTCTGTCTATGGAAGAGACTAGATAGAGGCCTGGTGCCTTCCAACAGCCCTACTCGGTCTATGGAAGAGACTAGGTAGAGGCCTTGTGCCTTCCAACAGCCCTACTCTGTCTATGGAAGAGCCTAGATAGAGGCCTGGGCTTCATTTAGAACCATTGCGTGAATGTAACACTAAACTCACAAAAATATAGAGATTTATATACTTGGCGCCATACATGTTTCCCGTTATAAATCAGACCTGTCGTAAAACTACGCACGTGAACAAGCATTATAACTCTGCATGAATAACGCCCAGCATTCACCTTTCATGGTGACAATAACGCCCATCATTCACCTTTCATGGTGACAATAACGCCCAGCATTCACCTTTCATGGTGACAATAACGCCCATCATTCACCTTTCACGGTGACAATAACGCCCATCATTCACCTTTCATGGTGACAATAACGCCCATCATTCACCTTTCATAACACCCTTCTTCGCTGTATACTTTGGAGGTATCTATGGAAGTTTCTAAAGGAAATATCAACGCATGTCACACATAATACATAACACACACAGTGTACAACACTCTTTCCATAGACTGACCAGGGGAAAGCTATGATCCCTTATTTATGTCACTTGTTAAATCCAATTCAATCAGTGTAGATGAAGGGGAGGAGACGGGTTAAAGAAGGATTTTGAAGCCTTGAGACAGTTGAGACATGGATTGTGTATGTGTGCCATTGAGGGTGAATGGGCAAGACAAGTTTGAAGTGCCTTTGAATGGGGTATGATAGTAGGTGCCAGGCGCACCAGTTTGAATGTGTCAAGAACTGCTACACTGCTGGGTTTTTCACGCTCAACAATTTCCCGCGTGTATCAAGAATGGTCCACCACACAAAAGACATCCAGCCAAATTGACATTACTATGGGAACCATTGAAGTCAACATGGGCCAGCATCCCCGTGGAACCATTTCGTCAACTTGTAGAAGTGCATGCCCTGACGGAGGCCGTTCTGAGGGCAAAAGGAGGTGCAACTCAATATGAGGAAGGTGTTCCTAATGTTTCGTACACTCAGTGTATGTTTGCCATTTGCACGAGGCTACTTTTGCTTTCACATTTGGCAGGGCCTCGGCTACTGCAGTAATCTGGTTACCGTCACTGACACTCGTGGCTCATGGCTCCACCAGCTAGCTTCTATAGAGAGGAACGTCTTAGGCTGAGTCCCAAATGACAGGCTTCCTTCTGTTCCGTCACTTCATAACTCAATCGTTACCTTCTCCATCTCTATAATGACGCCACACTGTTTTTCCATTACAATGATTGAACCGTGACTGATTGCCTGCCGAGGCTAAGTTTGGCCTCCTGTGTCTTTGTGGTTTTTCGTCTGCATCCCAAATGGCACCCCAAATGGCACCCTATTCACTATATAGTGCACTACTTGTGACCAGAGCCCTATTGGCCCTGGTCAAAAAGAGTGCACTAAATAGGGAAAAGGATGCCAATTGGGACGCAGATCCTGTATCACTCTCTTCCAGGATCACATGACCTATAACAGAGCTGAAGATGCTGCACCGGGACCAACACTTTACATTAATATGGAGCATGGAAGCCACACTCCATCTGCTGCCATTTCGTGCCAGACAGCACTCAGCTGATTCCACATAGTCTAAGGTTTGACAAACTGTTTGCCAAGGATCTCTACTGATGGTAGGAAACCCCCCATCCCCATCCACCTCCATTAAGAGCAGAGAGGTTACAAGCGTCTCATGTGAGTGCTAAGGTTAGACCGCTTGCCACGGAGCCCAAAACAACTATAACAGGAAACTTTAGACGAGTGCTGGCTACAGAACGCGTCCTCCTGTGGAACGATGGCTGACTACACCAAGGCTTTTAGCCAGTGTGAACTTAGTTACCCAGTCACACAAACAGACAATGTAAAGCAAAGCATTAATCAGAAATGGATCATCAATGACTCAGCATTTCCCCCCCATTCTGTCGTCACCAGTATGATTAGAATCAAAGTGCCAGAAGTGTTGGCAAACAATACAAGACGGCTGTCGTGGCATGTAGACAGGGCCAGCATCCTGAAATAGCACCCTATTACCTATATACTGTGCTCCGAGGGACCAGAGCCCAATGGGTCCTAGTAAAAACTATTGCACTGAATAGGGGGCCATTTGGGAGGCAGACAGGGAGAAAATAGACCGGTTATCGTGACTGTATAGGAGCCATGGAGGCTGACAGGGCAGACCGTGGAGTCTGACAGACCAGACCGTGGAGGCTGACAGACAAGACCGTGGAGGCTGACAGACAAGGCCGGGCCAGACCAGACCGTGGAGGCTGACAGACCAGACCGTGGAGGCTGACAGACCAGACCGTGAAGCTGACAGACCAGACCGTGGAGGCTGACAGACCAGACCGTGGAGGCTGACAGACCAGACCGTGGAGGCTGACAGACCAGACCGTGGAGGCTGACAGACCAGACCGTGGAGGCTGACAGACCAGACCGTGGAGGCTGACAGACCAGACCGTGGAGGCTGACAGACCAGACCGTGGAAGCTGACAGACCAGACCGTGGAGGCTGACAGACCAGACCGTGGAGGCTGACAGACCAGACCGTGGAAGCTGACAGACCAGACCGTGGAAGCTGACAGACCAGACCGTGGAAGCTGACAGACCAGACCGTGGAGGCTGACAGACCAGACCGTGGAGGCTGAAAGACCAGACCGTGGAGGCTGACAGACCAGACCGTGGAGGCTGACAGACCAGACCGTGAAGCTGACAGACCAGACCGTGGAGGCTGACAGACCAGACCGTGGAGGCTGACAGACCAGACCGTGGAGGCTGACAGACCAGACCGTGGAAGCTGACAGACCAGACCGTGGAGGCTGACAGACCAGACCGTGGAGGCTGACAGACCAGACCGTGGAAGCTGACAGACCAGACCGTGGAAGCTGACAGACCAGACCGTGGAAGCTGACAGACCAGACCGTGGAGGCTGACAGACCAGACCATGGAGGCTGACAGACCATGGCCTCATCATAATGTCATACTTCCTCCATAGAGGGGCTGTCATTAGTGCAGGGCATGATGGGAATGAAAACAAGAGTACCTGCATGAACATAACACTGGATAGAAATAATAATAGGATTTGAATTTGTTGATGTTTAAGAGAACGAGGAAAAGAAAGAGGGGGGGATATATACTGTGTCTTTACATAAAAATCTACAGATTTGTCTATTCTCACATTCACATCATTCAGCAGAAACCCAATTCCTGCTGACGTGCTACCGTGTCCTGGGTGGCATTGCAGAGCAGTTGCTCCAACTACCTTCTATTTGTTTTCAAATCAAATCAAATTTTATTTGTCACATACACATGGTTAGCAGATGTTAATGCGAGTGTAGCGAAATGCTTGTGCTTCTAGTTCCGACAATGCAGTTCCGACAATGCAGTTCATATAAACAATGCTAGCCGTATTGTGAATGGGAGATCAGGGCCCTGCCCTAAGACGCCTCGGCATGGCTCCTTAGACGGACAGACAGACAGACAGACAGACGGCCGGACAGACAGACAGCGGGACAGACAGACAGCGGGACAGACAGACAGACATCCAATCTTGCAACTTTAACTAGTCCAACGCAATAACGACCTGCCTCTCTCTCGTTGCACTCCACAATGAGTTACGCGAATGCAGTAGACCAAGGTAAGTTGCTAGCTAGCATTAAACTTATCTTATAAAAAACAATCAATCATAATCACAAGTTAACTACACATGGTTGATGATATTACTAGATATTATCTAGTGTGTCCTTCGTTGCATATAATCTGACTGAGCATACAAGCATACAAGTATCTAAGTATCTGACTGAGCGGTGGTAGGCAGAAGCAGGCGCGTAAACATTTATTCAAACAGTACTTTCAAGCGTTTTGCCAGCAGCTCTTCGTTGTGCGTCAAGCATTGCGCTGTTTATGACTTCAAGCCTATCAACTCCCGAGATGAGGCTCGTGTAAACGAAGTGAAATGGCTAGCTAGTTAGCGCGCGCTAATTGTTGTCGTATTGCTGGTTCGAGCCCAGGGAGAAGCGAGGAGAGGGACGGAGGCTATACTGTTACACTGGCAATACTAAAATGACTATACGAACATCCAATAGTCAAAGGTTAATGAAATACAAATGGTATAGAGGGAAATAGTCCTATAATTGCTGTAATAACTAAAACCTAAAACATCTTACCTGGGAATATTGAAGACTCATGTTAAAAGGAACCACCAGCTTTCATATGTTCTCGTGTTCTGAGCAAGGAACTGAAACATTAGCTTTCTTACATGGCACATATTTTACATGGAGCATATTGCACTTTTACTTTCTTCTCCAACACTTTGTTTTTGCATTATTTAAACCAAATTGAACATGTTTCATTATTTACTTGAGGCTAAATTGATTGTATTGATGTATTATATTAAGTTAAAATAAGTGTTCATTCAGTATTGTTGTAATTGTCATTATTACAAATACATAAAAAAATAATGTAAAAAAAATTGGGCCGATTAATCGGCATCGGCTTTTATGGTCCTCCAATAATCGGTATTGGTATCGGCGTTGAAAAATCATAATCGGTCGACCTCTAGTCTCAACATCAACTGTTCAGAGGAGATGGCGTGAATCAGGCGTTCATGATCTAATTGCTGCAAAGAAACATCTAATAAAGGACACCAATAAGGAAAAGAGACTTGCTTGGGCCAAGAAACATGAGGAATGGACATTAGACTGGTGGAAATCTGTCCTTTGGTCTGATGAGTCAAAATTTGACATTTTTGGTTTAACCGCCGTCTTTGTGAGACGCAGAGTAGGTGAACGGATGATCTGCGCATGTGTGGTTCCCACCGTGAAGCATGGAGGTGGTGGTGTGATGGTACTTTGCTGGTGACACTGTCATTGATTTATTTAGAATTCAAGGCACACTTAACAAGCTTGGCTACCACAGCATTCTGCAGCGATACGCCATCCCATCTGGTTTGCGCTTAGTGGGAGAATCATTTGTTTTTCAACAGGACAATGACCCAACACACATCCAGGCTGTGTAAGGGCTATTTGACCAAGAAGGAGAGTGATGGAGTGCTGCATCAGATGACCTGGCCTCCACAATCACCCGATCTCAACCAATTGAGATGGTTTGGGATGAGTTGAACCGCAGAGTGAAGGAAAAGCAGGCAACAAGTGCTGAGCATATGTGGAAACTCCTTCAAGACTGTTGGAAAAGCATTCCAGTTGAAGCTGGTAGAGAGAATGCCAAGAGTGTGCAAAGCTGTCATCAAGGCAAAAGGTGGCTACTTTGAATAATCTTAAATATAAAATATATTTTGATTTGTTTAACACTTTTTTGGTTACTACATGATTCCATACGTGTTATTTCATAGTTGTAATGTCTTCACTATTATTCTATAATGTAGAAAATAGTAAAAAATAAAAGAAAAACCCTTGAATGAGTAGGTGTCCAAACTTTTGACTGGTACTGTGTGTGTATGTGTCAGCATGCATGCATGCGTGTGTGACAACAGAATAAAAGCTTGAGATGTGGGTGTACAGCACGTGCTGTGCGTCATACCAAGTACAGTATATCATGTGAGATACAAAGCTGCGATACATGTGCAATACCAAAACATGCTAAGTATGTGACACTATGCAAGAACACATGCCATGGCTCATCACAGCCACTTGAAAGTTCTAACTAATAGAACATGTGAGCAGCACATCTCGAGCCTGACAAATTGCCCCGGTGCTCTGTCGTTCACCACTGTACATACTTCCATCCGAGACTGACATCACTGCAGTTGTTTGTGGTGACGAGAGGCACAGGGGGCGTTATACAAAACAAAGTCGTCAGCGATTGGATCGTCGCTAACCAATCAAAAGCCAATGATGAATTTTCAAACCGCCACTTTATTTGGTATTTCATTAGGATCCCCATTAGCTGTTGTGAAAGAAGCAGCGACTCTTCCTGGGGTCCACACAGAACATGAAACATGACATAATACAGAACATTAATAGACAAGAGCAGCTCAGAACAACAGAACATATATTTTTATAAATGGAACACATAAAATATCAATACACAAACTGTCTAGGTCAAATAGGGGAGAGGCATTGTGCTGTGAGGTGTTGCTTTATTTATTTTTTAAACCAGGTTTGCTGTTCATTTGAGATGGAAGGGAGTGCCATGCAATACTGGCTCTATATAATACTGTACGCTTTCATGAATATGTTCTGGATTTGGGGACAGTGAAACGACCCCTGGTGGCATGTCTGGTGGGGTAAGTGTGTGTGTCAGAGCTGTGTGTAAGTAGACTATGCAAACAATTTGGAATTTTCTACACGTTTCTTATCAAATGAAGAAGTGATGCAGTCAGTCTCTCCTCAACTCTTAGCCAAGACAGACTGGCATGCAAAGTATTTGTATTAGCACTCTGATGACAATGAAGAGCAAGACGTGCCGCTCTGTTCTGGGCCAGCTGCAGCTGAACTTGGTCTTTCTTTGCAGCATTTGACCACATGACTGGAGGACTTGCTTTTTGGAGTGTGGTGTCAAAAAAGCAGAGCATCTCTTTATTACGGCCAGACCTCTCCCCTTCTTTACAACCATTCAATCTATATGTTTTGACATTGATGGTTGACAATCTAAGGTAACACCAAGTAATTTAGTCTCCTCAACTTGTTCATCCACACCATTCATTACAAGATTCAGCTGAGGTCTAGAGCTTAGGCAATTATTTGTACCAAATACAATGCTCTTAGTTTTAGAGATGTTGACTGTGATGACTGTTCCTAGGCAGTCATTGAAAATAAGATTTTTTTTCTTAACTGACTTGCCTAGTTAAATAAAGGTAAATAAAAAGAGATGTTCAGGACCAGTTTATTACTGGCAATCCATTCGAAAACTGACTGTTAAGAGTTTCAGTGACTTCATTAGCTGTGGTTGCTGACACGTATATTGTTGAATCATGGACACACAGGCTTTGTTTAATGCAAGTGGCAGGTCATTGGTAAAAATTGAAAAGAGTAGAGGGCCTAGAGAGCTGCCCTGCGGTACACCACAACTTACATGTTTGACATTAGAGAGGCTTCCATTAAAGAAAACATTCTGAGTTCTATTAGATCTTTAGCTCTGAATCCACGATATGGCAGAGGTTGAAAATCCATCAAATATAAGTTCTCAACAACAAGTTATGGTCAATAATATCAAAGGCTGCACTAAAATCTAAATGTATAGTTCCCACAATCTTCTTCTTATCAATTTCTTTCAACCAATCATCAGTCATTTCTGTCAGTGCATGTTGAGTGCCCTTGTCAATAAGCATGCTGAAAGTCTGTTGTCAATTTGTTTACAGAAAAATAGCATTGTATTTGTTCAAACACAATTTTTTCCAACAGTTTGCAAAGAGCTGGCAACAAGATGATAGGGTAGCGGAATAACTTTTGCTTCCCTCCAGGCCGGAGGTTAAACACCTTCCTCTAGACTCAAATTGAAGACATGACAAATAGGAGTGGCCATAGAGTCAGTACCATCCTCAGTAACTTTTCATCTAAGTTGTCAATGCCAGGAGGTTAGTCATTATTGATCGATAACAATACGTATTCCACCTCTCCCACACTAACTTTAGAAAATTCGAAATTACAATGGTTTTCTTTCATTATTTGTTTTTTAAATGTACTAATACGATAGATCACTGTTTGTTGTTTGCATTTCCTGCCTAAATTTGCCCAAGTAGTAGTAATCATGAAAATAATCCACGCGTTCTGGTTCAGGCCCAACCTATCGGGAATTGCCAGGGACCTCACGATACGATATTATCATGATACTTAGGTGCCGATACGATATGCATTGCAATTCTCATGATTCTGTATTTATTGCAATTTGATCCTGCAATTCTATTGCGATTTGACGTTCCAAACATATTGCATATATGTCTGCTGCAGAGAGACAAGAGAGTCATGAGAAGAGAGTTTTGATCAGTCTGAGAAATAAAAGTGATGAAAACATGGTGTCTCACTATTGAAAAATAAGATGGAGAACAAGCTATAGGATGAAAAATACCAGAGTTTTGGAGCAGGTACAACTGACTAGCGTTAGCTAACGCTACCTAGTGTCGATACTTGGCGATACTACTAAATCGATACTTGGCGTGAAATATTGATTATAATATCGTCCCAAAATAATATCACGATATGTAACTGTATCGATGTTTTCCCCCTATCACTAGTAGCCAGGCAAGAACATCCCTGGGCAATGAGAAACAGTGAGAAACATTTATTTAGATCTCATAAACACAGTCAATACTCATTAGCTATGCTGCTTCATGGGAAACTAGCTAAAGCTGCTGCTGCCAGAGTAATTACTGCTGACACTGCTGTGTTTTGGGACTAAGTAGGGAATACTGTAGAGAGCAAAGCAGAGAGCAGAGACCAGAGCAGAGAGCAGAGAGCAGAGAGCAGAGAGCAGAGCAGAGAGCAGAGCTAGCAGAGAGCAGAGCAGAGAGCAGAGCAGAGAGCGGAGCTAGCAGAGAGCAGAGCAGAGAGCAGAGCAGAGAGCAGAGAGCAGAGCTAGCAGAGAAGCAGAGCAGAGAGCAGAGCAGAGAGCAGAGCTAGCAGAAAGCAGAGAGCAGAGCTAGCAGAGAGCAGAGCAGAGAGCAGAGCAGAGAGCAGAGCTAGCAGAGAGCAGAACAGAGAGTAGAAAGCAATGCAGAGAGCAGAGAGCAGAGCAGAGCAGAGAGCAGAAAGCAATGCAGAGAGCAGAGAGCAGAGCTAGCAGAGAGCAGAGCTAGCAGAGAGCAGAGCAGAGAGCAGAAAGCAATGCAGAGAGCAGAGAGCAGAGCTAGCAGAGAGCAGAGCAGAGAGCAGAAAGCAATGCAGAGAGCAGAGAGCAGAGCTAGCAGAGAGCAGAGCAGAGCAGAGCTAGCAGAGAGCAGAGCTAGCAGAGTGATGGTGGCTTGTCAGAGCGTAGAGAGTGACGGGAAGGGCGGTGACGGGGGGGCATGTTTAATGGTATCAAGTGAAGCCAGCAGGGCATGCCAGTCTCACTGCTCAACGTGGCTGATCACACAGTGTTGTCTCAACCTAACTTCACACACTGCTGTCTCAACCGTACTAGGTAGTAGTTAGTCAAGTATGACACAGTGTTGTCTCAACCTAACTTCACACACTGCTGTCTCAACCGTACTAGGTAGTAGTTAGTCAAGTATGACACAGTGTTGTCTCAACCTAACTTCACACACTGCTATCTGAACCGTACTGGGTAGTAGTTAGTCAAGTATGACACAGTGTTGTCTCAACCTAACTTGAGAGTCAAGTACGATTCAATCGGTACTTAATCAAAGTGTTCCATCTTTATCCAAAAGTATTCATGTATTTGACCTAATAAAAAGCAGCGATTAATGATATTAACATAGACCACTGAGATGCTTTAACACATCTGACAGATACTCAACACTAATTACCCAAATGAGATGAGAGGACCCTACTTAAGAACTGACGTTCAATTAATTCAAGAGGGAGAAACTAAACACAACTATTAACAGTGTGTGTATAAACCATAGCCATGTTGAATTGACAAGGCTGTCGTTGGGTATAAAGAGCAACACAAGCCTGAGGGGGAAGTGAGTCAAGGGTCAACACAACAACAACACAACACAGCAGAGCCCATATGATTTACAGCAAAACTGATCAGATCTAAAAGATATCTCTGCAGGAAAGAAAATGGAGGAGGAGAGAGGATGACAGAGGAGGACAGTGGGGGACAGAGGAGGACAGTGGGGGACAGTGGGGGACAGAGGAGGACAGTGGGGGACAGTGGGGAACAGTGGGGGACAGAGGAGGACAGTGGGGGACAGAGGAGGAGAGTGGAGGACAGAGGAGGCAGCCGGCGAGTGTTTCACTGTTTTCCTGGAACAGACAGGAGGTGACAGGAGGTGACCTTGTTCCTGATGCTGCCAGGGAAAAGACGTGACAGGAAGGAAAGAGAAAGTCTACGTCCCAAATGACACTCCATTCCCTATGTAGTGCACTCCTTTTTTTTTTACCAGGGCCCATTCAGCTCTGGTTAAAAGTAGTGCACTATATAGGGAATAGGGTGCCATTTGGGACGCATACAAAACCACAGAGACACAGGAGGCCAACTTAGCCTCGGCAGGTAGGCAATCAGTCACGGTTCAATCATTGTAATGGAAAAACGGTGTGGCGTCAAAATAGAGATGGAGAAGGTAATCGATTGAATTATGGACCAACGGAACAGAGGGAAGCCCTGTTACGGTCAAACCACTATCACAAATGGTTGTGAAATAAACACAAATTACTTGTCCATTTTTTTGTGTCTCTGTGGTGGTTGTTGTTGTTGACGGATTGTTGCGTATAACGTGAAGGTCTAGCAACCCAAACATTGCATGTCCGAATCACATGATGGACAACTTTAGCATTTTAGCTAATTAGGAACTACTTAGTTAGCTGGCATTAAGCTAACCCTTCCCTTTACCTTAACCCTTTAACTTCTTAGCTAGCATGTTACCTAACCCTAACCCCTAGCTAACGCTAGCCACCTAGTTAACCTAGCTAGCCACAACAAATTGGGGTGGCAGGTAGCCTAGTGGTTAGAGTGTTGGGCCAGTAACCGAAAGGTTGGTTGATCAAATCCCAGAGCTGACAGTAAAAATCTGTCATTCTACCTCTGAACAAGGCAACCCACTGTTCCTAGGCCGTCATTGTAAATAAGAGTTTGTTCTTAACTGACTTGCCTAGTTAAATAAAAGGTCAAATTGAAAATGGAATTAGTTATGAAGAAAAATGTGTATTAGACACAAATGCGCTATGAAGAAGAAAATCGTGTGGTGGACATTCTTTTCTTTGTGTGCCTGTCACGATTTTCACATCTATTTCAGGATAATCTGCGATAGTGGTTACAGTAGATCCCTGTATCAGAGGTGTAGTCTGCCTGCTTCTCTCCCGTGGTTCTGCTTGAAAAGTAAAGGATGCAAGGACCAGGGGTAAACAACCAAAAGAAAATGGCTGGACAGTCACAGGTGGATGACTATCAACCCAGAGAACGGTGGGGTCTTTAATCAGAGCACATCCCTCGCAAGGCCGCAGGGCAGTACGGTATCCCAGGGTGTGTTCTCAGAGCATGCACAGATCAACCGGCAGGCATATTCACTGGAATTTTCAACCTCTCCTTGTCCCAGTCTGTAATCCTCACGTCTTTAACTGACCACCATCATTCCTGTTCCTAAGAACTCGAAGGCTTCATGCCACAATGACTACTGCCCTCACATCTGTAATCATGAAGAGCTTTGAAAGACTGGTTATGGTAGACATCAACTCCATCATTCCAGACACCCTTGAGACCCACTCAAATTTGCAAACCGCCCCAATAGATACATAGACGATGCAATGTCAATTGCACTCCACACTGCCCTCACCCACCTAGATTAGAGGAATACCTGTGTAAGAACGCTGTTCATTGATTACAGCTCAAAGTTCAACACCATTGTCCCCTTAAAACTCGTCACCAATGCTTAAGACCATGAGACTGAACACCGTTCTCTGCAACTGGATCCTGGACTTCCTGACAGGCCGCCCCTAGGTGGTAAGGGTGGGCAACATCACCTCCACCACGCTAACTCTCAACACTGGGGCCCCCTCAGGGGTGCGTGCTTAGTCCCTGTTCACTCGCTGTTCACCCACAACTGTGTGGCCACGCACAACGCCGACACCATCATTAAGTTTGCTGACGACACAACAGTGGTTGACGGTGAGACAGCCTACTGGGAGGAGGTCAGTGATCTGACAGTGTGGTGCCGGGACAACAACCTCTCCCTCAATGTCAGTCAGACCAAGGAGCTGATTGTGGACTACAGGAAAGGGGGGGGGCATTCCCCCATCCACATCAACGGGGCTGCAGTGGAGTGTGTCGAGAGCTTCAAGTTCCTCGGTGTCGAAATCACTAAGGACTTAAAATGGTCCACATACAAGCGTACAGTTGTGAAGAAGGCGAGACAGCACCTCTTCCCCCTCAGGAGGTTGAAAAGCTTTGGCATGGGCCCTCAAATCCTCAATTTTTTTTAAAGAATGCATCATTGAGAGCATCACGACCAGCTGTACCACTGCTTGGTGTGGCAACAGCAACCACCCTCGATTGCATGGTGCTACAGAGGGTGGTTTGGACAGCCAGTACATCACTGGGACAGAGCTCCCTGCCATCCAGGACCTCTATACCACCCAAACCATAGACTTTATTCGCTCTGCTTCTGCACAGAAAGCGGTACCACTGCCTCACGTCTGACATCAAC